>NC_136902.1:5137128-5577128 GCF_949606895.1 Notothenia rossii
AAACTGCCAAAAAGGCCACATTATTAACCCGAAAGTACACAAAAATTACACTTCAGATACTCAACTTCCTTGACATGCAATTTCACAGATATCTGTTACGGTTCTTCCACAAAACGCTCACATGTAAGAGGTTCATCTCTCATTTAGAACAATGAAGCCTTTGAAGTCTAGGCACCTCGTTAGCTCAACTATAAACACCTGTGCAATGGAACACGATGATGTCATCACTCCAACTGACATGCTCAGAGCAGCAGACTTCAGATAGCAGTGTGCAAACAGTCCAGCCGTGAAGACATGGACAGGACAGTTTTCAGATTTCTTCAAATGCCGTTGCCATGTCAACACTGTCCGTCCTGGGAGAGGGATCCCTCCTCTGTTGCTCTCCCTGAGGTTTCTCCCATTTTTCCCTTTAAACTGCGGGTTTTCTCTGGAAGTTTTTCCTTGTACGATGTGAGGGTCTAAGGACAGAGGGTGTCGTATTGTCATACTGATATTCTGTACAAACTGTGAAGTCCACTGAGACAAATGTAACATTTGTGATATTGGGCTATATAAATAAACATTGATTGATTGATTGAACACAATGCTCGCCTTGAAACATGGTTTTCTCATAACTTCAGTGAAAATACTCCAAACAGCCTAGAACTTCACAGGTTTGGTAACGATGCAGCCATCAACGCATCTAAGCGTAGTATGGGGTGTCATCAAATGCCGTTACCATGGCGACGGACCACTCGCCATGAAACACGATGTGGCTGTAAGTCCCATCGACACGGTCCAATCGTCGTCCAATCTTCACTTGTATATCACCGGTCCATGCCTCAACAGCTCTACGACAAATCTGAGATCTCACCATATGCCGTTTCCATGGAAACGCATCCCTCACCATAAAACATGATGTCGCAATAAGTCCAATGGACACGGTCCAATCGTCGTCCAATCTTCACTTGTATATCACCGGCCCATGCCTCAACAGCTCTATGCCAAATCTGAGATCTCACCATATGCCTCGCCATAAAACATGATGTCGCTATAACTCCTATGAAAATGTTCAAAAAGTGCTCAAACTTCACATGTGTACTAACAGTCCAGCCGTGAAGACATCTACGGGACAGTTTTGTGATTTCTCCAAATGCCGTTGCCATGGCAACACAATGCTCGCCTTGAAACACGGTTTTCAAAAAACTTCAGTGAAAATACTCCAAACAGCCCAAAACTTCACAGGTTTGGTAACGATGCAGCCATCAACGCATCTAAGCGTAGTATGGGGTGTCATCAAATGCCGTTGCCATGGCGACAGATCATTCGCCATCAACTTAGTTCAGAAGTTTGCGGTTCAAATATTCTGCTGCTTTTCCAAGCCTTTTCACTTTATTTTCTTCTCTCATCACACATTCAAGCCCCCAGTGTTCATGTATCATTTCAATCTAAATTATTCACTTTTTTTCTTACACATTACATTTCAACAGTTTAGCGTCAGATTTTCAGCATAAAGCATTCCCACTAGCAATTTCTTTAGGAATTGCATTCTCTAGTTATTTATGGTATTTGTCTTGAAGTTTTGTTCAAAACTTGCCATAAGACTAACGTTGCTAAACATTTTCTCAACAGGAAGTCCAGTCTAAGATTGGGGAGACTGAACAGAGGGCCCAGGTGGACGACATCCATATGCAGATTAAAGTTGTCTATAATCTCTGTATAAATAAAAACTCCTGTTGAGTATAAAACAAGTATCTTTACTTCATATGAAGCATAAACTGAATTATGCTTGTGCTAAATAAATAAAGGTACCGTTAACAGTTAACTGGGAATATACAATGAAATGTCTAACAGGGTGATTACAGTTATATCATAACATACAGACTTAAATGTTGGGGAAACATGTTCCTAGGCCCATAGCTTTGACCCAGGTGATCAGTCTGTCCCGCCCTCACTGAGCACAGGCACCTGTAGCCTTGGCTGCTCTGCTCTCAGTGTTCTGTCTCCCTGTTCCTGCCTGCTGGCGTCAGCTGATAGAGGTGTTATTGTGCTTTGCCTATTTGATCTCGTTATGCACAATGTTGATTATTCTCTCAGAACCAGCTAAACACATGGGTCTTGGGTAGAGATCGTCAGAATTGATTTGGCAACCGCTGTGTCAACTCATGGCACACGACATGTCTTGTGAATTCTCCGTCCGAAGCTCCAAATAAACCATCAGTGTTTGCCATCAAAGTCCCTGCTCTCCTCGAGTCTCTCTGAGTCTCTTCTCCATTGCTTTAGAAGTTTCCATCACATTAAGGAGCAAGAATTGTGCATTAATTACCTTTAATTTTATATTTTAGTACATATTCCTAATAATAATAACAAAATGTTGTGCTTTTTCATAATGTGGTATTTTGACAGTGTTGTTGATCTCCAAAGAGAACAGGTGTATTGTCAGGTTTAGCCTCGGGGTTGTTCTATTGTTGAGCTGCTCCGGCCTTCCTAACAATATGCAAACACATAATGACTTGATCTTTATCTGATAACTGTTGGCACCAAACAAGCGCGACAGCAGTCTGCTCATTCACATGCCACATTCACATTAATGTTTATGTTTAATGTTTTATGTCTTGTCCTTGTATGTTTCTTTGTAAAGCGACCTTGAGGTTATGAAAGGCACTATATAAATTCAAGTTATTATTATTATTATTATGCCATTATTTATTAAACTAGACCTGGACGGAAAAAACCTCCTCCAAATGGTCAAGAGTGCTGCTGCAAGACTGTTAACCAGGTCAAGCAGGATGACACACATTACACACATTTTAAAATCCTTACATTGGCTCTCCACTCGTTTTAGAATTGATTTTAAGGTTCTGGTTATTCCATATAGAGCCCTGCGTGGAAATGCACCTGAGTATGTGACCTTCTCCATCCTTACATTGCCAGTAGGTCCCTTAGGTCTTCAGACCAGGGCCTACTGGCTGTCCCACGGTCTCGTTTAGAAACTAAAGGTGACCGTGCCTTTCAGGTGGAGCTCCAGCACTGTGGAGCTCTCTCCCTATAGACATCCACTCTGCAGTCTCTGTAGAAGCTTTTCAAAAACTACTGAACGTCTATCTTTTTACATTGGCTTTTATTTCTATTTGAAATGTGTGTGATGTGTTCTGTTATTATGTTTGTTCCTTTCAGGACTCCACCTCGTCTGTGTTTTGTTTTTTATGTTGACCTTACATTTCTCCTCATGTGGTTATTGTATTCATGTTTCTGTGGTCTTAGTTTTAACTGAAATACAGTGGAGGAAATAATAATTATTATATAGTTTACCCACTTACAAATAAATTAACAGTTTATCATTTTAATGGTAGGTTTATTTGACTAATAAGAGACAGAATATAAAAAAGGATATCCAGAAATGTACATCATAGAAGAGATATAAATTAATGTGCATTTAGTTGTGGGAAATAAGTATTTGATCCCCTTGCAACCAGCAAGAATTCTGGCTCCCACAGACCGGTTACATAAGTCCTCTTCCTTTAAGAAAGTACTCCTAATATCAACTTGTTACCTGAATAAAAGACACCTGTCCACCGAATCAACCAATCAGATTCCAACCTCCTCTCCATCAGGGGCAAGACCAAAGAGCTGTCTAAGGACCTCAGGGACAAGATCGTAGACCTGCACAAGGCTGGGATTGGCTACAAGACCATCAGAAAGCAGCTTGGTGAGAAGGAGACAACTGTTGGTGCGATTATTCGTGAATAGAAGGAAGACAAAATGAGCATCAATGGCCCTCGGTCTGGGGCTCCACACAAGATCACAAATACAAAAAGAAAAATAGTTTAAAAAAGTGAAATAGTGAAATAAGAGTCTATATGCAAGTTATCGGAATGATATATTAGAGAAATAGATACATCATTACTTAGTAGATGAATGTTATGGATGTTGTTTCAGCAGTTCAGGGGTTTAGCAGTCTTATTGCCTGCGGGATGAAACTGTCTCTGATTCTGGTGATTTGGAGAGGATGTTCAGAGAGGAGTGGACCAAAATCCTTCCTGAGATGTTCACAAACCTGGAGACCAACTACAAGAAGCGTCTGACCTCTGTCTGTCCAACAAGGGGTTCTCCACCAAGTACTAAGACAAGTGTTGCAAGGGGATCAAATACTTATTTCCCACAGTTAAATGCAAATATTTCATCTTTTATATAATGTCAATTTCTGGATTTTCTTTTTGATATTCTTATTCTCACTGTTAAAATAAACTTACCATTACAATTATAGACTGTTCATTTATTTGTAAGTGGATAAACTTACAAAATCTGCAACGTATCAAATACTTATATCCTTCAATGTATCTCAACAACTATTGAATGGATTGGATTGGAATTTGGTACAGCCATTCATGATCCCCTGAGGATGAATCCTACTGACTTTGGTGAACCTCTGACTGTCACTATAGTGCCAGCATTGGGTTTAAATTGTTGGTACAGAATGACATATCTTGAACAAAAAAAGCAATAACCTTGTCCTTTACAAAGATATTCAAGGTCTCTAGAGAGGATGCATTTTAAGAACTTTGGTGATCCTCTGACTTTTCCTCTAGCGCCACCATGATGTTTAATTCATCAGTGAAATATCGTGGCAAACTATTGGATGTGAAACTTGGTGCCCGCATTCATAGTCACCGGTAAACTAACTGTCACCATTTGATCTTTTGTTCAATATTATTATTTAATATTGACATTTCTCAAAGATTAGTTTAGTGCTAATTAGCAAATGTTAGCATGCGAACACTGCTTATTATCAGCATCTGAGCCAAAGTACAACCTAACTTAGCTGCTAGCATGACTATAGATTCATAATGGCCGTCCACATGAAGAATTATCACTATAACTATAAATGTAACAATGAACTGTTATTTAGGCAAAAAAAAACTTTAATGGTTTAATTAGTTGTAATTTCACTACTGTTGTATTGGGTGTATATTTAATCATGTCGAACCCTTTTATTAAGTATGCAAACATGAAAAGATGGTGTGAAGCTTTACTAATGTAATAGATATATTATTGTAGTGACTTTTTGTTGCTATAGTTCAATAATATCGTATTAAAACAGTTTTTTTATCAAAGCTGAAGTCTCAAATATGTATTTTCAGCTACATGCTTATTATTTGCCCATATGCAAACAACTTTTGCGTCTGACCTATTTGCATGAAGACGGATGACAACGGCTAACTGAAAGACATTTATGTGAAACACAATCAGTTGTAAGACCAGTTGCAGTCAGAGAGCAAACAACGATGGACGTAGTTCTGCTGCTGACCATGGCAGCTGCAGGCAAGTGTTTTATTTATTTGGATATCTTTTTATTTCATTATTTATTATTACATGTAAACCTGAGGGGTGGGGAGATAAATAACTAGAGAAGATATTTCTGATTATATTTGAAAATTACTTGTTTTGCATTCTTAACACCTTTTATATTGCTAGAAAGGTACTTGCTTAAAAACAACTAAATGAAGTTCAGCTGAAAGCTACATTTTTCACTGTGAATTGTTTGAAGTAGAAGTCAAAATGTATATTGATAAAGACGCGCCATATTACAGTAAAATGTGATTCAAAAGTCAAGTTTAAGCCCAAATGAATGTCTGTGTCTCTACAGGGCTGAGCGCTGTCTCCTCACATGCTGAACGTCAGTACCATTTTGTTTATGAAGCAAAGACCATGCCTGAAGCCCAGAGATACTGCAGAGAGAAACACACAGACCTGGCCACTGTAGACAGCATGGAGGTTGTGGAGCTCCTGAACAACATGTCAGGCCAATACAACCAAGTGAGGTCACTTCTCTCTGTCTTTTGATTCAAATGAATTACATTTATTTTAAAATCAAATTTAAAAAGGAGAGATTATTACAGAAAGCTAAACCTGTTTTAAAGTCCTATGGGAACCTGAGTATTAAAACAGAGTTGAAAATGTTTTAAGCCAAAGCTATAGCATCAAACCCTGTAATAAAGTGGAAGAGGTTCAGAGTAACAAGGCTGTAAATGAATGTTGACTTGAGGGGATTCCCTTTAGATCACCACGTACCAAGGCTGGTCTCATGAAGGCAAAACAAACCTTCTCTTTATTAAACATACACATTTTCTCAAGCAGCAGCTTTAAAAGCTTCAACAGGATGTAATAATTATAACAATGTCTTGCTTTCAGTTAGCCTGGATAGGGCTGCACGATGACTGGGACACCTGGAAGTGGTCGATGTCAGACCCAAGGTTCTACGGACCGGGGGAGACGGAGTTCAGACCATGGGGGACTGGACAACCAAGCAACAGGCAAAGTTACCAATGCGCATATTTTCTTCTTGGAAAATGGGGTGATACATATTGTCATAAAACACGCAGGGTGGTCTGCTTTGATGTCACAGGTAAGAAAATAAACTTTAAATTAATATTACACATTTAAAATCATATTTTAAGCTTCTGAAATACAATGCATTGGTCTTTATCTAACTAGCGGTTCACAACGTTTTTTCTTTGTTCCTTTTTTTCTTTTGTTAGCAGTTCCACTAAAGACATTTCCCTTTTCACTAAAATTCTCACATGGTAACTTTTAAATGATAACGTAAAAGGAAATTATGTATATACACTTTTTTGCAAACTTGTTTTAGAATTGAAGTTACGTTTTACATCTTATAGATCTGTGCTAAACAGAATAAGAACAATATAGAATCAATATCATTTGAATGAAGCTTTAACCTGTAACACAGTATATTCACATCGTTGTACTCCTGCTTTTACTAAAAGATCTCAATACTTCTTCCACTGATACTACTAAAGTTTCTTGCCAACATTCATGTGTTGAAAAACCCCAGAACTACAAATTACAAAGTACAAATATGTGGGATTTAAATGTAATATTTTATATTATAAAGGCATCAATACCTCCAGAGATGTGGCATTGATGTCAGGCTGTATGTCGTGGTGCCTCTACTCAGCTTCTCTGGGGTCCATTTTCAGGGCCGAGTGCAACATTTGTCTTCATCAACACCCACATGATATGGACTGAGGCCCAGAGCTACTGCAGAGAACACCACACAGACCTGGCCAGTGTGAGAAACGAGGCGGAAAACCAGCAGATTCTTGAGCTGTTTTCTGTAGGGGGACATTTTAACGTCTGGATCGGCCTCTCCAGAGACTCCCCTGTCCCTAACCCTAAGTCCTGGAAGTGGTCCGATGGAAGTAGCTCCTCCTTCAAGTACTGGGCAGAAAATAAACCTGACCTCAGTACTTCAAAGGTTTGTGTGGCTGCAGCTTTCGACAACTCTGGAAAATGGGAGGACTCGGACTGTGGACTGGAGAAACCATTCATTTGCTACAGTGAGTAAAATTCACAGCTACGTCAAAGCAAGTGATGATATTGAGTCTGTTGAAAAAGAAGACACCATAAACGTTGTGACTGATGAAGTTTGTTTGTGTTTCTAGCTGCTGTGCCTGTTTCAATGCAAGTGATCAAGGTGAGGGTGGAGAAACCAAACGGTGTGGATCTGAACGACCCCGCTTTTCTGGATGCGATGTTGGTGGAGGTAAATCATGTTTTCTACTTTTATGCAAAACCATCACCAGAAAGGAAATTCACATGACATGAGAACAAGAGACGAAAGAGGAAGGAAACAAATAAATATCTATTAAAGAATAATGAATTCAACGAAAGAAAATGCAGTAAATGAATTTCAATATGAATGAAATGGACCAAGAGGAACATGAATGAAATTCTATATCCATTATACATTCAATACTTTGGCCACAAATAACAGGACCCAAGCATTTAGGAAGAAGACGTGTAAATATGTGCAGAAGTAAATAGCAGAAACTTAGCCACATGCCACCAAATGCATTAGGAACATGTACAAATACTATTCCATAACCTGAGGTAAGCCTTTACACTGGAAGAAATAAGGCGAACAGCTACCATTTCAGATGAGTGAACTAAAGATACATCATCTGTTTTTATTGGAACGATAACGATCATGAGTTTTTGTGTCTCAGGCGAAAAAGAACCTAAGGGCCCAGGGATTGGACGACAACGTCCAATTGGCCTGGAGGAAGCAGCCGGGTGGACAAGTCTTCAAGAAGGAGGAGAAGAAGAAGAAGAGGGATGAGCTCTAAAGCTGAATTGCTGTGTCGGCTTTTATCAGAGAAAAGTGTGTTTCTTTCCTCAAAGTCCTCGTGTTACAGAATTCAGCTGCAACAATGATCTGAATAATCTATCAGTAGTGAGATAAGATAAGGGCTGTAATGTTTTCTCTTGTTCTATATGGTTTTGAAGTTAATATGTTTGGGGTTTTAAATGTTCATGTATCTGCTTGACCTGCGAAAAACAGGATTTATTTCTTATTTTGTGACTTTTTATATGTTTTTTTCAGAAAGAATATAATGAGACATTTTAAAATAATATTAGATTTAATAGAGGGCAATTCCAGGAAATCTTATTACCAATTAAGATGATGACATAATGCATCTTTAAAGTCATTTTCATACAATCTAATTCTACATTTGAAGCTAAAATATTCCATCCTAAAAATGTGTTGTACAATTACTCACTGTTATTAATATCTTCAAATTATTTAAACATTGTGTTTATTATTCTTATGCTCCTTTTCTTTAGGGATGCAAACTTTAAGATATGTTCCTCTAATTGGTGAATCAGCTTCCAGAATATGAAGATGTAATTCTTTTCTTTGTGCTACGTGGTCATAAACTGAATCTCTTCTGGTTTTAATTCCCTCTGGCTGTGGGATATATAACAGGCATTTTACTCTTTTGTGTGACATTTGATAGATTAGATATTATTAGATTATAAATTAAGATACTAAATAAAAATGATTACCTTTAACGTTCAAACAAATTAAATATCAGTTTTCATTGAATTGCAACCACAAAATATGTAATGTATGCAATGTGAGAATATCTTCAAATAATTAAAATAGAAAATAATGAATTATATTATTGTCATCCTTATTAAGGATATAAACTTGAAGCAAATTTCTTTAAAGTATCAATAATCGTTTTACGTTACTCAAACATCCTTCTGGCAACAAAGCTGAATATTTGCTGGTTCCAGTTTCTTAACTATTATTATAAGATTTGATGTTGTTTTTTGCCGTGTATCATCATGAAATTAATATTCTGTTTTAAAAAGATAATCACGATGCAGAATAAACTATATCCAATAAAGAGATGGTATTTATTTGAATGATTTATTCAATGATTTCTCACATGTTGGATTATTGGTTTCCCTGATTTTAGACACTTTTTAGCCAACTGACTCTCAATGTAGATATATCGATATTGGTTCTCCTTTATTCAAGAAAATATATATTCACATCAAACATTATATACACACAACACGTTGACATCAGGGGTAAATAGGTACAGACACAGTAAAAAAAAAGTGAACATATACAGTATATACTGTATAAACTTAGTACATTTACTTTAGCCTGTCGCTTAGGGGCCGGAGATGAGAGTTCATGTTTGGGTTTTGGGCTGTCACAATTGGGTGTTATTCACTGTGTGTGCCACAGGGTGTCGCTGTCCGACTCCCCATGGCACAGGTATTTAAGGTTTGTTTTGTCACCTGATTGAGGTGTTTGACTCATTCCATGCAGTATTTTGACAGTATTGTTGATCTCCAAGGAGAACAGATGTATTGTCAGGTTTAGCCTCGGAGTTGATCGATTGTTGAGCTGCTTCAGCCTTCCTAACTATATGCAAACACAGATTGATTTGAATGTTTTATCTGAAATCTGTAAGCAACAAACATCAGAATCAGAATCAGAAACGGGTTTATTGCAGGGTCACACGTATATAAAATTAAAAAAACTACACAGATAGCGAACTATATTAAGAACACTGTAAAGCAATATGGATATTTAGCAATAAAGCAGTAATTTACAGCAAAATAGAATGCAGTGAATTATAGAATATAAAATACGAAATATGTGCAGTAAGCAATATTTGAACAATATTTAAACATTGTGTGCATTAATGTAATGCGTATAGAGTCTGCATTATGACTGAGGTAAAGTGTCAGTGGGGGGGCCGGGCCTTGTTTAAGAGGCCGGTAGGAGAGGAAGAAACTGTTCAGGTGGCTAGAGGTTTGGTCCTGATGGAGCACAGCCTCCTGCCAGAGGGGAGGGGGGTGAACAGTTTGTGCCCAGGGTGGGAGGGGTCGGCCACTATCTTCCCTGCCCGCCTCAGGGTTCTGGAGGCGGGCAGGTCGTGGAGGGATGGCAGATCACCTTGTCTGCAGAGCGGATGACACGCTGCAGCCTGCCCTTATCCTTGGCTGCGGCGTACCAGATGGTGATGGAGGAGGTGAGGATGGACTTGATGATGGAAGTGTAGAAGTTCACCATCGTTGTCTTTGACAGGTTAAATTTCTTCAGCTGCCTCAGGAACAACATCCTCTGCTGGGCTTTTTTGATTAGGGAGCAGCTGTTATGCTCCCATTTGAGGTCCTGGGCGATGATGGTGCCCAGGAAGTGGAAAGACTCCAAAGCAGTTACTGGGGAGTCACACAGAGTGATGGGGCGGGTGGGGCTGCGTTCTTCCTAAAGTCCACAACCATCTCCACTGTCTTGAGAGCATTGAGCTCTAGGTGCGAATTTCAGGAGACTGGTGACTGGAGGTGCAGCTGAGGGCAGGCGCGCCGGATTCATTTTAGAAGTGGGGGGGCCAAAAAAATTGCGTTTTTATGGCCCAATCCCAAACCACGCCTTACACCCTACCCCTACACACTCCCCCTCCGTGACGGAGTGAACTCCGTGGAGTGACACATGAGGCTCCCTCCTGTCGGATGGAGGGAGTGATTAGAGCGGCAAGCTTTGGGACAAACTCCCCTCTCTCCGGCAGAAACAGGAAATACCGTCATATGTAGGCCTAACAACGGCTTCAAATCAGCATCTGTTTGAAAAAATGTTTAAATGAATAACTCAAATAAAACTCCAAACATCTTTAATTGTGTGGGGGCGGCGGCGGTTTTGACAGTTTCTGCGGCCGCAGAGCTGCTTCTTTTGGGTTCATCTGGCTTTGCTGTTTGAAGAAGGTCCACGCTCCGGAGATGTGGATGTCAGGGATGTGACCTTCCAGTTGTTAAATTTAAGTTTAGATTGACTGTATTTAGTTTTCTTCTGCGTTGGTTCTTCTGACATGTTTGCAAGCGTAGGCTATATATTCTTTCTATCTAGGTTAACGGCTGACACACAGAACAACTTGAAATGTTTGGCTCTATGAAACCTGATGTACTTATATGATTCTGTTTTCTTCAAGGTTGTAACTTCCTGGTCGAATGCACTTATTGTAAGTCGCTTTGGATAAAAGCGTTAGCTAAATGCAATGTAATGTAATGTAATAACAACGTAACAAATAAAGTAAACAACGTAACAAATAAACAAATCTAAGCTTTTTTATTGGTTGTAATTTACATGGATACATTTGAATGGTGTGACAATGTCCTATTTGATTGGGTTAAAATGTACATATTCTTCCTGTTAGGTCTGCCTGCTTTATTTTACCTAATGCAAAGTGACCTGCTCCATCGAAATCAGTCGCATTGACCCGAAACACATTTTGATTCCTAGCTTTCTAATGATATCAGGATTGTTTTTGTACTCCAAATATTAAGCAAAATATGTCATATTATATAATGACTATTACAGAGTCATCATTTTGAGAAAAAGGTCTTTAAAGTTTTCTCTTCTCTGGAATCCATCGATCTGATTGATTATTAGCGGAGCAAATGATCAAAATACTACGGAGGGAAGATATTTTCGTTTGGATTAGGCCTACTGCACGGGAAGCACCGGCTGTTGTTCCTGTTGTGACGTTAAGTTACTCCATTCTCCGCTTGTTATGCCGTTACAAGCTTCAAAGTTATATTTATCATCTGAATTTGCCGAAACAAGTTTAATATTCTGAAAGCCAAGACTTTGTTTATTTGAAATCAGATGAAAACAAACTGTAACGGACCCTGCCGTGTTATATATGATTAGCCTACTATATGCCTTACATTCATAATTTCAGCGGGAGGGAGGGGGAGCGGCGCTGCGGAAGATCAGAGAGGCCAGTGAGAGGCGAGCTGTGGTCTTCCCTTTACAAGCTTAAAAAATGCGTGTAGCTAATGAGATTGAATATGTAGGCTATATAACAATAAAAAAGAACAAAATATACACAGCTAGATCAGATCGCGTTGTAGATGTGACTTTAGAGTAGAGGGGAATTATTGAAACGTGATTTGTACAGTGTTCCGCGCCGCGTGTGTTTGTGTATTTTTGCGTTTGTGTGTATTGTGTTTTTTTCCCGGGGAAAACACTCACGAGAAACACCGGCTGTTGTTATGCCTGCAGTGACGTTAAATTACTCCTTTCCTCCGCTTATAATTATGTCGTTACAAGCTTCAAATTTGTAGGCCTATTTATCATCTGAATTTGCCGAAACAAGTTTAATATTCTGAAAGCCAAGAATTTGCTTATTTGAAATCAGATAAAAAACAAACTGTAACAGACCCTGCCGTGTTATCTATCCTATGATTACTATACACCTTACATTCATAATTTCAGCAGGAGGGAGGGGGAGCGGCGCTGAGGAACAGCAGAGTGGCGAGTGAGAGCTGTCATCTTCCCTTTACAAGCTTCAAACATGCTTGTAGCTAGTGAGATTGAATATAACTATAAAAAATAACAAAATATACACAGCTAGATCAGATCGCGTTTTAGATGTGACTTTAGAGTAGAGGGGAATTATTGAAAAGGGATTTGTACAGTTTTCCGCGGCATCTGCTGCTGCGAAAATGCTGGGCAGGGCTGAAAAGTGGGGGGGCCAATTGCCCCCTGGCCCCCCCGCTTCCGGCGCCCTTGGCTGAGGGGAACCAGTGCTGATGGTCCGGGGGTCAGAGACGTGTTTCCCCAGCCTCACGTGCTGCTTCCTGTCAGACAGGAAGTCTGAGATCCACCTGCAGGTGGAGTCGGGCATGTGCAGCTGGGAGAGCTTGTCCTGCAGCAGCGCCGGGATGATCGTGTTGAAGGCAGAGCTGAAGTCCACAAACAGGATCCTGGCGTAGGTTCCTGCTGTGTCCAGGTGCTGGAGGAGGAAGTGAAGGGCCATGTTGACAGCGTCATCAACAGACCTGTTGGCTCTGTAGGTGAACTGCAGGGGGTCCAGGAGGGGGTCTGTGATGGATTTTAGGTGGGACAGGACAAGGCGCTCAAAGGACTTCATAACCACAGAGGTCAGGGCGACGGGTCTGTAGTCGTTTAATCCTGAGATCCTGTTTTCTCGGGAACCGGGATGATGGTGGACAGCTGGTGGACAGCTGTCTGCTCATTCTCATGCCCTTATTTATGAAACTAGACCTGGACATTAAAAAAACATAAAGAACAATGAAGCAAACATTTTTTTGTCTTATAATTTCTATTTCTCAATCAAGCCATGCCAGAGACATGGATCTAGAGATGGAAAAATTAGTCTGCCTTTCGTTCCACCACTCTTGTCCGGACTCAAATACAGCGGAGGAAATAATTATTTGATCCCTTGCCGATTTTGTAAGTTTAACCACTTACAAAGAAATTAACAGTTTATCATTTTAATGGTACGTTTATTTTACTAACAAGAGACAGAATATAAAAAAGGATATCCAGAAATGTGCATCATATAAGAGATATCAATTAATTTGCATGAAATTGTGGGAAATAAGTTGGACACACGATAAAGGAAATGTTCAAATTTCGGCTCTGATCGTAACAACATCGGGCCATTCGTGAGGGCATCTTAAGCCATCGTATGACCGCCGGTGGAGTTTCTCAGGCTCCGGCAGCAACTTCGTGAGCGGTGGCAAAATCTTTGGCATCACAAAGCATTGCCAAAATACCTTTTTGGTAAAAAAGGTTCATTTTCGTGTTGAATTAGTGTGTCCATTTTTCCCTTCGTAAGGCCATCGTGAGGGCATCTTGTCAAATCTTGTCGTTTACCTCGTGTGACCATCGGTGCCATCGGGCATTTTTCGCCTCACGAAGACAATACGAAGGAAACAAGAAGCTGCCCGATTGTCTTAGGAAGGCAACACGTCTACGTGAAGCCCTCGCAATGCCGCCGTGTAGTCATCGTATTATAGTACAATGACATCGAGATGGGACCACGGTATCGGCGAAGACAGCCGAATTTGAGTAGCTCAAGCGTTTCCCATGTGTCATGGTAACGTGGACATATAAAAGGCCAGCCTCAGAGCATCTTCCTCAGTCAGTCCTGAGCAACTCTAAAGAGCAGTAACTCCCAAAGCTTCAATCACAATTAATCACAAATGCTCTATCGAAGTCAGTAGCAGTGATGATACCTGTATTAAGCAGGTGAAATAGGAGCATGAGGACACAGTGTGCTATGTTTCCTTGCAGATCGCTTCTCTGGTTGTTTTATTGCACAACAAAATCATGTAAACATATTATGTAAATAATCCAATTAGTGTTCTGTGAAGCTGAAAAGGATATGTTTTTGTTACTTTCGTTGCAGTTGTGTCTTAAATGTATTTTATGTTAAAGGTGGGGCATGTAATTTTGGAGAAACCAGCTCGAGTGCGCTAGAATTTGAAAATACACAACCGGAAAAAATCTGCCACTTCCTCACAGAGCCCCTCCTCCACAACACACACGAACGTGCACATGACCAATGAGGGCACGAGATAAGTTTGTGCACAGATGGAAGGCTGACAGGCAGGTAGGCCATCCAGTTATTTTAGCCGTGCCGACTCAGATGATTGGTCGTGCTTTTTACAGAACTACGGCTTCCACAGATGACATTTTATGTATTTATTGTCAAAGCATTTAATATATTCATTGCTATCGGGATGTTAAGAGCATTCCATGGAATATAACAAAACATGTTTCTGAAATAAATTACATACCCCACCTTTAACTTCCTGTTTTATTTAGTGTATGTTTAAATGTTAGCACCCCCCACAAGCTCTTACATTGAGTCTGGATATATTCTAAATCAGTAAAGTCTACGACCAAAAAGTAATGTTGGTTAAACATAGGGTAAATGAATATCCTTAAAGGAAATATTCAAATCAAAATAACAATCTCATGTTTATTTGACATAACATAGCTGTGTGTCTTTACATTAATTGAATAGTTTTGAGTACACATGTTTTTAATATGTGCAACCAATTTCCATATTAAAATCATGTGAATCCAGCCTCTTTTTTTTTCAGTGTACCCCAGCACTGGCACTGAGTGTATCATAGTGCCAAGTTTTATCATAGTATGATTTTTCCTTTGAGCAAATTTGGCAATGGAAATATTCAAATTATAATGTTCAAGATATTAAATGTGCCTGGAAAAAGTAGGCCTATGGTATTAAAGGGGATCCCAGAGGTTGCCTTTATCTGTTCAGTCGCTTGAAATACTTGTGTATGCTGGTTATGCAAAAAAGATAGTTCCTCTCCTAGTTCAATAAATATTGGGCTAAATCATTGTCTCTTTAGTCATGAACCACCAGTATAGTGCTGAAAAGCTTTGAATCCATTCTCTTCATGGTTCAACCATAATATTCTTTGGACAATTAGTTTAGCCTTGACCTGCTTGAAGAATACAGAATAAAAATACTTGCATGGTAAGCATTAACTGTTAAGAGTTCTTGTTTGGAAATTTGAACAAAAAGTTGAATGTAATCATATTGCTTTCAAAGATTTAGTGTGATCAATATTTCTGGGAAATTGACACAGGAAAAAAGTTCATGACATTGAAGAGAGCTGGAAATGTTCCCAGAAATAAGACAAGGTCATCAAGATTCAGTAATACAGCTCAGTTTAAACCATTTCACACAAAAGGCAAGTCAAACCCAATAATTTGAGAACTTCAATTAAGTGGTTCGGAAACTTTTTTTAATTTTTATTGGCCACATACAATCTGAAATGCAAAGAGAAACAAGAATAAAAACCAAATTCAGATTGAAGAAACCAGTCAGCGAAATGGATCCATTCCTGTTGGGAGAACAAAGTTTAATATAGCCGTTCAGAATAAATGTATATTGCAATACGAAACCCTTACCTTCAGGAATTCATATCTATGATGGTAAATGGCCCGATGACTGCTTTTTGTACCATTCCATGGTTCTCTGCAAAAATACATATTTTAGTACCAGTCAACCAAACAAGTGTAAAACAGCAGAAGTTGTGTACATACCTGACGCAACACTCCTCTGCCTCCTTGACTTGCATTTCGATTCACAGCAGTCACAAAGATTGCTCTGGGCCAAGTTGTCCAGCAACTCCCAACTGAGTTCATGAAGATTGGATGAAAAGATATTTAAAATGCATCTCAAGTCTTTCAAATAAAGTCTCCACAAAGTTTGAATAGTTATGAACGGGATCCATCTGTATCTTCAGTAGACTGGGCTTAAGCTGAATAAGTCATCTCATGTAAAACAAATTAACCTACAAGTCAAATTCTGATATATTAAAGTACTATTTTTACCCATGCCCTTCGACAAAGTGGCAGGCTTTCTTAGTGCTGTCAAGACCATTGGGATCCCAAGCCAAAAGTTTGCAGTGGATAAAGACCTGTTGAGTAGAGGGGAAATATAGCATGGCATCAATTAATCTCAGTATCCACAATAAAACCTTGAATCTGAAATAAATGTAAAGGCCAATGTACCTCTTCTCCCATAGCAAACGTAAAGGTCTGAAGTGATAGGCGGATCTCCGATGACTTTTGCCTTGGTTCGAATTTTGATCGTGACGACACACTTTCCAAAAGACATCTGTTGGGTTAAAGAAAATGTATTAGCATTACTACCAAGGTTTCCACCAAAACGCATTTTTTTAAATCAATGCTCATTGCCATGAGTACCCTTTATTGGAGATGATAGGGTACATGGTGCTTTCAGGGTACAGCTCTGGTGTGGTAGCTGCTACACATTCCTCAAGAAGCAGCAGCAAGGGCTGATGGGTGTTCTGCACCACACTAGCCATGATGGGGATGATGGAGCCCAGAGGAAAGCGTGTAGATTCAGCAGGGCCTGAGAAGTCGTCTAGGGCAGTAAACAGAGGAAGAGTCATTAAGTTACAAAAGTCAGGGAGAGCTGCCGTTCGTAGAGAGTTTCTCATGTTGTTTACCCACCATTCATCAGGCCAATGTTAAACTGCAGATCTCCTAGACTGTAGGTTTTAAACACCGGGTCATAGATCGTAGCATACCAGTCTTTGGGCCTGCAATAAATAAAGCAGAATGGTACAGAAAATGCTGCAAAGTGAAACTTTTGAACTTAGTTTTTTTACTCCTACGGACAAATTCTTTATTCTTATTCCGCCGGGTTATTTTGTCCGTCTTCTTCTCCCACATCGCAGAAATTCCGTTCAAATATTACTTCTCATTCATAATTCCCGAGATACATCCCATAATTAATCACATTTTTAACATGGAAGTTAATGGAGAAACTCTTCAGACTTGAAAAATCGTCATGCAACTTCAACTGCAAACTGTTCCTTCACACAGAAACCTCATTCCAACTTTAAAATGTTACACATCTTTCTGACATTATTCATATTCAACTTTTAAATCAGATTCATACTTTTAAAAATATTAAACATTGCTCAGACCTTGATAAAGAGGCCTTCTTCAGATTTTACCATGAGTGTGTATTGCGCAGCTCGTTAAGGCTAGAGTGCGTGAGTCACAGCTAAAGTGGAGGACTGCTTGAAATTCGCCTTCATATATATATTTTTTAAACCTGCCATAATTCCCAAACCCTACACTCCTGAGACATCCTTTCTCATGAGAAACGTAGAAAAACATCTCGTAGCTCCATTAGAGCATGTTGCGCATTCAGGCTCATCTTTCCTCACAGCAGCAGCCGCACACCTTTAGTTAGTCTGCCAAAAATGACAAATTACTGATGCAAAACTACAAACAAAGCACACTTCAGATGCCAAGGGTTCTTGAGATGCTTCAACGATATATGTTACGGTTCTTCGACAAAACATTCACATGCAACACGTTTATCTCTCATTCAGAACAATGGAAAGGCTCTCCTCTCACTGATAACTGCACATCACCATGGAAACCTTTGATCTCTGGGCTCAAGGATAGGTGTTTCATAACATCGTTAGCTCAAACAC
Organism: Notothenia rossii; assembly: GCF_949606895.1. Taxonomy (NCBI): domain Eukaryota; kingdom Metazoa; phylum Chordata; class Actinopteri; order Perciformes; family Nototheniidae; genus Notothenia; species Notothenia rossii. The sequence continues at coordinate 5,155,258 of NC_136902.1, forward strand.
CTGTGTGATGGAACATGATGATGTCATAACTCCAACTGACATGCTCAGAACGCCACCAATCACCACATGATGGTTAACACTGTGGCCCTGAACAGTTCTACATCAAATCTGATGTTGCGTGATATGGTGTTACTATGGCAACGCATCCCTCTCCTTAAAACACGATGTCGCTGTAACTCCAATGGACACGGTCCAATTGTCCCCCAATCTTCACTTGTATATCACCGGTCCATGCCTCAACAGCTGTACGCCAAATCTGAGATCTCACCATATGCCGTTTCCATGGAAACGCATCCCTCGCCTTAAGACACGATGTTGTTGTGATACCTAAGCAAATTGTCTGAAACAGCACCATACTTCAGATAATGGTTAATGATCTGGCCCTCAACAGCTCTATGTCAATTATGGAGTTTCATCCTATGCCTTTCCATGGAAACGCATCCCTCGCCATAAAACACGATGTTGCTATAACTCCTGTGGAAATTGTCAAAGTGCTAAAACTTCAAATGTGCTAACAGTCCAGCCTTGAAGACATCTACGGGACATTTGAGATATCAAATTCCGTTGCCATGGTAACACAATGCTTGCCATGAAACATGGTTCTCATAACTTCAGTGAAAACGCTCCAAACTGCCCAAAATTTCACAGGTTCGATAACGATGAAGCCATCCACATATCTAAGCATATTATGGGGTGTCAAATACCGTTGCCATGGCGACAGATCATTCATCATAAAGTTATTTCAATAGTTTGCAGTTCAAATATTCTACTGCTTTTCCAAGCTTTTTTTACTTTCTTTTCTTCTCACACATTCAAGCCCCCAGTGTTCATGTATCATTTCAATCTAAATTCTTCACTTTCTTCTTACATATTACATTTAAGCATAGCAATTCAGCATCAGCATAAAGTATTGCCACTAGCAATTTCTTCAGGAATTGCATTCTCTAGTTATGAACTGTTACACCTAAGCTAAAAGACTTGTACCTTAGGGATTGTTCTCAGTAAATGGGTACTTTTTGTTGAGAATAGATAAAGCTAATATAGGAATAGAACAGAAACAGGCTGTAGATTCCCTAAATCAGTCTCCCATTCATTGTCTATATAGCAGCTTCAGACTTTATATGATGACATCACAAGTTTGGGACGGACTTCCATGCTTGGTGGTTTTGAGAGGGAGAAGCTTATTAACAAATTGAACTTTCCCAGGCCATAAAAATGCCACATTGGAATTGTTAGTTTAGGGTAGTGTCACCCTTTAGCACCTTATGTTGGTATGAACACTAACCTCTCATATGCACAGACAACTGGGCGGGTGAAGGCCAAATTGTAAGAATCCGCAGAAGCAACGTAGGTCAGATCATTGCTGTACACCAGTGCATCCCCGGTGACCTGTTAGAGAGACAAAGATCCCCCTGAGAGAGCTGTAGGAAATATAGCAGACTCACAGTTTGTAGGTTTAAAATATATATATACACATACCAGTCTCCTAAAGTTACAGTCAGTGAGATCCACATAGAAGTAGGCCTCTCCTGCTGAGAAGCTAGTTGGGAAACAGTTACCCAGACGGAGAAGCGACGTGTCGGCCTGGGGTCGGCTTTCTGTCCACATCAGCGTCACAAAATCTGGCCCACAGTCCACTTTCATGTCTGCAACACAAAGAAATTAAGTTCAGACTCAAATATTTGAGTCAAGGTTAATAACAAGACTTTAATTGTTTCCAGTCTTACCTGCATATACCGCCATGGCAGCTGCCAGGCTCAGAAGCAGTGCACCTTGACAAAATGAAACCATCATGACCGAATGCTTGCTACTGACACAGTGCATGTTCTTATACCTTGTTCCTGAGAGGCATTCATCAAGATAACGTATTTCACCTGGTGCCTGTCAACAGTCCCAGCTGCAGCAGATAGCACACTGATTACAGCATGGGGAGCATCCAATCACATTAGCCCTTACACCCAATTCATTTTTATTCAGCTTCATCAGCAGCACAAAATCACCATTTGTTAATCAATTTATTATCCTGTGTGACTACCTTACATCCTTATTTAAAACACTTTAAGGATGATAGTGCATGGGTTTTCTTAATGTTTTGATTTAGTTTTGCTGTTATTTATATTAACATTAATATATGTATACGTTGGGATTCTTTGTTCAACGTCAAGTCATGCAAGAAAAAGTTTTCTTTGAGAATTAAAAGGTGAGTCATTTCTAAACAAATGATCATTTGGGGGAAGGTAGTGTTCCTTTATCAGATGTCCTGTCCTATTCAAATGTGTCATTTTGATATCTTTGACCTAATAGAAACTCAAGGTAAGGGAAAAAGGTACATTTAAGTTGTATTCAGTGAGAAAATATCCACACATCTGAATATTAGTTGTTGCTATGATGTCCTCTTTTAACTGCATAAACACGTGCCATGCAGGCCATCCCCATTGGTTTTATATTCATGGCCAGAAAGTAAACTATGCTACATTCAACTGAAGGCATGAGTGCCCAGAAAATAAATTCAGATCAGAATTGTCTTTTCAAATGAGGCTCAACATAAATAATTGCCATAGTTGTAATACCAGACAGATCACCAATAGCTTTTCAATCTGCTGGTGTATGTAATGTCAGAATGTATATCATGTGCAGAGCTCAATGTAAAATGGAAAGTGAAAGAAATTCAGGGGCTATACTCCAACTCACATGGCCATTAAAGGTTACATTATAATTGACGGTATCTTTCAATGAAAAAAGTCACACATAATTAGTAAAGTTCTACTGATGGGACAGATGGACACAGTTGAGGACAGTAGGACCTTCATATGAAATAAAGATACTCGTTTTATACTCAACAGGAGTTAACAGTTTTATTTATACAGAGATTATAAACAACTTTAATCTGCATATGGATGTCGTCCACCTGGGCCCTCTGTTCAGTCTCCCGAATCTTAGACTGGACTTCCTGTTGAGAAAATGTTTAGCAACGTTAGTCTTATGGCAAGTTTTTAACAAAACTTCAAGACAAATAAATACTCATTAACCTTGGTCAGCAATGGAAACTTCTGATGCACTGTGGGCATTTTGTTGCGATGGATCCATTATGATCAGGGGTCCCAACACAGAAGTGTGCATGAAGCCATTGGATTCTGAGGTGTAAAAAAACAATAACTTCATAATGAAAAAGACTATATTAAAAAAGCACACAAGTTAGCATGAAAGAGATACCCCATTCGTCTCCTCTCTTGGAGCGAGTGTTGCAGGTCCTAGAACAGCAGTCACACATGGAGCTCTGCATGGGGTCATCCAGGAGTTCCCATCTGAGGAGGCAGCAATCGTTAAGGCTCAAATACATCAGCATGGCTTTAAAACATTTTGTATACACAGAAGAAAAAAGCCGTTATAAAATGGTGTGATGTTTCTATAAAAAACAAACTTGTAAAATTATAAATATCAAGTTAATGACCAAAAGATATATTTCCATCTACAGTGCAGAAAAAGGTCAACATTTTACAAAAGCTCAGAGCTTTTTTTATTTCATAAATCTCATTAGGTTGGCTAATCATTTGAGTGCCCCTCCTTTTAAAACAAATATATTGTTATTCTTAAATATTTTACAATTATCATTCGTCACAATTGTTATCTATACTTTGTTAGTTAGCAGGAGATCATTTTTTATAGATATATAAAAGCACAATACTGATCAAAGTACATGCATTGATCTACTTCAAGTTGGATATGTTATGCTAAAATAAGCTAGCATCCTTGGCTAATGGTGCATACTTGTTGCTCATGGCATCAGTTGCATTCATCATATTAAACTGCTGGCCAGAACATTTTCACGTACTTCCAACAAATCAAACTCTTCCCTTACCGCTCATTTTCCTTTACATAGTGGCAAGCTTTCTTGCTCTCACTTAGAACTTCAGGATCCCATGCGAGCAGTTTGCAGTGAATGTACACCTGAGGAGCACATGAAACATACATGTTTGCTAGGAACCAAATATTCTTTAGAGCACTTTACATTTACCCCCTCACCTCCTCGCCGAGACCAAACTTGAAGGACTGCAGGTAGAGGATGATTGCAGACGAGTGGTACCGAGGGAGAAACCTGGAGTTTCCCTTCACACTGTCCAGGAGACACCTGAAGAAATTCAGATCAGCGATAAGGACTAAACTCCAGAAAACAATGAAAGAAATCAGAGACTGGATCTCACCCCTTATTTCTAATGATGGGGTACACATTGCTGTTAGCCTGCAGCTCAGGCGTAGTGGCTGCCACACATTCCTCCATGAGCAGCAGCAATGGCTGATGGGACTTCTGCTCCACTGTTGCCCATATTGGCATGAAGGAGCCCAGGGGGATGACATTTGTCTCCGCTACCGCTGTCATTTGTTCTGTAAGGGGAAAAGTAAAAACAGCTCAGTGTGCATTTTTTGAGTGTTTGGCCTTTGGGAGCATGAGCCCTCACCATTTAGGAGCAGCATGTGGAACTCCAGCCCTCCTCGGCCTTCGGCAACACCTGACCCCGGGTTCAGGAAAGGAGGAACCCACCCCTTAGGTCTGAAACATATTAACAACATTTATCCATAGATCAGCTTTAACTTGAATTTAAATAAGAAAGAAGCTCCTACCTTGGATAAACGCACTCGATGGGATACACATAAGCTGCAGGACTCGATCTTGGTTGGGGCCTGAAAGTCAGCTCATTTTTGTAGATGAGATTCTTCCCTTTCACCTGAAGAAAAAAAAAAAAGAAGCTCATTATGACATTGAAAAGGCTGAGAGGTATTTTGGTGAAACATGGTAGTTACATTACCAGTCTTTTAAAATTGCAGTCATCTAGTTTGTAGTTAAACTCAGCTTTCCCCTCTCCCCTGGGCAGAACATGAAACCCAGATGGCATGCAGGTTCCGAGGAAGTGACGAGCTGCATATTGCCGCAGCCTCGAGGGGATCGTCCATGTGATGCTTATGGAGTCTTTTTCACACTGTACTTTGATTTCTGCAAACAAATCATTATTATATATTTCCCTACATTCCCCAACAAAAGCAGATGTTTACATACATGTGCTAAGCATACCTGCATTGGCAACAGTCGTTGCAAAAAGAGCCACGACGATCACACCTAGGTAGAGTTGAGTCCCCATGACTGAATGATCTAGATCACACAGGAAGTGGCACCATTTGTAGACTCCCTGCCAAATGAGCTGAACGAGCAACACCTGTGTGAGAGCAGGGCAGCACCTGTCTACTTATACTGGGGTGTCCTTTCACATTCAATTTCATTGTAGAGTTTTCATTTGGATCATTTCTAGTAAACTTATTCAAGTACATTTTTATTTATCTGCCTAATTGCTTCTTTTTTTTTATTCTACTGAATTTATTTTTCAAAAACTACCTGATTATTTTACATACAACACTATTTATAAAACAATACAACAATTCAGATGAAACTACTTAAAGAAAATTTTCTAAAATCAGCCCAACCATAACAAGCTTCCAAGTCAATATACCTACAGGTTAGTAAGTCAGAGATGTGAAACTACATTTAACCTTTTGTTTTACATTAATTAATAAATGATTATGGGAAGTGCCCTTTTTCTCACTTGAGCTCCCGCCCCCCAAAATGTCTGTGCACGTCCCTGGCCCCCACCGTCGGTAAATGGAAGTACTACAAAGAACCCTGTTAATTATGTGCAGTTATTTCACGACTTGTATTACATGGCTTAGTTGAATACTCGATTTTGATTGGTTAATTCAGAACACGTGACACGTTGTTAATCCAGAACAGACAGACTGCTGTCATGGACTGAAATGAATAGAGCAGCGTCCTCTGGTGGCCTCTGTATAGATCAGTTACTCCAAAAAGAAACAAAAAGATAATTACCAACATTAAAGTGTAAGAGACATTTATTTAAAGTTAGCTTTAGCCTTTTTGATTGAGTTGGTGCAGATGCCCAAAGAGCATTAAGGTGGGAAAGATGTACAGAGTGTAACGCTCCAACAGTTGATCTTTGTAAGGAGGCTTTCACATCAGAGACCGAGGCAGGCCCGGCTCCAGGATGAAATGACTGAGGGGCTGTTAAAAAATCCGAGGGGGGATTTTTTTCACAACAACGAAAAATACTGTTAATGTAATGAATTGACACACCAAGCTTTTTTCCTTCTCACTGCTCTACAATCTTTTTGCTTTTTTATTTGTTATTCTGGATTTACCTCTGTCGTTCTGTTCTTTTCCTCTGATCTTTAATATTAGATAGTACATTATTAGATGGCCGAACTTTGTTTAACAGACTAACATTGATTTCCTCAATTTATAAATGGACAGGCTCTGTAATTATACCATAACCTTTTCTCCTCTATCCCTTAACTCGTCTTCCTATACAGATTTACTTACCTCTAGTCAAGTCAGGATTAATTAAACATTAATCTGGTTGATTTTTTATTTTCAGGATTGAATGTTCAAATCAAGGCCTAAAACCTGGCATTTCATAAGAAAGTGACTAATATATAAACCAAATGTAATATTGGATCAAATACTACACCAAATGGACAGACACAGATTAAAAATTAAAATAAAGTCCCCTGGTTTGTCTCTAGTCTAGAGTCTAACTGCCATGAGAAAAATCAAATCAATGTTCCAAAATCTGTCACGAGATGTCGCTCATTGTACCAATATGGTTGATATAATACATAACATATTATTATTCTAGTAAAAGAGCTCGCTTTGGCAAAAACCTGATCCAAACAGCCCTAAATAATAACAAGTAACCATCACGTGTGGTGCTATCTGTAGTTGTTTGTCTTATTTTTTGTTGATGTCAAACAACATGGATTTCAAGTCAATATACGAAAGTAAATCAAGAAATTAAGCAAACAAGCTGATCTTCAAGTTCCTCAAAAACACTGGTCTGAGGACAAGGATTTAATATGAACATTTAATAAATCAACAGTAGGTGGCGATATATGCTCCAAGGAGAAGCGATTTGCCAATGAAGACAAAAGAAGAAGAAGAAGAAGAAGAAGAAGAAGTAGAAGAAGAAATACGCTAACGCTACAAACAGGCACAACACTGTTACTCTGTTATTACTGACATGTAACATTTGATTTCACCTTGCTCTATTTTTTTTAACGCACGTTCAAAAACGGGAACATTTTCGGGAGTTTCAACCGGGTACCATCACCGAAAACGGGGACGTTTTGTTCACCCATCCGACTGTGTTTACAGCTAAGCACACACGCTAACATTAAGACTAGCTCACTTGGGGTTGAGGATTTTTTACACGTTGCTTGACTGCCTGCCCACATATCTGATCTAAACATAGTAACGTGTATTGTGGAAAAAAATTATTTAAAGTTATTTAATAATTGTGACATTTATTGTACTTTTTGATGGATGAATGATGCTCAAAGTGAGCGCCGGGCCCGGACCGAGGCCTGGATCCAACTTGAAAAGGAGTTCTCGATTTAGGTTCAAATTTACTAAAGTACTTTTCGCTTTAGGTGAGAAAACGACTGCTGTGTCTCAAGTATTTTTTTCCAATACATAAATCTTAGTATCACTTTTAACAGCTCATACAGACTGCATTATAAGCCTATTAAAAGTGATACTAGGCGAAAAAGGACTCTATAAAAAAGTTGCATGAGGAGACTACCTACATTTCCACGTTTGTAAGGTGTCATGTGTTACGTTAAGCTAATTCCATTGGATGTTGTCATATAATGACTCCTACTGTCCTGTGCTTTAGTAAAACCTCCAGGATGTGAGTGTTGAAGATATGCATAGCATACAGTGTTCTTCCAGTTATGCACTTTGGCGGTGGTGGTGTTCGAGGGAATTTGGGGATCTTTGCACAGATGAGAAAATAAACGTTTTTATTTTATGTACAGTATGTTATTAAACAACTGGGATTGGAACTGGCTCAGATGTAGTTTTGATTGTTGGTGTTTTGTCATATTCTGTGTTTTTAAAAAGGCTCTTTTTAGTCGGAGCCGTTCACCGTCATTGTGAGTGACTCCGTGCTGTGTGCCGTCATGGATCACTCTGGAAATGTTCCAACAAATATATAAAACATTTCAGAATCATCCTAAACTTGTTTTCTTTCGCTTTCACCTCATAAATATTGACTCACCTCACGTCATGTTTCAGTATTATCAGAAATGATTTATCCTGAAAACATGCATGAAAATATCCTGCTCCATCTTTTAAAAATGTTTTTGATTTATTTTTGATTTGATAACATTTGAATTACACGTAAAAAAAGAAAATTCACAAAGGACACAAAAACAAAATGTTCAAATAGAAAGTTTACTGAACTCAATCAAAATATATATTTATTATTTAATTAAAACCAGATTTGTTTTGTATCAGATCATTATCAAGCAAGTTTTTGTATAACATTCTTAATTCCTTAATATGCAGTATCTCTAAGTAAAAGCTAAATAAATGTTGTCATATTGACAAAAAATGTCTTTAATTGCAATCATGTTAAGCCATATTTATTCATGAAGGTGTAGTAAAACGGCTAACACTAAGATAAAGCAACTTGATCATGACCAGACGTTTTGGAGTTGCTGATTTAATAGAAACATTTTAAGCATGTGACCTGTTGCAAGTTATTAAAACAAATGTTTTTCATTCTTCATAATCAGTAAACCTGCAGATAGGGTTAAATACAAACACCAAATTCGTTTTTCTGTTTGATCCACCTGCTGGTAAGAACAGAAAATATGTCCAGTTAAAACAGTTACAGTTATAAAACAAATACTCTGCACCTCATTGTTGCTTGAACCGAATTAGATGAAGTAACTGAGTTATTAGAAACTGCTCATAAAAAAAGTTACCCACCTACAAAATGTGTTTTCTGTAGGCCTTGAGACTTTCCTGTATTCTTTACCTGGTTCTCGTTCACATGCTCCTGGCTGTTCCTCTTGTTAAGAATTGCTCAGTTGCGTCATGGCCTCGTCAAACAGCGCTCTGGCAGTCCCTTTATACTCACTCCATGGCTTATCTCGGGTTTTTTCCTTGACTTCTTCAGCCAACTTCTCTTTTACTGCTTTCATCAAAACCTCTTCCAGCACATGTTCTTCTTCTGTGAATATCAGTTCCTCAATCAGATGTTTACTGTCGAAACAACATGGTACTTTTTCACAGCATTTGCATCGTTCACAGAATGACAAGATGAAAGCCACAATAGTGATACAAAATGCCCAAAAGCCACCGTAATGCTGAAGAAAGATAAAGAAAGATGGTTATATTATAACAGCAAAACTGCATTCCTGTTGTTCTTTTTTAATATGGAAGTGATGCTGGTAAAGTAGATCAAGAGTGGAAGCACTCACCTGGGAAGAGTTTTTCAGTTCTTCAATGATGACTCTCTGGTTGTCCGTGATATTCGCCTCAGCTTTGCAGGCTAACTGTACCTGTTTCTCAGAGCCGTCATTCTTACAGCAAACATACCAGTCTCCATCGAGGAGCACAAAAGCAACCCACAGCACACCAACTAAAAAAGCCTTGAGAATGTGAAGGAAATAAAAACACCAAGGAACTTCGTGGCATTTAGTGCATGAGCACCAGTTTCTACAGGCACTTTGAAAATAACTGTTTGTCCACAGTGTGAAGAAAGTCATTAAGACTGGCAGAACCATGAACGAGTCGCAGCCTGAGTGTTGTGGTTCACAATCGCACGCAAAGTCCTTTTCAAGCAGAATATTGTAGGTCAGGGGTGCCCACACTTTTTTGGCTGGTGAGCTACTTTTGAAATGACCAGCTCTACCAACCAAAAATAAAATCCCAAATTGCAAGGGGGCTGAATAACATGTTATATTTATAACTACAACAACTCTATTTGGGTTCTTGAACAGAAACAAATACATAAAACTCAAAACACATGTTAACCTCTCTCCCTCTCCTCTCTCTCTGTTAAGAAACACATAACAAGCAGACTAAGAAACCACTCTCCAATAAGCAAGTGGAATGGATTTGATAGTGAAGCACTGACACAGCTCTCTACAAAGTGTGGCGAGTGGATAGACCGATTCACGGACTTTCTACATGGTAGAAGTGGGGGGGTCAAAACTAATCATTTCAAAAAGTGTCATATAATGGCTGCGACGCCCATGATGCAAAAAAGACAGTTCCTCTCCTAGTTCAATAAATAATAGGCTAAATCATCGTCTCTTTAGTCATGAAGCACAGAGACAGCTCTGGTTAAAGTCACAAATGACATTCTAATAGCCTCAGACAAGGGACTTGTCTCTATTCTTGTCTTGCTCGATCTTAGTGCTGCATTTGATACTATCGACCATGATATCCTATTGCAAAGACTAGAGCACTTAGTTGGCATACAGGGAACTGCTTTAGGTTGGTTTAGGTCCTATCTATCTGAACGCTCTCAGTTTGTACATGTCAACGATGAATCTTCCATGCAAACCAAAGTTAGCCATGGAGTGCCACAGGGCTCAGTGCTTGGACCTATTTTTTTCACACTATATATGCTTCCGGTAGGCAATATTATAAGGAATCATTCTGTAAACTTACATTGTTATGCGGATGATACTCAACTATACTTATCAATCAAGCCTGATGAAATTAATCATCTAAATGAAATTCAAGACTGCCTCAAGAACTTAAAAACGTGGATGAGCTTACTTTTTTTGATGTTAAACACGACCAAAACTGAAGTTATTGTACTTGGCCCGAAGAATCTACGAAACAAATTATCTAAAGATATACTAAATATGGATGGCATTAATTTTGCCTCCAGTGAGACTGTAGGGAATCTTGGTGTTATATTTGATCAGGATTGATCCTTTAACACCCACATAAAATCAATTTCAAGGACCGCCTACTTCCATCTACGTAACATTGCAAAAATCAGGCATATCTTGCCTCAAAACGATGCAGAGAAGCTAGTCCATGCATTTGTTACTTCAAGGCTGGATTATTGTAACTCCTTATTATCAGGGTGTACCAAGAAGTCAGTCAAGTCGCTTCAGCTGATTCAAAATGCTGCAGCTCGTGTACTAACCAGAGTTAGGAAAAGGGACCACATTACTCCTGTTCTGGCTGCCTTACACTGGCTCCCTATAGAACACAGGATATCATTTAAAATTCTTCTTCTCGCCTACAAAGCCCTTAATGGGCAGGCGCCATCTTACCTTAAAGAACTCATAATACCCTACTGTCCTACTAGGGCATTGCGTTCCAAGAATGCAGGGTTGTTGGTTGTTCCTAGAGTCTCCAAAAGTACAATGGGAGCCAGAGCCTTTTCTTATCAAGCTCCACTTTTGTGGAATCAGCTTCCAGTTTGTGTTCGGACGGCAGACACCCTATCCGTTTTTAAGAGTGCGCTTAAGACCTTCCTTTTTGATAAAGCTTATAGTTAGGGCTGATTAGATTCAGCCCCTAGTTTTGCTGATATAGGCTTAGTTTGTCAGGGGACATCTTACTTCTTCCTTCTCTGTCTATACCTGTGTACTCATGTTCCGATTAACCCAGCTTCCCCAAATTTCTTTCTTTTTGGTGTCTATATACGCCGGGATCCGGAGTCATGGATGATCCTGCGGTCCTGTTTCATGGATCGCGAGTCCTGGATCTTGAGTCGTGGCTGTGGTCCTGGATCATAAGTCCTGGATGGATATCCTCGTGGATTCATCTTCCTATTATACACATGCATTTCCAAACATTTGGACTACCTATGTTGTAAATGTATTATCTTTTCAATTTACACACGGCATCTATTGCACGTCTGTCTGTCCTGGGAGAGGGATCCCTCCTCTGTGGCTCTCCCTGAGGTTTCTCCCTTTAAACTGGGTTTTCTCTGGAAGTTTTTCCTTGTACGATGTGAGGGTCTAAGGACAGAGGGTGTCGTATTGTCCTACTGATATTCTGTACAAACTGTGAAGTCCACTGAGACAAATGTAACATTTGTGATATTGGGCTATATAAATAAACTCATTGATGAACCAGAACAGCAACATATTTCAGCTAAGGTGAATAGGAGCGATAGAGTGTATTATGTACCAAGAATCAGTCTGCAATTGACAGAGTTTGACAATTACATGTTGAACAAGTCCATACAACAACAAAAGGGCCAATTGAGTACAGTGCTGAAAAGCTTTGAATCCATTCTTTTCATTGTTCAGCCATAATATTCTTTGGACAATTACTGAGTTTAGCCTTGACCTGCTTGAAGAATACAGAATTAACAGTTAATGTTTATCATGTAAGTATTTTTAGAGTTCTTGTTTGGAAATTTGAACAAAAAGTTGAACCTAATCATATTGCTTTCAAAGATTTAGTGTGATCAATATTTCTGGGAAATTGACACAGGAAAAAAGTTCATGACATTGAACAGAGCTGGAAATGTTCCCAGAAATAAGACAAGGTCATCAAGATTCAGTAATACAGCTCAGTTTAAACCATTTCATACAAAAGGCAAGTCAAACCCAATAATTTGAGAACTTCAATGAAGTGGTTCGGAAACTTTTTTTTAATTTTTATTGGCCACATACAATCTGAAATGCAAAGAGAACCAATAATAAAAAACAAATTCAGATTGAAGAAACCAGTCAGCGAAATGGATCCATTCCTGTTGGGAGAACAAAGTTTAAAATAGCCGTTCAGAATAAATGTATATTGCAATACGAAACCCTTACCTTCAGGAATTCATATCTATGATGGTAAATGGCCCAATGACTGCTTTTTGTACCATTCCATGGTTCTCTGCAAAAATACATATTTTAGTACAAGTCAACCAAACAAGTGTAATACAGCAGAAGTTGTGTACATACCTGACGCAACACTCCTCTGCCTCCTTGACTTGCATTTCGATTCACAGCAGTCACAAAGATTGCTCTGGGCCAAGTTGTCCAGCAACTCCCAACTGAGTTCATGAAGATTGGATGAAAAGATCATTAAAATGCATCTCAACTCTTTCAAATAAAGTCTCCACAAAGTTTGAATAGTTATGAACGGGATCCATCTGTATCTTCAGTAGACTGGGCTTAAGCTGAATAAGTCATCTCATGTAAAACAAATTAACCTACAAGTCAAATTCTGATATATTAAAGTACTATTTTTACCCATGCCCTTCAACAAAGTGGCAGGCTTTCTTAGTGCTGTCAAGACCATTGGGATCCCAAGCCAAAAGTTTGCAGTGGATAAAGACCTGTTGAGTAGAGGGGAAATATAGGCGTCATGGCATAAATTAATCTCAGTATCCACAATAAAACCTTGAATCTGAAAAAAATGTACAGGCCAATTGACCTCTTCTCCCATAGCAAACGTAAAGGTCTGAAGTGATAGGCGGATCTCCGATGACTTTTGCCTTGGTTCGAATTTTGATCGTGACGACACACTTTCCAAAAGACATCTGTTGGGTTACAGAAAATGTATTAGCATTACTACCAAGGTTTCGACCAAAATACGTTTTTTTAAATCAATGCTCATTGCTGAGAGTACCCTTTATTGGAGATGATAGGGTACATGGTGCTTTCAGGGTACAGCTCTGGTGTGGTAGCTGCTACACATTCCTCAAGAAGCAGCAGCAAGGGCTGATGGGTGTTCTGCACCACACTAGCCATGATGGGGATGATGGAGCCCAGAGGAAAGCGTGTAGATTCAGCAGGGCCTGAGAAGTCGTCTAGGGCAGTAAACAGAGGAAGAGTCATTAAGTTACAAAAGTCAGGGAGAGCTGCCGTTCGTAGAGAGTTTCTCATGTTGTTTACCCACCATTCATAAGGCCAATGTTAAACTGCAGATCTCCTAGACTGTAGGTTTTAAACACCGGGTCATAGATCGTAGCATACCAGTCTTTGGGCCTGCACAAAATAAAGCAGAAGGGTACAGAAAATGCTGCAAAGTGAAACTTTTGAACTTATTAGTGCAAGCTTGTTTACTCCTACGGACAAATTCTTTATTCTTATTCCGCCGGGTTATTTTGTCCGTCTTCTCCCACATCGCAGAAACTGCGTTCAAATATTACTTCTCATTCATAATTCCCGAGATACATCCCATAATTAATCACATTTTTAACATGGAAGTTAATGGAGAAACTCTTCAGACTTGAAAAATCGTCATGCAACTTCAACTGCAAACTGTTCCTTCACACTTCCACTCAGAAACATCATTCCAACTTTAAAAGGTTACACATCTTTCTGACATCCTTCATATTAAACAACTTTTAAATCAGATTCATACTTTTAGAAATATTAAACATTGCTCATACCTTGGTAAAGAGGCCTTCTTCAGATTTTAACATTAGTGTGTATTGCGCAGCTCGTTAATGCTAGAGTGCGTGAGTCACAGCTAGAGTGGAGGACCGCTTGAAATTCGCCTTCATATATATATTTTTAAACCTGCCATAATTCCCTAACCCTACACTCCTGAGACATCATTTCTCATGAGAAACGTAGAAAAACATCTCGTAGCTCCATTAAAGCCCGTTTTACATTCAGGCTCATCTTTCCTCACAGCAGCAGCCGCACACCTTTAGTCAGTTCTTGAGATGCTTCACACGTTGACATTTCACCGATATATGTTACGGTTCTTCAACAAAACGTTCACATGCAACATGTTTATCTCTCATTCAGAACAATGGAAAGGCTCTCCTCTCACTGATAACTGCACATCACCATGGAAACCTTTGATCTCTGGGCTCAAGGACAGGTGTTTCATAACGTTGTTAGCTCAAACACCTGTGTGATGGAACATGATGTCATAACTCCAACTGACATGCTCAGAACGCCACCAACCATCACATGATGGTTAACACTGTGGCCCTGAACAGCTCTAAATCAAATCTGATGTTACGTAATGTGGTGTTACTATGGCAACGCATCCCTTGCCTTAAAACACGATGTCGCTGTAACGCCAATGGACACAGTCCGATCGTCCCCCAAACTTCGCTTGTATATCACCGGTCCATGCCTTAACAGCTCTACGCAAAATCTGAGATCTAGCCATATGCCGTTTCCATGGAAACGCAACCCTCGCCTTAAAACACGATGTTGTCGTGGTACCTAAGCAAATGGTCTGAAACAGCACCATACTTCAGATAATGGTTAATGATCTGGCCCTCAACAGCTCTACGTCAATTATGGAGTTTCATCCTATGCCGTTTCCATGGAAACGCATCCCGCGCCATGAAACACGATGTCGCTGTAACGCCAATGGACACAGTCCGATTGTCCCCCAAACTTCGCTTGTATATCACCGGCCCATGCCTTAACAGCTCTTCGTGAAATCTGAGATCTCACCATAGGCTGTTTCCATGAAAACGCATCCCTCGCCATAAAACACGATGTTGTCGTAACTGATATGAAAATGGTCAAAACACCACCAGACTTCAGATGACAGTTAATGGTCCAGCCCTCTACATATCTGTGCCATTAGTGAATTTTCCTCAAAAGGCTGTTGCCATGGGAACGCATCCCTTGCAATAACACGATATTGCTATAACTCTTATGGAAACGTTCCAAAAAAAGTGCTAAAACTTCACGTGTGCTAACAGTCCAGCCGTGAATAAATCTACGGGACAGTTGAGATTTCTTCAAATTCCGTTGCCATGGTAACACGATGCTTGCCATGAAACATGGTTCTCTTCAGTGAAAATGCTCCAAACTGCCCAAAATGTAACAGGTTCGATAACAATGAAGCCATCCACATATCTAAGCATATTATGTGGTGCCAAATACCGTTGCCATGGCGACAGATCATTCGTCATCAAGTTAGTTCAATAGTTTGCAGTTCAAATATTCTGCTGCTTTTCCACTTTATTTTCTTCTAACACATTCAAGCCCCCAGTGTTCATGTATCATTTCAATCTAAATTCTTCACTTTCTTCTTACATATTACATTTAAGCATAGCAATTCAGCATCAGTATAAAGTATTGCCACTAGCGATTTCTTCAGGAATTGCATTCTCTAGTTATGAACTGTTACACCTAAGCTAAAAGACTTCCTCTAAAACGCAAAAAACTAAAGTGAACTTAAATTTGTGATGTTCAATTAAAACTATGGGAAAAACTCAATTGACAATGAATTGGGAACACAGTGTACCTTAGGGATTGTTCTCAGTAAATGTACATTTTTTTGTTGAGAATACTTCAATAGATAAAGCTAATTTGGGAATAGAACAGAAACAGGCTGTAGATTCCCTAAATCAGTCTCCCATTCATTGTCTATATAGCAGCTTCAGACTTTATACCTGATGACATCACAAGTTTGGGATGTACTTCCATGCTTGGTGGCTTTGAGAGGGAGAAGCTTAACAAATTGAACTTTCCCAGGCCATGAAAATGCCACATTGGAATTGTTAGTTAAGGGTAGTGTCACCCTTTAGCACCTTATGTTGGTATGAACACTAACCTCTCATATGCACAGACAACTGGGCGGGTGAAGGCCAAATTGTAAGAATCTGCAGAAGCAACGTAGGTCAGATCATTGCTGTACACCAGTGCATCCCCGGTGACCTGTTAGAGAGACAAAGATCCCCCTGACAGAGCTGTAGGAAATATAGCAGACTCACAGCTTGCAGGTTTAAAATATATATATACACATACCAGTCTCCTAAAGTTACAGTCAGTGAGATCCACATAGAAGTAGGCCTCTCCTGCTGAGAAGCTAGTTGGGAAACAATTACCCAGACGGAGAAGCGACGTATCGGCCTGGGGTCGGCTTTCTGTCCACATCAGCGTCACAAAATCTGGCCCACAGTCCACTTTCATGTCTGCAACACAAATAAATTAAGTTCAGACTCAAATATTTGAGTCAAGGTTAATAACAAGACTTTAATTGTTTCCAGTCTTACCTGCATATACTGCCATGGCAGCTGCCAGGCTCAGAAGCAGTGCACCTTGACAAAATGAAACCATCATGACCGAATGCTTGCTACTGACACAGTGCATGTTCTTATACCTTGTTCCTGAGAGGCATTCATCAAGATAACGTATTTCACCTGGTGCCTGTCAACAGTCCCAGCTGCAGCAGATAGCACACTGATTACAGCATGGGGAGCATCCAATCACATTAGTCCTTACACCCAATTCATTTTTATTCAGCTTCATCAGCAGCACAAAATCGCCATTTGTTAATCTATTTATTATCCTGTGTGACTACCTTACATTCTTATTTAAAACACTTTAAGGATGATAATGCAGGGGTTGTCTTACTGATGTTTTGATTTAGTTTTGCTGTTATTTATATTAACATTAATATATGTATACGTTGGGATTTTTTGTTCAACTGCAAGTCATGCAAGAAAAAGTTTTCTTTGAGAATTAAAAGGCGAGTCATTTCTAAACAAATGATCATTTGGGGGAAGGTAGTATTCCTTTATCAGATGTCCTGTCCTATTCAAATGTGTCATTTTTATATCTTTGACCAAATGGAAACTCAAGGTAAGGGAAAAAGGTACATATAAGTTGTAATTGAGAAAATATCCACACTCTCACATCTGAATATTAGCTGTGTTGCTATGATGTCCTCTTTTAACTAAACACGTGCCATGCAGGCCATCCCTATTGGTTTTATAATCTAAACTATACTACATTCAACTGCAGGCATGAGTGCCCAGAAAATAAATTCAGATCAGAATTGTCTTTTCAAATGAGGCTCAACATAAATAATTGCCATAGTTGTAATAACACACAGATCACCATAGCTTTTAAATCTGGTGGTGTATGTAATGTCAGAATGTATATCATGTGCAGAGCTCAATGTAAAATGGAACGTGAAAGAAATTCAGGGGCTATACTCCAACTCACATGGCCATTAAAGGTTACATTATAATTGACGGTATCTTTCAATGACAAAAGTCACACATAATTAGTAAAGTTCTACTGATGGGACAGATGGACACAGTTGAGGACAGTAGGACCTTCATATGAAGTAAAGATACTCGTTTTATACTCAACAGGAGTTAAAAGTTTTATTTATACAGAGATTATAGACTACTTTAATCTGCATATGGATGTCGTCCACCTGGGCCCTCTGTTCAGTCTCCCCAATCTTAGACTGGACTTCCTGTTGAGAAAATGTTTAGCAACGTTAGTCTTATGGCAAGTTTTGAACAAAACTTCAAGACAAATACCATAAATAAATACTCATTAACCTTGGTCAGCAATGGAAACTTCTGATGCATTGTGGGCATTTTGTTGCGTTGGATCCATTATGATCAGGGGTCCCAACACAGAAGTGTGCATGAAGCCGTTGGATTCTGAGGTGGAAAAAAACCACAATAACTTCATAATGAAAAAGACTATATTAAAAAAAGCATACAAGTTAGCATGAAAGAGATACCCCATTCGTCTCCTCTCTTGGAGCGAGTGTTGCAGGTCCTAGAACAGCAGTCACACATGGAGCTCTGCATGGGGTCATCCAGGAGTTCCCATCTGAGGAAGCAGCAATCGTTAAGGCTCAAATACATCAGCATGGCTTTAAAACATTTTGTATACACAGAAGAAAAAACCTGTTATAAAATGGTGTGATGTTTCTATAAAAAACAAAAACTGGTAAAATTATAAATATCAAGTTAATGACCAAAAGATATATTTCCATCTACAGTGCAGAAAAAGGTCAACATTTTACAAAAGCTCAGGGCTTTTTTTATTTTATAAATCTCATTAGGTTGGCTAATCATTTGAGTGCCCCTCCTTTTAAAACAAATATTGTTATTCTCAAATATTTTAAAATTATCATTCGTCACAATTGTTGTCTATACTTTGTTAGTTAGCAGGATATCATTTATTATAGATATATAAAAGCACAATACTGATCAAAGTACATGCATTGATCTACTTCAAGTTGGATATGTTATGCTAAAATAAGCTAGCATCCTTGGCTAATGGTGCATACTTGTTGCTCATGGCATCAGTTGCATTCATCATATTAAACTGCTGGCCAGAACATTTTCACGTACTTCCAACAAATCAAACTCTTCCCTTACCGCTCATTTTCCTTTACATAGTGGCAAGCTTTCTTGCTCTCACTTAGAACTTCAGGATCCCATGCGAGCAGTTTGCAGTGAATGTACACCTGAGGAGCACATGAAACATACATGTTTGCTAGGAACCAAATATTCTTCAGAGCACTTTACATTTACCCCCTCACCTCCTCGCCGAGACCAAACTTGAAGGACTGCAGGTAGAGGATGATTGCAGACGAGTGGTACCGAGGGAGAAACCTGGAGTTTCCCTTCACACTGTCCAGGAGACACCTGAAGAAATTCAGATCAGCGATAAGGACTAAACTCCAGAAAACAATTAAAGAAATCAGAGACTGGATCTCACCCCTTATTTCTAATGATGGGGTACACATTGCTGTTAGCCTGCAGCTCAGGCGTAGTGGCTGCCACACATTCCTCCATGAGCAGCAGCAATGGCTGATGGGACTTCTGCTCCACTGTTGCCCATATTGGCATGAAGGAACCCAGGGGGATGACATTTGTCTCCGCTACCGCTGTCATTTGTTCTGTAAGGGGAAAAAAATAAAAACGGCTCAGTGTGCATTTTTTGAGTGTTTTGCCTTTGGGAGCATGAGCCCTCACCATTTAGGAGCAGCATGTGGAACTCCAGCCCTCCTCGGCCTTCGGCAACACCTGACCCCGGGTTCAGGAAAGGAGGAACCCACCCCTTAGGTCTGAAATATATTAACAACATTAATCCATATATCAGCTTTAATCTTGAATTTAAATAAGAAAGAAGCTCCTACCTTGGATAAACGCACTCGATGGGATACACATAAGCTGCAGGACTCGACCTTGGTTGGGGCCTGAAAGTCAGCTCATTTTTGTAGATGAGATTCTTCCCTTTCACCTGAAGAAAAAAAAAGAAGCTCATTATGACATTGAAAAGGCTGAGAGGTATTTTGGTGAAACATGGCAGTTACATTACCAGTCTTTTAAAATTGCAGTCATCTAGTTTGTAGTTAAACTCAGCTTTCCCCTCTCCCCTGGGCAGAACATGAAACCCAGATGGCATGCAGGTTCCGAGGAAGTGACGAGCTGCATATTGCCGCAGCCTCGAGGGGATCGTCCATGTGATGCTTATGGAGTCTTTTTCACACTGTACTTTGATTTCTGCAAACAAATCATTATTATATATTTCCCTACATTCCCCAACAAAAGCAGATGTTTACAAACATGTGCTAAGCATACCTGCATTGGCGACAGTCGTCGCAAAAAGAGTCACGACTATCACACCTAGGTAGAGTTGAGTCCCCATGACTGAATGATCTAGATCACGCAGGAAGTGGCACCATTTGTAGACTCCCTGCCAAATGAGCTGAACGAGCAACACCTGTGTGAGAGCCGGGCAGCACCTGTCTACTTATATGGGGTGTCATTTCACGTTCAATTTCATTGTAGAGTTTTCATTTGGATCATTTATATTACACTTATTCAAGTACATTTTTATTTATCTGCCTAATTGCTTCTTTTTCTTTATTCTACTGAATTTATTTTTCAAAAACTACCTGATTATTTTACATACAACACTATTTATAAAACAATACAACAATTCAGATGAAACTACTTAAAGGCAATTTTCTAAAATCAGCCCAACCATAACATGCTTCCAGGTCAATATACCTACAGGTTAGTAAGTCAGAGATGTGAAACTACATTTAACCTTTTGTTTTACATTAATTAATAAATGATTATGGGAAGTGCCCTTTTTCTCACTTGAGCTCCCGCCCCCCAAAATGTCTGTGCACGTCCCTGGCCCCCACCGTCGGTAAATGGAAGTACTACAAAGAACCCTGTTAATTATGTGCAGTTATTTCACGACTTGTATTACATGGCTTAGTTCAGTGGTTCTCAAACTTTTTCTGTCAGGCCCCCCCTTTGGAGAAAAAAAAAAGTCGGGCCCCCCCAACACAAATAGTCAGGCTCAGTGGCGGCGCCAGAAATTTCTTTTGGGGGTGCTGTGGGGTAGCTTGACGTTTCATAGAGGGTGCTCAAACATTTAGGGTTTCCCATTAATGTACCGGGCGCTACAGTGGAATTTTCTACTGCAACATTCCCCACGCATATACACAGTGAGACAGTTACAATGAAGGCTCGATAATCAGCTCACGGCATAGGGTAAAGTGCTATTTTTATAGGTGGTGTGTGGACCTCACATAGGGGGGTCCGGGGGCAAGCTCCCCCGGGAAGATTTATTTTTAAATATTGAAGTTAAATGCATCAATCTGGAGCACTTTGAGAGCAAAATGAAGAGATCTATGGATACCTCTCTCAACACCGATATGAAACAGAACTGTAAACAGATTTACTTTTTCTTTATGGATATTTTACAAATCACCCTTTTAAACGTTATTCTTGTTTTACTGCCATATAGTATTTCATACCTGTTTTTCATTTATTCTCTTATTTTTTTATAACTATAATGATCATATAAACGTGTGCCTCAGAAATAATTGTTTACATTAATCGTGACCAAACCGTTTGAGAACCACTGAGATAACTTAGACTAAAGTGAACTATCTAAACACTGAGTCCTTTAGCTCAGGGGTTCCCAACCCCCGGTCCGCGGACCGGTACCGGGCCGTGGAGGTGTTACTGCCGGGCCGCGAAATGGCTGTGAGTTTATCGTAATATTTGCAGAATTAGAAATATTTAAAAATATTTTATCATTGTTCATTTATGCACAGAGAAAGTTACCGGTGCGCCAATAGGAAGTGGAGCACACAGGGGACAACCGTTTAATAACAGTCTGCGCTGTTATGTTTATGTGGGGAAGTGGCAGTGCATACATTATTTGAGATATATTTCGAACTCGGACTTCATTTTAAGGACATTGCGGCCAGGGGTGTAGAGCTATTTTTTTAATTTGTAAAACCTTCTTCACTTCATGAAATGGCTGCAGCATCAGGAGGCAGCCTCTGAGAAGTGCAGCACCAGCGTGTACACACAGCCTTCACTGTGTTCCCCACTGCAGGCTGCTACGTTTCACACACACACACACCGAACGGCCTGATTATTACCCCTATTACTCGTTGTATGAAGGAAATGTCTGGTCACAAAGGCACATGATGTGTGTGTGTATGTGCTCTGCTCAGCTCCGCTGTGTGTGTGTGTATGTTCGGTGTGTTTGTGTGTGTCCAACAACGGCATTTGTTTTCAAATTACCATGAACAGTAATTTACACACATCTGGCCAACTCCATAGGTATGTGGGTGTTCCCAAAAGAAGTTAGTTTAATCTTAATCTCGATGTAGTTCTAAATGCTGTCGGAGTGCACCGGAACGAACGCCCCGGTATGACGTTATTATGGCTGGCAAACAAGCCTAGGGGTCTCCCTGACATTTCAGTTATATCAATATGTGTACAGTGGTCCTAATTTGTTTTGATTGTATCCTGGTTTTAAACGTTGTTAATATGTTTTGGATGCATATTGTTCTATTATTTGTTACATACAATGTAACAGCCTCATATTGCCATATTAGGCTATATTATATTATATATTATATTAATATTTGTAAAGCGGTCCTAATTTTTTGTTTTAATTGTATCCTGGTTTTAAACGTTATTAATATGTTTTGGATGCATATTAGTATTTCTTCAGGCTGTTAAAAACAATTAGCCTCTGTTGCCACCTGCTGGTGAGTAAATATTAAAATCAGCTAAAATTGACAACCGGTCCGCGATTTTTTTTTTATGTATCTGCCGGTCCTTGGCACAATAAAGGTTGGGAACCCCTGCTTTAGCTCACTGAGTCTCTCAATCTGACAGGAGAGGACTCTCCTCCACTTTGTTGTTGAAAAAGCTCCTTATATCCGTTAGCGTAGCTCGCTAGCACCAGAAGCTAACAACAACGATCCCCGGTACCAGTGCGCTCTCTCTCTCTCGCTCGCGCACACAAAAGGGCTCGTTCCACACACACACAGAGCCGAGCTTTAATGAAACACAGAGACCCAGACGGAATAGTACTGCATCATATTATTTTCGAATAAATAATTTTTAAATGTATGATTTTTTATTTTTTTATCTTTTACATTTTTTATTTTTACCATTTTTCCTCCTGGTCTCTCGCGTCCCCCCTGGTATGCCTCTGCGCCCCCCAGGGGGGGCGCGCCCCCCACTTTGAGAACCACTGGCTTAGTTGAATACTCGATTTTGATTGGTCAATTCAGAACACGTGACACATTGTTAATCCAGAACAGACAGATCGCTGTCATGGACTGAAATGAATAGAGCAGCGTCCTCTGGTGGCCTCTGTATTAGAGATGTTAAGATTCACCGATTCGCATCGGTGCACCGGCATAAACGTTCAA
This sequence comes from Notothenia rossii, assembly GCF_949606895.1. Lineage (NCBI taxonomy): Eukaryota > Metazoa > Chordata > Actinopteri > Perciformes > Nototheniidae > Notothenia > Notothenia rossii. Next base: position 5,178,524 of record NC_136902.1, read on the forward strand.
GATGCGAGTGCACCGGTTGAAAGCGTGCACATCGGCTACAGTTTGGGTTGAACTCGCGATGCATCGATTGCGTAGCGTCTTTGCATCGGTAAAAAACCGATTCATTCATATAAAATCCCCTTATCTTGTCAACGTTCAGCAGAGACGATCTTTGATATTTGCTTCGCCACTACGGAAAACGAGAGTCTCAGTTATCAACACACACGGAAGTTGAGGAGAAAGAGAAACACAGCGCAGCGAAAAATACCTACAAATCAAACGTTTGGCAACACTTCGGATTGTTCAAGAAAGACGGTGTAATAGTCATTTATGCTATATAGTTGACCGCAGGTCATGGAGAGTAATAAGGTATCCGTAGACCTTTGTATGAGGTATCTTTATTACTTAACAGGTCTACAGCCATGATACATAGATCCGTCCTAGATGCGGACTTGCATACACACAGTATCACTCCGCAGCCGCACCCCATCAGTAACGTCCTGATGGTATATGTGCGCGGCACTATTACTACAGACGGTCAACTTGAAAAATCACTCGCAAATTGTTAACGATGCCGAGCCGCTTTAAAGTACACAAGTAGTACGAGGAACTTAGCGACGCACATAAAGAGGCGACATGGGGTCTGCGGCTGAAAAGAGAAACTTGAAAGTGAGACATATGAGTTAAATCACTCAGTGAGGTGTTCTGTCAGAGAGAGGTGTTTAGCTTACAGCAGCCTGTGACGGCCAATAATAATTTAAATGTCTTCCTTACTGTAAGCAGTTATGAAATACCTGTTTGTGAAAGGTTATTTGTTGTCTTTATTGTTCAGATAGAAACCAATGCTTTCTGCTCACTGGTGTGTTAGCCTCTGAGTGTTAAGCACATCAGGCTGGCAGCTGTATGGGCATTGCTCTATGGTAGCTGTTATTTGCACATTGTTAATCATGAGCAATGCATCCTTACATTGTTTAACTGTGAGGTGTTATACAATTGTACTCTGGAGAGCTTTTAAAGGTAAAAAAATAAACGGCATGATGGGATGTGCAGTACCAAATATGTAAAGCACTTTTTTGTTAATGTATGATTTGCTGCATATAAGGAATAAAACAAAAATCCTCTGTCGTACCATATTGAAGTATCATTATTTTTGCATCGTGTTGAATCGCATCGTATCGCCCCGAATCGCATAATGTTGAATCAAATCGTATCGAACTGTATCGCAACAGGGGTGAATCGTATCGTATCGCATCGCCTGGTGTTTCAAAGGTATCGTTAATGTATCGTATCGTGGTAACGTATCGAGATGCGCATCGCATCGGCCTCAGTGATGGAGATGCACATCCCTACTCTGTATAGATCAGTCAGTCCAAAAAGAAACAAAAAGATAATTACCAACATTAAAGTGTAAGAGACATTTATTTAAAGTTAGCTTTAGCCTTTTTGATTGAGTTGGTGCAGATGCCAAAAGTGCATTAAGGTGGGAAAGATGTACAGAGTGTAACGCTCCAACAGATGATCTTTGTAAGGAGGCTTTCACATCAGAGACCGAGGCAGGCCCGGCTCCAGGATGAAATGACTGAGGGGGCTGTTAAAAAATCCGAGGGGGCGATTTTTTTTTCACAACAACGAAAAATACTGGCAATGTAATGAATTGACACACCAAGCTTTTTTCCTTCTCACTGCTCTAGAATCTCTTTGCTTCTTTATTTGTTATTCTGGATTTACCTCTGTCGTTCTGTTCTTTTCCTCTGATCTTTAATATTAGATAGCACATTATTAGATGGCCGAACTTTGTTTAACAGACTAACATTGATTTCCTCAATTTATAAATGGACAGGCTCTGTAATTATACCATAACCTTTTCTCCTCTATCCCTTAACTCGTCTTCCTATACAGATTTACTTACCTCTAGTCAAGTCAGGATTAAATAAACATTAATCTGGTTGATTTTTTATTTTCAGGATTGAATGTTCAAATCAAGGCCTAAAACCTGGCATGTCATAAGAAAGTGACTAATATATAAACCAAATGTAATATTGGATCAAATACTACACCAAATGGACAGACACAGATTAAAAATTAAAATAAAGTCCCCTGGTTTGTCTCTAGTCTAGAGTCTAACTGCCATGAGAAAAATCAAATCAATGGTCCAAAATCTGTCACGAGATGTCACTCATTGTACCAATATGGTTGATATAATACATAACATATTATTATTCTAGTAAAAGGGCTCGCTTTGGCAAAAACCTGATCCATTCAGCCCTAAATAATAACAAGTAACCATCACGTGTGGTGCTATCTGTAGTTGTTTGTCTTGTTTTTTGTTGATGTCAAACAACATGGATTTCAAGTCAATATACGAAAGTAAATCAAGAAATTAAGCAAACAAGCTGATCTTCAAGTTCCTCAAAAACACTGGTCTGAGGACAAGGATTTAATATGAACATTTAATAAATCAACAGTAGGTGGCGATATATGCTCCAAGGAGAAGCGATTCGCCAATAAAGACAAAAGAAGAAGAAGAAGAAGAAGTAGTAGAAGAAGAAATACGCTAACGCTACAAACAGGCACAACACTGTTACTCTGTTGTCACTGACATGTAACATTTGATTTAACCTTGCTCTATTTTTTTTAACGCACGTTCAAAAACGGGAACATTTTCGGGAGTTTCAACCGGGTACCAGCCACCGAAAACGGGGACGTTTTGGTCACCCATCCGACTGTGTTTACAGCTAGCACACACGCTAACATTAAGACTACTGTAGCTCACTTGGGGTTGAGGCTTTTTTACACGTTGCTTGACTGCCTGCCCACATATCTGATCTAAACATAGTAACGTGTATTCTGGAAAAAAAATATTTAAAGTTATTTAATAATTGTGACATTTATTGTACTTTTTGATGGATGAATGATGCTCAAAGTGAGCGCCGGGCCCGGACCGAGGCCTGGATCCAACTTGAAAAGGAGTTCTCGATTTAGGTTCAAATTTACTAAAGTACTTTTCGCTTTAGGTGAGAAAACGACTGCTGTGTCTCAAGTATTTTTTTCCAATACATAAATCTTAGTATCACTTTTAACAGCTCATACAGACTGCATTATAAGCCTATTAAAAGTGATACTAGGCGAAAAAGGACACTATAAAAAAGTTGCATGAGGAGACTACCTACATTTCCACGTTTGTAAGGTGTCATGTGTTACGTTAAGCTAATTCCATTGGATGTTGTCATATAATGACTCCTAGTGTCCTGTGCTTTAGTAAAACCTCCAGTATGTGAGTGTTGAAGATATGCATAGCATACAGTGTTCTTCCAGTTATGCACTTTGGCGGTGGTGGTGTTCGAGGGAATTTGGGGATCTTTGCACAGATGTATGAGAAAATAAACGTTTGTATTTTATGTACAGTATGTTATTAAACAACTGGGATTGGAACTGGCTCAGATTTAGTTTTGATTGTTGGTGTTTTGTCATATTCTGTGTTTTTAAAAAGGCTCTTTTTAGTCGGAGCCGTTCACCGTCATTGTGAGTGACTCCGTGCTGCGTGCCGTCATGGATCACTCTGGAAATGTTCCAACAAATATATAAAACATTTCAGAATCATCTTAAACTTGTTTTCTTTCGCTTTCACCTCATAAATATTGACTCACCTCACGTCATGTTTCAGTATTATCAGAAATGATTTATCCTGAAAACATGCATGAAAATATCCTGCTCCATCTATTAAAAATGTTTTTGATTTATTTTGATTTGATAACATTTGAATTACACGTAAAAAAAGAAAATTCACAAAGGACACAAAAACAAAATGTTCAAATAGAAAGTTTACTGAACTCAATCAAAAATATATATTTATTATTTAATTAAAACCAGATTTGTTTTGTATCAGATCATTATCAAGCAAGTTTTTGTATAACATTCTTAATTCCTTAATATGCAGTATCTCTAAGTAAAAGCTAAATAAATGTTGTCATATTGACAAAAAATGTCTTTAATTGCAATCATGTTAAGCCATATTTATGCATGAAGGTGTAGTAAAACGGCTAACACTAAGATAAAGCAACTTGATCATGACCAGACGTTTTGGAGTTGCTGATTTAATAGAAACATTTTAAGCATGTGACCTGTTGCAAGTTATTAAAACAAATGTTTTTCATTCTTCATAATCAGTAAACCTGCAGATAGGGTTAAATACAAACACCAAATTCGTTTTTCTGTTTGATCCACCTGCTGGTAGGAACAGAAAATATGTCCAGTTAAAACAGTTACAGTTATAAAACAAATACTCTGCACCTCATTGTTGCTTGAACCGAATTAGATGAAGTAACTTAGTTATTAGAAATTGCTCAAAAAAAAGTTACCCACCAACAAAATGTGTTTTCTGTAGGCCTTGAGACTTTCCTGTATTCTTTACCTGGTTCTCGTTCACATGCTCCTGGCTGTTCCTCTTGTTAAGAATTGCTCAGTTGCGTCATGGCCTCGTCAAACAGCGCTCTGGCAGTCCCTTTATACTCATTCCATGGCTTATCTCGGGTTTACTCCTTGACTTCTTCAGCCAACTTCTCTTTTACTGCTTTCATCAAAACCTCTTCCAGCACATTTTCTTCTTCTGTGAATATCAGTTCCTCAATCAGATGTTTACTGTCGAAACAACATGGTACTTTTTCACAGCATTTGCATCGTTCACAGAATGACAAGATGAAAGCCACAATAGTGATACAAAATGCCCAAAAGCCACCGTAATGATGAAGAAAGATAAAGAAAGAAAGATGGTTATATTATAACAGCAAAACTGCATTCCTGTTGTTTTTTTTGGTAAAGTAGATCGAGAGTGGAAGCACTCACCTGGGAAGAGTTTTTCAGTTCTTCAATGATGACTCTCTGGTTGTCCGTGATATTCGCCTCAGCTTTGCAGGCTAACTGTACCTGTTTCTCAGAGCCGTCATTCTTACAGCAAACATACCAGTCTCCATCGAAGAGCACAAAAGCAACCCACAGCAGACAAACTAAAAAAGCCTTGAGAATGTGAAGGAAATAAAAACACCAAGGAACTTCCTGGCATTTAGTGCATGAGCACCAGTTTCTACAGGCACTTTGAAAATAACTGTTTGTCCACAGTGTGAAGAAAGTCATTATTAAGACTGGCAGAACCATGAACGAGTCTCAGCCTGAGTGTTGTGGTTCACAATCGCACGCAAATTCCTTTTCAAGCAGAATATTGTAGGTCAGGGGTGCCCACACTTTTTTGGCTGGTGAGCTACTTTTGAAATGACCAGCTCTACCAACCAAAAATAAAATCCCAAATTGCAAGGGGGCTGAATAACATGTTTTATTTATAACAACTCTATTTGGGTTCTTGAACAGAAACAAATACATAAAACTAAAAACACATGTTAACCTCTCTCCCTCTCCTCTCTCTCTGTTAAGAAACACATAACAAGCAGGCTAAGAAACCACTCTCCAATAAGCAAGTGGAATGGATTTGATAGTGAAGCACTGACACAGCTCTCTACAAAGTGTGGCGAGTGGATAGACCGATTCACGGACTTTCTACATGGTTAAAGTGGGGGGTTCAAAACTAATCATTTCAAAAAGTGTCATATAATGGCTGCGACGCCCATGATACAAAAAAGACAGTTCCTCTCCTAGTTCAATAAATATTAGGCTAAATCATCGTCTCTTTAGTCATGAAGCACAGAGACAGCTCTGGTTAAAGTCACAAATGACATTCTAATAGCCTCAGACAAGGGACTTGTCTCTATTCTTGTCTTGCTCGATCTTAGTGCTGCATTTGATACTATCGACCATGATATCCTATTGCAAAGACGAGAGCACTTAGTTGGCATACAGGGAACTGCTTTAGGCTGGTTTAGGTCCTATCTATCTGAACGCTCTCAGTTTGTACGTGTCAACGATGAATCTTCCATGCAAACCAAAGTTAGCCATGGAGTGCCACAGGGCTCAGTGCTTGGACCTATTTTGTTCACACTATATATGCTTCCGTTAGGCAATATTATAAGGAATCATTCTGTAAACTTTCATTGTTATGCGGATGATACTCAACTATATTTATCAATCAAGCCTGATGAAATTAATCATCTAAATAAAATTCAAGACTGCCTCAAGAACTTAAAAACGTGGATGAGCTTACTTTTTTTGATGTTAAACACGACCAAAACTGAAGTTATTGTACTTGGCCCGAAGAATCTACGAAACAAATTATCTAAAGATATACTAACTATGGATGGCATTAATTTTGCCTCCAGTGAGACTGTAAGGAATCTTGGTGTTATATTTGATCAGGATTTATCCTTTAACGCCCACATAAAATCAATTTCAAGGACCGCCTACTTCCATCTACGTAACATTGCAAAAATCAGGCATATCTTGCCTCAAAACGATGCAGAGAAGCTAGTCCATGCATTTGTTACTTCAAGGCTGGATTATTGTAACTCCTTATTATCAGGGTGTACCAAGAAGTCAGTCAAGTTGCTTCAGCTGATTCAAAATGCTGCAGCTCGTGTACTAACCAGAGTTAGGAAAAGGGACCACATTACTCCTGTTCTGGCTGCCTTACACTGGCTCCCTATAGAACACAGGATATCATTTAAAATTCTTCTTCTCGCCTACAAAGCCCTTAATGGGCAGGCGCCATCTTACCTTAAAGAACTCATTATACCCTACTGTCCTACTAGGGCATTGCGTTCCAAGAATGCAGGGTTGTTGGTTGTTCCTAGAGTCTCTAAAAGTACAATGGGAGCCAGAGCCTTTTCTTATCAAGCTCCACTTTTGTGGAATCAGCTTCCAGTTTGTGTTCGGGCGGCAGACACCCTATCCGTTTTTAAGAGTGCGCTTAAGACCTTCCTTTTTGATAAAGCTTATAGTTAGGGCTGATTAGATTCAGCCCCTAGTTTTGCTGATATAGGCTTAGTTTGTTAGTTTGTCGGGGGACATCTTACTTCTTCCTTCTCTGTCTATACCTGTGTACTCATGTTCCGATTAACCCAGCTTCCCCAAATTTCTTTCTTTTTGGTGTCTACTGTATATACGCCGGGATCCGGAGTCATGGATGATCCTGCGGTCCTGTTTCATGGATCGCGAGTCCTGGATCTTGAGTCGTGGCTGTGGTCCTGGATCATAAGTCCTGGATGGATATCCTCGTGGATTCATCTTCCCATTATACACACATGCATTTCCAAACATTTGGACTACCTATGTTGCAAATGTATTATCTTTTCAATTTACACACGGCATCTATTGCACGTCTGTCCGTCCTGGGAGAGGGATCCCTCCTGTTGCTCTCCCTGAGGTTTCTCCCTTTTTTCCCCTTTAAACTGTGAGTTTTCTCTGGAAGTTTTTCCTTGTACGATGTGAGGGTCTAAGGACAGAGGGTGTCGTATTGTCATACTGATATTCTGTACAAACTGTGAAGTCCACTGAGACAAATGTAACATTTGTGATATTGGGCTATATAAATAAACTCATTGAACCAGAACAGCAACATATTTCAGCTAAGGTGAATAGGAGCGATAGAGTGTATTATGTACCAAGAATCAGTCTGCAATTGACAGAGTTTGACAATTACATGTTGAACCTTATGGAACAAGTCCATACAACAAAAAAGGGCCAATTGAGTACAGTGCTGAAAAGCTTTGAATCCATTCTTTTCATTGTTCAGCCATAATATTCTTTGGACAATTACTGAGTTTAGCCTTGACCTGCTTGAAGAATACAGCATTAACAGTTAATGCTTATCATGTAAGTATTTTTAGAGTTCTTGTTTGGAAATTTGAACAAAAAGTTGAACCTAATCATATTGCTTTCAAAGATTTAGTGTGATCAATATTTCTGGGAAATTGACACAGGAAAAAAGTTAATGACATTGAGCAGAGCTGGAAATGTTCCCAGAAATAAGACAAGGTCATCAAGATTCAGTAATACAGCTCAGTTTAAACCATTTCACACAAAAGGCAAGTCAAACCCAATAATTTGAGAACTTCAATGAAGTGGTTCGGAAACTTTTTTTTAATTTTTATTGGCCACATACAATCTGAAATGCAAAGAGAACCAATAATAAAAACCAAATTCAGATTGAAGAAACCAGTCAGCATAATGGATCCATTCCTGTTGGGAGAACAAAGTTTATAATAGCCGTTCAGAATAAATGTATATTGCAATACGAAACCCTTACCTTCAGGAATTCATATCTATGATGGTAAATGGCCCAATGACTGCTTTTTGTACCATTCCATGGTTCTCTGCAAAAATACATATTTTAGTACAAGTCAACCAAACAAGTGTAAAACAGCAGAAGTTGTGTACATACCTGACGCAACACTCCTCTGCCTCCTTGACTTGCATTTCGATTCACAGCAGTCACAAAGATTGCTCTGGGCCAAGTTGTCCAGCAACTCCCAACTGAGTTCATGAAGATTGGATGAAAAGATCATTAAAATGCATCTCAACTCTTTCAAATAAAGTCTCCACAAAGTTTGAATAGTTATGAACGGGATCCATCTGTATCTTCAGTAGACTGGGCTTAAGCTGAATAAGTCATCTCATGTAAAACAAATTAACCTACAAGTCAAATTCTGATATATTAAAGTACTATTTTTACCCATGCCCTTCGACAAAGTGGCAGGCTTTCTTAGTGCTGTCAAGACCATTGGGATCCCAAGCCAAAAGTTTGCAGTGGATAAAGACCTGTTGAGTAGAGGGGAAATATAGGCGTCATGGCATAAATTAATCTCAGTATCCACAATAAAACCTTGAATCTGAAAAAAATGTAAAGGCCAATGTACCTCTTCTCCCATAGCAAACGTAAAGGTCTGAAGTGATAGGCGGATCTCCGATGACTTTTGCCTTGGTTCGAATTTTGATCGTGACGACACACTTTCCAAAAGACATCTGTTGGGTTACAGAAAATGTATGAGCATTACTACCAAGGTTTCCACCAAAATACGTTTTTTTAAATCAATGCTCATTGCCGAGAGTACCCTTTATTGGAGATGATAGGGTACATGGTGCTTTCAGGGTACAGCTCTGGTGTGGTAGCTGCTACACATTCCTCAAGAAGCAGCAGCAAGGGCTGATGGGTGTTCTGCACCACACTAGCCATGATGGGGATGATGGAGCCCAGAGGAAAGCGTGTAGATTCAGCAGGGCCTGAGAAGTCGTCTAGGGCAGTAAACAGAGGAAGAGTCATTAAGTTACAAAAGTCAGGGAGAGCTGCCGTTCGTAGAGAGTTTCTCATGTTGTTTACCCACCATTCATCAGGCCAATGTTAAACTGCAGATCTCCTAGACTGTAGGTTTTAAACACCGGGTCATAGATCGTAGCATACCAGTCTTTGGGCCTGCAATAAATAAAGCAGAATGGTACAGAAAATGCTGCAAAGTGAAACTTTTGAACTTAGTTTTTTTACTCCTACGGACAAATTCTTTATTCTTATTCCGCCGGGTTATTTTGTCCGTCTTCTTCTCCCACATCGCAGAAATTCCGTTCAAATATTACTTCTCATTCATAATTCCCGAGATACATCCCATAATTAATCACATTTTTAACATGGAAGTTAATGGAGAAACTCTTCAGACTTGAAAAATCGTCATGCAACTTCAACTGCAAACTGTTCCTTCACACAGAAACCTCATTCCAACTTTAAAATGTTACACATCTTTCTGACATTATTCATATTCAACTTTTAAATCAGATTCATACTTTTAAAAATATTAAACATTGCTCAGACCTTGATAAAGAGGCCTTCTTCAGATTTTACCATGAGTGTGTATTGCGCAGCTCGTTAAGGCTAGAGTACTTGAGTCACAGCTAAAGTGGAGGACTGCTTGAAATTCGCCTTCATATATATATTTTTTAAACCTGCCATAATTCCCAAACCCTACACTCCTGAGACATCCTTTCTCATGAGAAACGTAGAAAAACATCTCGTAGCTCCATTAGAGCATGTTGCGCATTCAGGCTCATCTTTCCTCACAGCAGCAGCCGCACACCTTTAGTTAGTCTGCCAAAAATGACAAATTACTGATGCAAAACTACAAACAAAGCACACTTCAGATGCCAAGGGTTCTTGAGATGCTTCAACGATATATGTTACGGTTCTTCGACAAAACATTCACATGCAACACGTTTATCTCTCATTCAGAACAATGGAAAGGCTCTCCTCTCACTGATAACTGCACATCACCATGGAAACCTTTGATCTCTGGGCTCAAGGATAGGTGTTTCATAACATCGTTAGCTCAAACACCTGTGTGATGGAACATGATGATGTCATAACTCCAACTGACATGCTCAGAACGCCACCAATCACCACATGATGGTTAACACTGTGGCCCTGAACAGTTCTACATCAAATCTGATGTTGCGTGATATGGTGTTACTATGGCAACGCATCCCTCTCCTTAAAACACGATGTCGCTGTAACTCCAATGGACACGGTCCAATTGTCCCCCAATCTTCACTTGTATATCACCGGTCCATGCCTCAACAGCTGTACGCCAAATCTGAGATCTCACCATATGCCGTTTCCATGGAAACGCATCCCTCGCCTTAAGACACGATGTTGTTGTGATACCTAAGCAAATTGTCTGAAACAGCACCATACTTCAGATAATGGTTAATGATCTGGCCCTCAACAGCTCTATGTCAATTATGGAGTTTCATCCTATGCCTTTCCATGGAAACGCATCCCTCGCCATAAAACACGATGTTGCTATAACTCCTGTGGAAATTGTCAAAGTGCTAAAACTTCAAATGTGCTAACAGTCCAGCCGTGAAGACATCTACGGGACATTTGAGATATCAAATTCCGTTGCCATGGTAACACAATGCTTGCCATGAAACATGGTTCTCATAACTTCAGTGAAAACGCTCCAAACTGCCCAAAATTTCACAGGTTCGATAACGATGAAGCCATCCACATATCTAAGCATATTATGGGGTGTCAAATACCGTTGCCATGGCGACAGATCATTCATCATAAAGTTATTTCAATAGTTTGCAGTTCAAATATTCTACTGCTTTTCCAAGCTTTTTTTACTTTCTTTTCTTCTCACACATTCAAGCCCCCAGTGTTCATGTATCATTTCAATCTAAATTCTTCACTTTCTTCTTACATATTACATTTAAGCATAGCAATTCAGCATCAGCATAAAGTATTGCCACTAGCAATTTCTTCAGGAATTGCATTCTCTAGTTATGAACTGTTACACCTAAGCTAAAAGACTTGTACCTTAGGGATTGTTCTCAGTAAATGGGTACTTTTTGTTGAGAATAGATAAAGCTAATATAGGAATAGAACAGAAACAGGCTGTAGATTCCCTAAATCAGTCTCCCATTCATTGTCTATATAGCAGCTTCAGACTTTATACCTGATGACATCACAAGTTTGGGACGGACTTCCATGCTTGGTGGTTTTGAGAGGGAGAAGCTTATTAACAAATTGAACTTTCCCAGGCCATAAAAATGCCACATTGGAACTGTTAGTTTAGGGTAGTGTCACCCTTTAGCACCTTATGTTGGTATGAACACTAACCTCTCATATGCACAGACAACTGGGCGGGTGAAGGCCAAATTGTAAGAATCCGCAGAAGCAACGTAGGTCAGATCATTGCTGTACACCAGTGCATCCCCGGTGACCTGTTAGAGAGACAAAGATCCCCCTGAGAGAGCTGTAGGAAATATAGCAGACTCACAGCTTGTAGGTTTAAAATATATATATACACATACCAGTCTCCTAAAGTTACAGTCAGTGAGATCCACATAGAAGTAGGCCTCTCCTGCTGAGAAGCTAGTTGGGAAACAGTTACCCAGACGGAGAAGCGACGTGTCGGCCTGGGGTCGGCTTTCTGTCCACATCAGCGTCACAAAATCTGGCCCACAGTCCACTTTCATGTCTGCAACACAAATAAATTAAGTTCAGACTCAAATATTTGAGTCAAGGTTAATAACAAGACTTTAATTGTTTCCAGTCTTACCTGCATATACCGCCATGGCAGCTGCCAGGCTCAGAAGCAGTGCACCTTGACAAAATGAAACCATCATGACCGAATGCTTGCTACTGACACAGTGCATGTTCTTATACCTTGTTCCTGAGAGGCATTCATCAAGATAACGTATTTCACCTGGTGCCTGTCAACAGTCCCAGCTGCAGCAGATAGCACACTGATTACAGCATGGGGAGCATCCAATCACATTAGCCCTTACACCCAATTCATTTTTATTCAGCTTCATCAGCAGCACAAAATCACCATTTGTTCAAGTCAATTTATTATCCTGTGTGACTACCTTCCATCCTTATTTAAAACACTTTAAGGATGATAGTGCATGGGTTGTCTTAATGTTTTGATTTAGTTTTGCTGTTATATATATTATTAATATATGTATACGTTGGGATTCTTTGTTCAACTTCAAATCATGCAAGAAAAAGTTCTCTTTGAGAATTAAAAGGCAACTCATTTCTAAACAAATGATCATTTGGGGGAAGTTAGTATTCCTTTATCAGATGTCCTGTCCTATTCAAATGTGTCATTTTGATATCTTTGACCTAATGGAAACTCAAGTTAAGGGAAAAAGGTACATTTAAGTTGTATTCAGTGAGAAAATATCCACACTCACACATCTGAATATTAGCTGTGTTGCTATGATGTCCTCTTTTAACTGCATAAACACGTGCCATGCAGGCCATCCCCATTGGTTTTATATTCATGGCCAGAAAGTAAACTATGCTACATTCAACTGCAGGCATGAGTGCCCAGAAAATAAATTCAGATCAGAATTGTCTTTTCAAATGAGGCTCAACATAAATAATTGCCATAGTTGTAATACCAGACAGATCACCAATAGCTTTTAAATCTGGTGGTGTATGTAATGTCAGAATGTACATCATGTGCAGAGCTCAATGTAAAATGGAAAGTGAAAGAAATTCAGGGGCTATACTCCAACTCACATGGCCATTAAAGGTTACATTATAATTGACGGTATCTTTCAATGACAAAAGTCACACATAATTAGTAAAGTTCTACTGATGGGACAGATGGACACAGTTGAGGACAGTAGGACCTTCATATGAAGTAAAGATTCTCGTTTTATACTCAACAGGAGTTAACAACAGTTTTATTTATACAGAGATTATAGACTACTTTAATCTGCATATGGATGTCGTCCACCTGGGCCCTCTGTTCAGTCTCCCCATTCTTAGACTGGACTTCCTGTTGACAAAATGTTTAGCAACGTTAGTCTTATGGCAAGTTTTTAACAAAACTTCAAGACAAACACCATAAATAAATACTCATTAACCTTGGTCAGCAATGGAAACTTCTGATGCATTGTGGGCATTTTGTTGCGTTGGATCCATTATGATCAGGGGTCCCAACACAGAAGTGTGCATGAAGCCGTTGGATTCTGAGGTGGAAAAAACCAACAATAACTTCAGAATGAAAAAGAGTAGATTAAAAAAGCACACAAGTTAGCATGAGAGATACCCCATTCGTCTCCTCTCTTGGAGCGAGTGTTGCAGGTCCTAGAACAGCAGTCACACATGGAGCTCTGCATGGGGTCATCCAGGAGTTCCCATCTGAGGAGGCAGCAATCGTTAAGGCTCAAATACATCAGCATGGCTTTAAAACATTTTGTATACACAGAAGAAAAAAGCCGTTATAAAATGGTGTGATGTTTCTATAAAAAACAAACTGGTAAAATTATAAATATCAAATTAATGACCAAAAGATATATTTCCATCTACAGTGCAGAAAAAGGTTAGCATCTTACAAAAGCTCAGGGCTTTTTTTATTTTATAAATCTCATTAGGTTGGCTGATCATTTGAGTGCCCCTCCTTTTAAAACAAATATATTGTTATTCTCAAATATTTTACAATTATCATTCGTCACAATTGTTGTCTATACTTTGTTAGTTAGCAGGTGATCATTTTGTATAGATATATAAAAGCACAATACTGATCAAAGTACATGCATTGATCTACTTCAAGTTGGATATCTTATGCTAAAATAAGCTAGCATCCTTGGCTAATGGTGCATACTTGTTGCTCATGGCATCAGTTGCATTCATCATATTAAACTGCTGGCCAGAACATTTTCACGTACTTCCAACAAATCAAACTCTTCCCTTACCGCTCATTTTCCTTTACATAGTGGCAAGCTTTCTTGCTCTCACTTAGAACTTCAGGATCCCATGCGAGCAGTTTGCAGTGAATGTACACCTGAGGAGCACATGAAACATACATGTTTGCTAGGAACCAAATATTCTTTAGAGCACTTTACATTTACCCCCTCACCTCCTCGCCGAGACCAAACTTGAAGGACTGCAGGTAGAGGATGATTGCAGACGAGTGGTACCGAGGGAGAAACCTGGAGTTTCCCTTCACACTGTCCAGGAGACACCTGAAGAAAATCAGATCAGCGATAAGGACTAAACTCCAGAAAACAGTGAAAGAAATCAGAGACTGGATCTCACCCCTTATTTCTAATGATGGGATACACATTGCTGTTAGCCTGCAGCTCAGGCGTAGTGGCTGCCACACATTCCTCCATGAGCAGCAGCAATGGCTGATGGGACTTCTGCTCCACTGTTGCCCATATTGGCATGAAGGAGCCCAGGGGGATGACATTTGTCTCCGCTACCGCTGTCATTTGTTCTGTGAGGGGAAAAGTAAAAACGGCTCAGTGTGCATTTTTTGAGTGTTTTGCCTTTGGGAGCATGAGCCCTCACCATTTAGGAGCAGCATGTGGAACTCCAGCCCTCCTCGGCCTTCGGCAACGCCTGACCCCGGGTTCAGGAAAGGAGGAACCCAACCCTTAGGTCTGAAACATATTAACAACATTTATCCCACAGCTTTAAACTTGAATTTAAATAAGAAAGCAACTCCTACCTTGGATAAACGCACTCGATGGGATACACATAAGCTGCAGGACTCGACCTTGGTTGGGGCCTGAAAGTCAGCTCATTTTTGTAGATGAGATTCTTCCCTTTCACCTGAAGAAAAAAAAAGAAGCTCATTATGACATTGAAAAGGCTGAGAGGTATTTTGGTGAAACATGGCAGTTACATTACCAGTCTTTTAAAATTGCAGTCATCTAGTTTGTAGTTAAACTCAGCTTTCCCCTCTCCCCTGGGCAGAACATGAAACCCAGATGGCATGCAGGTTCCGAGGAAGTGACGAGCTGCATATTGCCGCAGCCTCGAGGGGATCGTCCATGTGATGCTTATGGAGTCTTTTTCACACTGTACTTTGATTTCTGCAAACAAATCATTATTATATATTTCCCTACATTCCCCAACAAAAGCAGATGTTTACATACATGTGCTAAGCATACCTGCATTGGCAACAGTCGTCGCAAAAAGAGTCACGACTATCACACCTAGGTAGAGTTGAGTCCCCATGACTGAATGATCTAGATCACACAGGAAGTGGCACCATTTGTAGACTCCCTGCCAAATGAGCTGAACGAGCAACACCTGTGTGAGAGCCGGGCAGCACCTGTCTACTTATATGGGGTGTCATTTCACATTCAATTTCATTGTAGAGTTTTCATTTGGATCATTTATATTACACTTATTCAAGTACATTTTTATTTATCTGCCTAATTGCTTCTTTTTCTTTATTCTACTGAATTTATTTTTCAAAAACTACCTGATTATTTTACATACAACACTATTTATAAAACAATACAACAATTCAGATGAAACTACTTAAAGGCAATTTTCTAAAATCAGCCCAACCATAACAAGCTTCCAAGTCAATATACCTACAGGTTAGTAAGTCAGAGATGTGAAACTACATTTAACCTTTTGTTTTACATTAATTAATAAATGATTATGGGAAGTGCCCTTTTTCTCACTTGAGCTCCCGCCCCCCAAAATGTCTGTGCACGTCCCTGGCCCCCACCGTCGGTAAATGGAAGTACTACAAAGAACCCTGTTAATTATGTGCAGTTATTTCACGACTTGTATTACATGGCTTAGTTGAATACTCGATTTTGATTGGTCAATTCAGAACACGTGACACATTGTTAATCCAGAACAGACAGATCGCTGTCATGGACTGAAATGAATAGAGCAGCGTCCTCTGGTGGCCTCTGTATAGATCAGTCAGTCCAAAAAGAAACAAAAAGATAATTACCAACATTAAAGTGTAAGAGACATTTATTTAAAGTTAGCTTTAGCCTTTTTGATTGAGTTGGTGCAGATGCCCAAAGTGCATTAAGGTGGGAAAGATGTACAGAGTGTAACGCTCCAACAGATGATCTTTGTAAGGAGGCTTTCACATCAGAGACCGAGGCAGGCCCGGCTCCAGGATGAAATGACTGAGGGGGCTGTTAAAAAATCCGAGGGGGCGATTTTTTTTTCACAACAACGAAAAATACTGGCAATGTAATGAATTGACACACCAAGCTTTTTTCCTTCTCACTGCTATACAATCTCTTTGCTTCTTTATTTGTTATTCTGGATTTACCTCTGTCGTTCTGTTCTTTTCCTCTGATCTTTAATATTAGATAGCACATTATTAGATGGCCGAACTTTGTTTAACAGACTAACATTGATTTCCTCAATTTATAAATGGACAGGCTCTGTAATTATACCATAACCTTTTCTCCTCTATCCCTTAACTCGTCTTCCTATACAGATTTACTTACCTCTAGTCAAGTCAGGATTAAATAAACATTAATCTGGTTGATTTTTTATTTTCAGGATTGAATGTTCAAATCAAGGCCTAAAACCTGGCATGTCATAAGAAAGTGACTAATATATAAACCAAATGTAATATTGGATCAAATACTACACCAAATGGACAGACACAGATTAAAAATTAAAATAAAGTCCCCTGGTTTGACTCTAGTCTAGAGTCTAACTGCCATGAGAAAAATCAAATCAATGTTCCAAAATCTGTCACGAGATGTCACTCATTGTACCAATATGGTTGATATAATACATAACATATTATTATTCTAGTAAAAGGGCTCGCTTTGACAAAAACCTGATCCATTCAGCCCTAAATAATAACAAGTAACCATCACGTGTGGTGCTATCTGTAGTTGTTTGTCTTGTTTTTTGTTGATGTCAAACAACATGGATTTCAAGTCAATATACGAAAGTAAATCAAGAAATTAAGCAAACAAGCTGATCTTCAAGTTCCTCAAAAACACTGGTCTGAGGACAAGGATTTAATATGAACATTTAATAAATCAACAGTAGGTGGCGATATATGCTCCAAGGGGAAGCGATTCGCCAATAAAGACAAAAGAAGAAGAAGAAGAAGAAGAAGAAGAAGAAGAAGAAATAGAAGAAGAAATACGCTAACGCTACAAACAGGCACAACACTGTTACTCTGTTGTCACTGACATGTAACATTTGATTTCACCTTGCTCTATTTTTTTTAACGCACGTTCAAAAACGGGAACATTTTCGGGAGTTTCAACCCGGGTACCATCACCGAAAACGGGGACGTTTTGGTCACCCATCCGACTGTGTTTACAGCTAAGCACACACGCTAACATTAAGACTAGCTCACTTGGGGTTGAGGCTTTTTTACACGTTGCTTGACTGCCTGCCCACATATCTGATCTAAACATAGTAACGTGTATTGTGGAAAAAAATTATTTAAAGTTATTTAATAATTGTGACATTTATTGTACTTTTTGATGGATGAATGATGCTCAAAGTGAGCGCCGGGCCCGGACCGAGGCCTGGATCCAACTTGAAAAGGAGTTCTCGATTTAGGTTCAAATTGACTAAAGTACTTTTCGCTTTAGGTGAGAAAACGACTGCTGTGTCTCAAGTATTTTTTTCCAATACATAAATCTTAGTATCACTTTTAACAGCTCATACAGACTGCATTATAAGCCTATTAAAAGTGATACTAGGCGAAAAAGGACACTATAAAAAAAGATGCATGAGGAGACTACCTACATTTCCACGTTTGTAAGGTGTCATGTGTTACGTTAAGCTAATTCCATTGGATGTTGTCATATAATGACTCCTAGTGTCCTGTGCTTTAGTAAAACCTCCAGTATGTGAGTGTTGAAGATATGCATAGCATACAGTGTTCTTCCAGTTATGCACTTTGGCGGTGGTGGTGTTCGAGGGAATTTGGGGATCTTTGCACAGATGAGAAAATAAACGTTTTTATTTTATGTACAGTATGTTATTAAACAACTGGGATTGGAACTGGCTCAGATTTAGTTTTGATTGTTGGTGTTTTGTCATATTCTGTGTTTTTAAAAAGGCTCTTTTTAGTCGGAGCCGTTCACCGTCATTGTGAATGACTCCGTGCTGTGTGCCGTCATGGATCACTCTGGAAATGTTCCAACAAATATATAAAACATTTCAGAATCATCTTAAACTTATTTTCTTTTGCTTTCACCTCATAAATATTGACTCACCTCACGTCATGTTTCAGTATTATCAGAAATGATTTATCCTGAAAACATGCATGAAAATATCCTGCTCCATCTATTAAAAATGTTTTGATTTATTTTGATTTGATAACATTTGAATTACACGTAAAAAAGAAAATTCACAAAGGACACAAAAACGAAATGTTCAAATAGAAAGTTTACTGAACTCAATCAGAATATATATTTATTATTTAATTAAAACCAGATTTGTTTTGTATCAGATCATTATCAAGCAAGTTTTTGTATAACATTCTTAATTCCTTAATATGCAGTATCTCTAAGTAAAAGCTAAATAAATGTTGTATTGACAAAAAATGTCTTTAATTGCAGTCATGTTAAGCCATATTTATGCATGAAGGTTTAGTAAAACGGCTAACACTAAGATAAAGCAACTTGATCATGACCAGACGTTTTGGAGTTGCTGATTTCATAGAAACATTTTAAGCATGTGACCTGTTGACAAAAAAAACTAATTTGAGTATTTAATTCATACAAGAACCAGAAAACATAAACATTCAACACAATGTTTGCCCATTTTTAACATAATAACAGTTTGTATAGTGTGTGTGATGTGAAGTCTATGTGTGAGTGTGTGTGGGTGTGTGTATGTGTATGAGCGGCACTGAAGCCAAACTTCCCCAGGCCGGTTATTCCCATAGACCTCTAAACAAACGAGACCATATTAATTTGAACCAAATAACAGTTTGTATAATGTGAGTATGTGTATGAATGTGGATGTGCGTGTTTGTATGTGTGTGAGTGTTGGCGTCTGTGTGTGTGTGTGTGGGCGTGTGTGTGTGTGTGTGTGTGTGTGTGTGTGTGTGTGTATGTGTGTGTGTGTGTGTGTGTGTGTGTCTGTGTCTGTGTCTGTGTCTGTGTGTGTGGTGTTAGAAGTGACAGAATTAATGCAGTATGATTTAAGATTATACAAATTAGTGTTTCAATGCCTGTATCTCAATCAGAGTCACATGAATCACAATGCTGGCAGATAAAGTTTGGTTGACCTGCAGTGCATAACTCGTGTGCCCACTTCTTACAAAATAGGCACTGAAGCCACAATTCCCTAGGCCGGCTATTCCCATAGGACTCTAAACACACCAAACAGTAGTCATCATCCTCAGACTCCGACTCAGATGATCTAATTTTCTTACTCTTTTTAGGAGCAGGAGCTTTGGATGGAGCTTTTGGTTGTGGTTTCTTGCTCTTTTTGAAAAGCCTCTTCTTTTTTGTTCCGGCCTTTTGCTCTTCGAGTTGTCTTTTGACTGGTGTGTCAGTCAGGATGGCGGTCTTCCTCTTCCTCCTGACGGCACCACCAACTTTCCTAGGTCCAGCTTTAGGGAAAGGCCGCAGGTCTTCTGGGGTGCAGAGACCTCTCCCAGTGCCTGCAGAAAAACCACTTGGTCCAGGCACAGCATCATCAGTATCTGGGTGAAGCTGTTGCACAGCATTGTCAGTATCTGGGTGAAGCTGTTGCACAGCATTGTCAGTATCTGGGTGAAGCTGTTGCACAGCATTGTCAGTATCTGGGTGAAGCTGTTGCACAGCATCATCAGTATCTGGGTGAAGCTGTTGCACAGCATTGTCAGTATCTGGGTGAAGCTGTTGCACAGCATTGTCAGTATCTGGGTGAAGCTGTTGCACAGCATTGTCAGTATCTGGGTGAAGCTGTTGCACAGCATCATCAGTATCTGGGTGAAGCTGTTGCACAGCATTGTCAGTATCTGGGTGAAGCTGTTGCACAGCATTGTCAGTATCTGGGTGAAGCTGTTGCACAGCATTGTCAGTATCTGGGTGAAGCTGTTGCACAGCATTGTCAGTATCTGGGTGAAGCTGTTGCACAGCATTGTCAGTATCTGGGTGAAGCTGTTGCACAGCATCATCAGTATCTGGGTGAAGCTGTTGCACAGCATTGTCAGTATCTGGGTGAAGCTGTTGCACAGCATTGTCAGTATCTGGGTGAAGCTGTTGCACAGCATTGTCAGTATCTGGGTGAAGCTGTTGCACAGCATTGTCAGTATCTGGGTGAAGCTGTTGCACAGCATTGTCAGTGTCAGGGTGCAGCTCATCAGGGGCAGCAACAAGATTCGCAGTTGGGACTGGGTTTGCCCGGTCTGTAACAAAAGATGGGGCAAAGTCCTGCTCTGGAAACACATCTCTGTTGAAGGGGAAAACTCCTGTCACCCTGAATCCTGCTTGGCTGTTCATTGGGCTTGCAGCTAATGGGTATGCTGTGGCGACAACGCCAGGCACATCATAGATTGACATGGGTTTGCCAGGGTTGTTAAGCATCCATGCCTCGCAAGCTGTGTTGACATACCTCTTTAGAGGCCCATACACTGTGCGGTCAAGAGGCTGTAGCCGGTGGGAACAGTGGGGGGGGGAATGACAGCATGACGACACCATTCTCTTTGGCATAGTTCAAGCCACCGATGGAGAGATGGGACTCATGGTTGTCAAGCATTAGAAGACATGGCTTCTCTTTTGTGCATTTTGTGTTTGCCACAAAATGCTTCAGGAATTCAATGAAATTGTCCTCTTTCATCCATCCTGATGGGTTTGCACCTCCTTTGCAACCCGTAGGACCATTCTGAATAAAATGGTCCCTGAAATGCACCCTCGGGAAGACAAAATATGGAGGAATGCTGTTCCCTGTGGCTGAAACGGCACAGGCGAGGGTCACGAGTGTCCCTCGCTCAGCAGAGGTAATTGACCCCACTTGCTTGTACCCCCGCCTGGCAATGACCTTGTTCGGTCTATGGACAGTTGTTATACCTGTCTCGTCCATATTCCAGATGTCACCTGGAGGAAACTTGTGCCTGCGCATCACCATTTCAAGGTTGTCAAAGAAGGCTGGGACATTCACCTTATTGAAGCTCGTGGCACGAGCAAGGCTTGTGGCCTCTGGCTTCCTGATGGAAAGAGAAGGGTGCCTCTTCAAAAAGCCAGTAAACCAATCACAGCCGGCCTGCTGTAGCTCTATCCAAGACTCAGGCACCTTGATGTTGCGTGCCACAGCAAGCTGAAAGGCTAGCTTTTTCACCTCCCTGGGTGAAAGGCCAAAATATATGTCGGCTGACTTGCACAGATATGCAACCAGCTCCCTTTCCACATCTGTGGAAAACATTTGTCGGTTCTTAATGTAACCAACAGCTACACTTAGCTCTTTCTTGCCTTCAATTTCATCCTGGCTTATTTTTTGGCAGTATCTGCTAAGTGTGCGGTATGGTATTTGGAAGTCCTTAGCTGTACTCCTGATGCTTTGGTTTTGTGTCTTCACCTGTCTGGCTGCCTCTAGCATAACCTGTGCTGGTGTCTTTCCTCGCTCTGTTTTTCTTAAAAAATTCCTGACCATTTTAACCCCTACAAGAACATTTTAAATGTTTAAAAATGATTCCAAATACAAAATTAATATTTGCAATACATTTAATTTAATATGCAATACATTTAATAGATCTTGAGCAATGAACATACAATCCTGATAAAAAAGACACAGATAATGTATTATAATATAACATAAAACATAATATAATAGTATTATATAATATTCATTATGTTTAACATTTGTAAAATGCATAAGTTAATACAATTGTAAACAAATGGCTATACCGGGGTTGGTTGGCACATGTGCCAACCAACCCCAAAATCAGTGTGCCAACCAACCCCACCCATATTAGGACACACCTCTTAACTAAAATGATGTTAGCCAGCTTGCACCACTCACCACAAACTTTCAAATGTCATATACAAATATAGCTGATTCCTATGTCTATCAACTGAAATGAATATATTTTCTATATCTCTATGTAACACAGCTCTATAATGTATTCAGTGGGGGGGGCATTTTTTTTGTTTTGACACTGCAAAATGTAAAAGTTGTCCTCACCTCAAAAGATAGTGACCTTCAGATGTTTTGATAGAATTAGAATGTTCAGGTCAAGAGGTCAATCATTTTAATGTAACATTTTTTGGACAGTGCCCTCTACAGGCCTGGGAAATAACTGTGTGCCAACCAGCCCCGCTCTCCCCTACTTTTTCACAGCATTTGCATCGTTCACAGAATGACAAGATGAAAGCCACAATAGTGATACAAAAGGCCCAAAAGCCACCGTAATGCTGAAGAAAGATAAAGAAAGAAAGATGGTTATATTATAACAGCAAAACTGCATTCCTGTTGTTTTTTTTAATATGGAAGTGATTCTGGTAAAGTAGATCGAGAGCGGAAGCACTCACCTGGGAAGAGTTTTTCAGTTCTTCAATGATGACTCTTTGGTTGTCCGTGATATTCGCCTCAGCTTTGCAGGCTAACTGTACCTGTTTCTCAGAGCCGTCATTCTTACAGCAAACATACCAGTCTCCATCGAGGAGCACAAAAGCAACCCACAGCAGACCAACTAAGAAAGCCTTGAGAATGTGAAGGAAATAAAAACACCAAGGAACTTCGTGGCATTTAGTGCATGAGCACCAGTTTCTACAGGCACTTTGAAAATAACTGTTTGTCCACAGTGTGAAGAAAGTCATTATTAAGACTGGCAGAACCATGAACGAGTCGCAGCCTGAGTGTTGTGGTTCGCAATCGCACGCCAAGTCCTTTTCAAGCAGAATATTGTAGGTCAGGGGTGCCCACACTTTTTTGGCTGGTGAGCTACTTTTGAAATGACCAGCTCTACCAACCAAAAATAAAATCCCAAATTGCAAGGGGGCTGAATAACATGTTTTATTTATAACAACTCTATTTGGGTTCTTGAACAGAAACAAATACATAAAACTCAAAACACATGTTAACCTCTCTCCCTCTCCTCTCTCTCTGTTAAGAAACACATAACAAGCAGGCTAAGAAACCACTCTCCAATAAGCAAGTGGAATGGATTTGATAGTGAAGCACTGACACAGCTCTCTACAAAGTGTGGCGAGTGGATAGACCGATTCACGGACTTTCTACATGGTTAAAGTGGGGGGGTCAAAACTAATCATTTCAAAAAGTGTCATATAATGGCTGCGACGCCCATGATACAAAAAAGACAGTTCCTCTCCTAGTTCAATAAATAATAGGCTAAATCATCATCTCTTTAGTCATGAAGCACAGAGACAGCTCTGGTTAAAGTCACAAATGACATTCTAATAGCCTCAGACAAGGGACTTGTCTCTATTCTTGTCTTGCTCGATCTTAGTGCTGCATTTGATACTATCGACCATGATATCCTATTGCAAAGACGAGAGCACTTAGTTGGCATACAGGGAACTGCTTTAGGCTGGTTTAGGTCCTATCTATCTGAACGCTCTCAGTTTGTACGTGTCAACGATGAATCTTCCATGCAAACCAAAGTTAGCCATGGAGTGCCACAGGGCTCAGTGCTTGGACCTATTTTGTTCACACTATATATGCTTCCGTTAGGCAATATTATAAGGAATCATTCTGTAAACTTTCATTGTTATGCGGATGATACTCAACTATATTTATCAATCAAGCCTGATGAAATTAATCATCTAAATAAAATTCAAGACTGCCTCAAGGACTTAAAAACGTGGATGACCTTACATTTTTTGATGTTAAACACGACCAAAACTGAAGTTATTGTACTTGGCCCGAAGAATCTACAAAACAAATTATCTAAAGATATATTAACTATGGATGGCATTAATTTGGCCTCCAGTGAGACTGTAAGGAATCTTGGTGTTATATTTGATCAGGATTTATCCTTTAACGCCCACATAAAATCAATTTCAAGGACCGCCTACTTCCATCTACGTAACATTGCAAAAATCAGGCATATCTTGCCTCAAAACGATGCAGAGAAACTAGTCCATGCATTTGTTACTTCAAGGCTCGATTATTGTAACTCCTTATTATCAGGGTGTACCAAGAAGTCAGTCAAGTCGCTTCAGCTGATTCAAAATGCTGCAGCTCGTGTAGTAACCAGAGTTAGGAAAAGGGACCACATTACTCCTGTTCTGGCTGCCTTACACTGGCTCCCTATAGAACACAGCATAGAATTTAAAATTCTTCTTCTCGCCTACAAAGCCCTTAATGGGCAGGCGCCATCTTACCTTAAAGAACTCATTATACCCTACTGTCCTACTAGGGCATTGCGTTCCAAGAATGCAGGGTTGTTGGTTGTTCCTCGAGTCTCCAAAAGTACAATGGGAGCCAGAGCCTTTTCTTATAAAGCTCCACTTTTGTGGAATCAGCTTCCCGTTTGTGTTTGGGCGGCAGATACCCTATCCGTTTTTAAGAGTGCGCTTAAGAACTTCCTTTTTGATAAAGCTTATAGTTAGGGATGATTAGATTCAGCCCCTAGTTTTGCTGATATAGGCTTAGTTTGTCGGGGGACATCTTACTTCTTCCTTCTCTCTGTCTATACCTGTGTACTCTCATGTTCCGATTAACCCAGCTTCCCCAAATGTCTTTCTTTTTGGTGTCTATATACGCCGGGATCCGGAGTCATGGATGATCCTGCGGTCCTGTGTCATGGATCGCGAGTCCTGGATCATAAGTCCTGGATGGATATCCTCATGGATTCATCTTCCTATTATACACATGCATTTCCAAACATTTGGACTACCTATGTTGCAAATGTATTATCTTTTCAATTTACACACGGCATCTATTGCACGTCTGTCCGTCCTGGGAGAGGGATCCCTCCTCTGTTGCTCTCCCTGAGGTTTCTCCATTTTTCCCTTTAAACTTTGGTTTTTCTCCAGAAGTTTTTCCTTGTACAATGAGGGTCTAAGGACAGAGGGTCTAAGGACAGAGGGTGTCGTATTGTCATACTGATATTCTGTACAAACTATGAAGTCCACTGAGACAAATGTAACATTTGTGATATTGGGCTATATAAATAAACATTGATTGATGAAGCAAAACAGCAACATATTTCAGCTAAGGTGAATAGGAGCGATAGAGTGTATTATGTACCAAGAATCAGTCTGCAATTGACAGAGTTTGACAATTACATGTTGAACAAGTCAATACAACAAAAAAAGGGCCAATAGAGTACAGTGCGGAAAGCTTTGCATCCATTCTTTTCATTGTTCAGCCATAATATTCTTTGGACAATTACTGAGTTTAGCCTTAACCTGCTTGAAGAATACAGAATTAACAGTTAATGCTTATCATGTAAGTATTTTTAGAGTTCTTGTTTGGAAATTTGAACAAAAAGTTGAACGTGATCATATTGCTTTCAAAGATTTAGTGTGATCAATATTTCTCGGACATTGACACAGGAAAAAAGTTCTTGACATTGAACAGAGCTGGAAATGTTCCCAGAAATAAGACCAGGTCATCAAGATTCAGTAATACAGCTCAGTTTAAACCATTTCACACAAAAGGCAAGTCAAACCCAATAACTTGAGAACTTCAACTTTTTTTTTTTTTTTTATTTTTTATTAAATTGGCCACATACAATCTGAAATGCAAAGAGAACCAAGAATAAAAACCAAATTCAGATTGAAGAAACCAGTCAGCGAAATGGATCCATTCCTGTTGGGAGAACAAAGTTTAATATAGCCGTTCAGGATAAATGTATATTGCAATACGAAACCCTTACCTTCAGGAATTCATATCTATGATGGTAAATGGCCCAATGACTGCTTTTTGCACCATTCCATGGTTCTCTGCAAAAATATATATTTTAGTACAAGTCAACCAAACAAGTGTAATACAGCAGAAGTTGTGTACATACCTGACGCAACACTCCTCTGCCTCCTTGACTTGCATTTCGATTCACAGCAGTCACAAAGATTGCTCTGGGCCAAGTTGTCCAGCAACTCCCAACTGAGTTCATGAAGATTGGATGAAAAGATAATTAAAATGCATCTCAACTCTTTCAAATAAAGTCTCCACAAAGTTTGAATAGTTATGAACGGGATCCATCTGCATCTTCAGTAGACTGGGTTTAAGCTGAATAAGTCATCTCATGTAAAACAAATTAACCTACAAGTCAAATTCTGATATATTAAAGTACTATTTTTACCCATGCCCTTCGACAAAGTGGCAGGCTTTCTTAGTGCTGTCAAGACCATTGGGATCCCAAGCCAAAAGTTTGCAGTGGATAAAGACCTGTTGAGTAGAGGGGAAATATAGGCGTCATGGCATAAATTAATCTCAGTTTCCACAATAAAACCTTGAATCTGAAATAAATGTAAAGGCCAATTTACCTCTTCTCCCATAGCAAACGTAAAGGTCTGAAGTGATAGGCGGATCTCCGATGACTTTTGCCTTGGTTCGAATTTTGATCGTGACGACACACTTTCCAAAAGACAACTGTTGGGTTAAAGAAAATGTATTAGCATTACTACCAAGGTTTCCACCAAAATACGTTTTTTTTGTTTTAAATCAATGCTCATTGCCGAGAGTACCCTTTATTGGAGATGATAGGGTACATGGTGCTTTCAGGGTACAGCTCTGGTGTGGTAGCTGCTACACATTCCTCAAGAAGCAGCAGCAAGGGCTGATGGGTGTTCTGCACCACACTAGCCATGATGGGGATGATGGAGCCCAGAGGAAAGCGTGTAGATTCAGCAGGGCCTGAGAAGTCGTCTAGGGCAGTAAACAGAGGAAGAGTCATTAAGTTACAAAAGTCAGGGAGAGCTGCCGTTCGTAGAGAGTTTCTCATGTTGTTTACCCACCATTCATGAGGCCAATGTTAAACTGCAGATCTCCTAGACTGTAGGTTTTAAACACCGGGTCATAGATCGTAGCATACCAGTCTTTGGGCCTGCACAAAATAAAGCAGAAGGGTACAGAAAATGCTGCAAAGTGAAACTATTGAACTTTTTAGAGCAAGCTTGTTTACTCCTACGGACAAATTCTTTATTCTTATTCCGCCGGGTTATTTTGTCCATCTTCTTCTCCCACATCGCAGAAACTCCGTTCAAATATTACTTCTCATTCATAACTTTCATAATTCCCGCGATACATCCCAGAATTTCCCATTTTTAACATGGAAGTCAATGGAGAAACTCTTCAGACTTGAAAAATCGTCATGAAACTTCAACTGCAAACTGTTCCTTCACACTTTCACTTAGAAACATCATTCCAACTTTAAAATGTTACACATCTTTCTGACATTATTCATATCAAACAACTTTTAAATCAGATTCATACTTTTAGAAATATTAAACATTGCTCAGACCTTGGTAAAGAGGCCTTCTTCCGATTTTAACATTAGTGTGTATTGCTCAGCTCGTTAATGCTAGAGTGCTTGAGTCACAGCTAGAGTGGAGGACTGCTTGAAATTCGCCTTCATATATATATTTTTAAACCTGCCATAATTCCCAAACCCTACACTCCTGAGACATCATTTTTCATGAGAAATGTAGAAAAACATCTCGTAGCTCCATTAAAGCCCATTCAGGCTCATCGTTCCTCACAGCAGCACACAGTTGGTCTGCCAAAAATGCCACATTATTGACCCAAAACTACAAACAAAGCACACTTCAGATGCCAAGGGTTCTTGAGATGCTTCACACGTTGAAATTTCACCGATAAATGTTACGGTTCTTCGACAAAACGTTCACATGCAACATGTTTATCTCATTCAGAACAATGGAAAGGCTCTCCTCTCACTGATAACTGCACATCACCATGGGAACCTTTGATCTCTGGGCTCAAGGACAGGTGTTTCATAACGTCGTTAGCTCAAACACCTGTGTGATGGAACATGATGATGTCATAACGCCAACTGACATGCTCAGAACTCCACCAATCATCACATGATGGTTAACACTGTGGCCCTGAACAGCTCTACATCAAATCTGATGTTACTATGGCAACGCATCCCTCGCCTTAAAACACGATTTCGCTGTAACTCCAATGGACAAGGTCCAATCGTCCCCCAATCTTCACTTGTATATCACCGTCCATGCCTCAACAGCTGTACACCAAATCTGAGATCTCACCAAATGCCGTTTCCATGGAAACGCATCCCTCGCCTTAAAACACGATGTTGTTGTGATACCTAAGCAAATGGTCTTAAACAGCACCAGACTTCAGATAATGGTTAATGATCTGGCCCTCAACAGCTCTGTCAATTATGGGGTTTCATCCTATGCCGTTTTCATGGAAACGCATCCCTCACCATAAAACATGACGTCGCTGTAACGCCAATGGACAGTCCAATCGTCCCCCAATCTTCACTTGTATATCACTATATTGGTCCATGCCTTAACAGCTCTACGCAAAATCTGAGATCTCACCATAGGCTGTTTCCATGAAAACGCATCCCTCGCCATAAAACACGATGTTGCTATAACTCTTATGAAAATGGTAAAAAAGTGCTAAAACTTCACATGTGTGCTAACAGTCCAGCCGTGAAGACATCTACAGGACAGTTGAGATTTCTTCAAATTCCGTTGCCATGGTAACACAATGCTCCCCATGAATCATGGTTCTCATAACTTCAGTGAAAAACGCTCCAAACTGCCCAAAATTTCACAAGTTCGATGACGATGAAGCCATCCACAGATCTAAGCATATTATGGGGTGTCAAATACCGTTGCCATGGCGATAGATCATTCATCATCAAGTTAGTTCAATAGTTTGCAGTTCAAATATTCTGCTGCTTTCCCAAGCTTTTTTACTTTCTTTTCTTCTCACACATTCAAGCCCCCAGTGTTCATGTATCATTTCAATCTAAATTCTTCACTTTCTTCTTACACATTACATTTAAGCATAGAAATTCAACATCAGCATAAAGTATTGCCACTAGCAATTTCTTCAGGAATTGCATTCTCTAGTTATGAACTGTTACGCCCAAGCTAAAAGACTTCCTCCAAAATGCAAAAAACTGGAGTGAACTTACATTTGTGATGTTCAATTAAAACTATGGGGAAAAACTCAATTGACAATGAATTGGGAACACAGTGTACACTGAAAACAAGAACACATTGGATTTACTCAATTCAATTGTGGACATTTGTTGCACACAAATAATTTGCTTTGGCAGCAACCTATAGAATTGTTTTAAATCAACACAAACGATTTATGTCCAATCAACGCAATTACTTTGTGTTGATTCAAAGTTATTGAAATGTGTTTCAATAAAGTAAATTAAACACTTTCATCATTTTACTCCAACCCATTTTGATCACTTTATTCAAACACAATTCAATCCCTTTTATTCCAACACTATTTGATCACATAACTCTAGCAATATTTGTTATTTTAATATTCCCATGTCTATTACATGTTTTCAGAATTGTAATCTTTTTTGTTATACATTATATTTATAAATATAATTTAATGTAAATATGAAACAGATTTTAAAAGTAAACATAACCCACTTTTTTTGCATTGAAAACGATTAGAAAGTTTTGTTTCAAGACCTTTATTCAAGAACCTGGAGATTAAATAATCACTCAAGTCTTTCCAAAACTAATCTCCAATTTGAGAAGTACAAATATTAAAAAGGACCTTACATATCGTTAAGCAATTTCATTACAACAACAACAACGTAAACAAAAAAACAATATATATATATATAAATAAAGCATCCCCTGCTTTTTATAAGGCATCAATAACTGCGATGGTGGGAGAACCAGCCACACCACTCAGTCCAGGAATGTATACTCTGCATCTCAACTACAAGAACAGTGTAGGAACAGCGAGCCGTGAACATGGACAGTGAACATGGACAGTGAGCTCTCTTCACTCGTGCATTTTCCTCTTCAAGTTTTGGGCCTTTCTTGAAAGGTCAGATGCATCCACCTCCATTATAAGCTTCTGAATAACTTCTAAGGTGTTGCGGAGCTTCAACGGGTAATTCATGTTTAGGGCATACATGAGTCCAAACAACATTACAGCTGCAAGAGCCACATTCTCCAGATCCTGAAGCACCACCACACCCTCGAGGATAACTCCGACATCAGAGTAGTCACTGCTGGGAGTCTCTCTGGCAACATAGATCCCCACTGTTGTTTTTTCTACCTCACGTAGTGTGTTGGCCTCAGTCATGTCCTGGTGGAAGACAAATGATTTCTTTAAGGATAAGATTTTTTTTACTCGGACCTCATTAAGACACAATTTGCTTATTTGACTCTACTGTGGCACTACACTAATTAGCACAATGCTTGCGAAGAAGAATACCTGGTTTGTTTTCACCTGTGGGTTTCACCAGCCTGGCTAACAGATTGTAGGTTGTACATTCAATTGAGTGAATGGTAATTATTATTGGTAATATATATATCAGCGACTTTAAAAAGAGGAGAAGGTTGGAGAGAATAAACAGGTGAAATGAAATGACACCAAATGCTGGAGACTAATGAGCAAAGCATTAGGTACTACTCCTGATTCATAATTCACCCTATGTAATGTAATATAAGCCCCACAGGTGGAAGATACGGCAGCCTGAGGAGGATAGAGCTGTCCTTAAGACTATTGCATTAGTATTTGAATGTGTCTCTGGAATCAGAAGAACACAAATCATGACAGAGCATGTTAATTCTAACAAAACCTATTATAATATCAATTTCAGGAAGACAGCTAAGTAACATGTCTGGTAATATGGTCTGGTATATCTGGTCAAATGAGGTTCTTTTAACTGAGGCTATTTTTCTTCTTAAAAACATGTTCAAACTAACTTCTTTTTTGTATGTGGATTACTACTTTAGCACACACTCACCATGTACTCCTTCACCAGATCCTCAGGATCCTCATTGAGGTAGATGCAGAGTCCTTTAATGAGGCACTCCCTGTCAACATCGATGTCTTCCTTAAGGATTAAAACAAAGAATATAGGGACATTTTAATCAAATTGAACCTATGGAGTGGTCACATTTTGGGATAATTTACCATTGTAATTGATTTTAGACTGACCTAATGCCAAAAAGGAAATATTATATATATACACACACACACACACACACACATATCTACACATATACACACAGTTCAAAAGTTCTTACCGTCATCATGGCAGCCATGTCTTTTAACTTCTTGCCCTGCTGCCCCGATTTTTTCGAGAACACCCTCAGCAGACTTGCGGATTGTAGGTCAAGCTGTGACAGGAACCTTGACTGTAGAGCCATAGTTGTAATCCGCTTGAACTCTGCGTTAACCTGAAAAAAAAATGAAACCATTTTTTAACAACACGGCCCACTCACATACACACATTTGTTTCATTAAACTTACAGCTGCCAATCACATAACTGTATGCACTATGCATGTTTGCTCAGCATTTGATTTCGGCTATGGAATATTGGGTGTGAATGCTGAAAGCATTTTGCTCTACCGAGATGTAATCCAGCTCGACGCGATCTGATATATTTTAGACAAACTTATTTTTTTAGGCGGCTTTGATGTAGTGCTAACTTATACAATCATATTCGCCACAGTAGATACGAGATTTGGACCTGAAAATCGCCAATAATATGTTTGTGAATGTGTGACGAATCTGATGACAGAGGCAGACCACAACTGTTGTGTTCGGTAAACACAACATGTGGAAACCAGTTAGTCTGAAAACCAGTAGGGACATGACACCAGCAGTATGTGCTGTGTGTTTCTGTTCTCAAGGAGGTTTAATAAGAACTTGTGCTAAACAAAACTTGCAGTCATTTTAATTTATGACGTTATCACGGTATTTTTCCTTTTAACTCTAGGCCCAAATTCCTCGCTAAATAAATGTTCCTCCTCCTCAATCCTATTTTTTTCGGCCCCAGGGATGACGGACATCCTTAAACTCAAGCCCTACTCATCTGCTTCAATCATGTTCCCACTTTTTCAAATATTCCTACTACTTCACCTTCTTCTTACACATTTAAGCCAGCAATGCAGTGAAGCATCAGCTTTTCAACATCCAGCCTTCATTTGCACCTACTTCTGAACAACATCGTAATGGGGCCAAGCTTTACTCTAACAGTTGCATATACCATCTACAGCACAAAAAGTTACACCATTATCTGTGTACTCACCTCCATTACACCAAAGAGAGCTGGCCATCTCTCTTGTACATCACTGGTCATGGGAACATCACTAATGACTTCTTGTCTTCTCAATGCAAATGTTTTCTCCATTTTAGCCTTAACTGTCTCTCTGTTATTACGCTTCTTGTAATCTGAAAGGAGTTCAACCCTCATCTTCTCTAAGGACTGGGCGCATTCTCCAAGTGGAAAGTCAGGGCAGTAGGCCACTTCACCCCTCTTTGGTTTCTTAACTTTAAAAGCAGGAGAACGTTTCCCTTCTGGTTTATGTTTCAAAGTATTTACACATACTTCAGGACATCCCACTTTCCGGAGATGTGTGCGGTAGTTGGACAACTTGTATTTGAGACTAGTCTTCCATCCCCCATAGCCAGAGGCTGAGCCTTTTTCTTGTAAACATGGATGCTTCATGACGAGCGCCTCTGCAACTTGGTCAAACTCCCTGTCCGTGGCGTAGACTTTGTGCTTAAC
Organism: Notothenia rossii; assembly: GCF_949606895.1. Classification (NCBI taxonomy): domain Eukaryota; kingdom Metazoa; phylum Chordata; class Actinopteri; order Perciformes; family Nototheniidae; genus Notothenia; species Notothenia rossii. Next base: position 5,211,317 of record NC_136902.1, read on the forward strand.
TACCTCCTGAATCAACCCCTCTAGTATATCAGACTTGAGCTTTGAATCAGGGATCAACAGTGTCCCTTCTTCTCTGAGAACTCTGTGGGCCTTTTCAAGCTTAATCTCTGCATCATACGAAAAACGGGGAACATGGAACACACCTGGCCATGAAGACCGTGAAGAAGTGGACTCTGGAGATGTGAGAATCCCGGTGCTGTCGCCTAGAGAAGATGTGGTGTCATCAGGATGACTGGTTGGTGGAAAGGAGCAACTGTCCACACATTGATCTGCATCAGCATTGAGAGGTCTGCATGATGTGTATATGACCTTGACTGTAGCTTTGTCTTGTATTTCTCCCATGGAAGTTAAGTTCATAAATTCATCGCCAAAAAGCGTGTCCATGAACTGCAGCCGAAAGGGTTCCTTTACATTACACTGAGTCTTTATCTCATTCTCCAGTTCATTCACAGTTGAAGGCAGGCCAGCAGAAATCACCACCCTCTGACAGCTGTCAGCCCCTAGGATTACTCTGAGAACAGCTGATGTCATCATGGTCTTTCTTCACCGTCTGTTAGGAAAGAGAGTATATAAACAATAAAAGGTTTAGAATTAGTTTTATTTCAAGTACATGGGCCTTGGTAGAAGAGTGAATGCTTGTCATTTTTTAAAAGGGTTCATTGTGAAGAACAATAACAATGTTATTGGACCAATGTATAGGGTTGGGTACTGTTCACATTTGAACCCATAGATATAAACAATAGATGGCTCACCCATGCTGCTGGCCAATGGAGACCGACGTTGCAACATGGCCGCCATCTTGCTGCAGTCAGCTCGCTCATTCATAACATTATGGTTTACTATTTAAATAACCATAGTTTGCTCAATTTTCAAACGGCTTGGTTTGTTATAAACATCAAAGATGATTATAAAGATTATATTGTCTGCAGCAATAGTTTGAACTGTACCTTTGAGCGATGTTCCCAGTTGTGGGACAAAAATTCCATCAACTTCCAAAGACCTGAGATCACGTAGAAGTGGCTCTAAAACCTTGTCATAGCCATAGGTCTTAACATTGTCTGTTTTGCACAAAATAGCTAAGTAAATGGAGGACAAAGAGGAATGAGACCCTGGGGGTAGGTTACTCAGCACCCAGTACACAGCACAAAGTTTGTGGGTTTTACGGGAGGTGCCAAGAGGGTTACAGATCTCGAAGTCATCAACATACAAACCAATAGATACCCTTAACTCTTGACCTGACAATAAACTGTTTTGCTTACAATGCAGACCATCCCTGAAACACTTGAACACAATTTCTTTTGCTGTCTCTGTTTCCCTTTGCGTTTCGTGACTACAAACTAACTTGTCCACAATATCTTTCCTATTCAACAGCACCTGTAGAGATTCAAGAATGGGGACATACTGGAAGGTTTTCTTCTCTTTAGCATCCAAAATACATTCAACTGGTTCAACAATATTAAAGTTTGCCTTGTAATACTGCTTACGTTGATATGTAGAACTCAAAGGACCACCCTTCTCTATGGCTTTATTTATAGGATTCCCAGTGCACAGAGAAGTGGTTATTTCCTCTATGATAGCTCTGTCAACCTGGAGTTTGTGCTTCTGAAAAATATCAACTAGAACGCCATCAGTGTGGGAACTCGAGAGAGAGCTAGTTAAGTTGTGAAGCTCTAGCAAAAAATCATTGATTGCTGTGCTTGGTACATGCGTTAAATGTTCCAACTTTAACAAAGCTGCTGCAAAAGTTTGTTCAATTACATTTGGAAGGTCATTCGGGGCATAAACACTGCAATCTGGTTGTGCATCAGAGTATGCCTCACCTATTTCATCATCTGAAGTATTTTGCGCAGATTCCAGAGAAACAAAGGTGGTTGATGTCACAATTTCTGGTTTAAAATCTGTAATTGAATAATAAGTATGTTTTCTGCTCCAGTGGGATTTAAATGTTCCGTAGATATTTGTTTGAAAGTTGCAATCTAAAAACATGCAAGTTACAACCTCATTTTTGTTAAGGTGTGCATTAATGTGAGCCCAGTAATACCTTTCCGAGACAAGATCCTTACAAGGACATAACTGGCACCTAAATATACAGCTCTTGGATTGATGACTGGTTTTAGTCACATGAAATCTATTCAAATGAATTAAAAAAGCATTCCACGTTTTAAAAGTGCAGGGGCAGCTTACATATACACAAGGAAAACGATTATTATTCCCATAATATCTATGTTTCACTCGATAATGTTTTAATATTTGGGACCTACTTGGTAAAACTGAGGGGCAGGCCTTACAACGCCACATTCACAGCAACATTCTGGCAAACTTGCAGCACCATTCACTGCAAAAGACAAATGGAAACAAAGAAGGATTAATGTCTAATGAGAAAATTCTGACAAAAATGTAAGACAAGCTTTCAAAATGAAATAAAAAACATCAATCAATAATAAAATGGGGAAGGTCTAAGTAACAGTAGTGACACAACTGTTTATAAAAAGCATTTCAAAAAGTGTGACACATCACACAATGGCCAATCACACCGAGTGGGACAGGGTTAAACCAAAATACAATTGTATTCTCACCATATCAATTTGAGCCCACAGTAAAAGCGCCGACTCCAGACACGCACAGAGTTCGCGTTTCAATCTGCTGCAACAAAGAGCAACACAAAAAACACTTATACAATGCAAAACAGTATTTCTATAGACAAAAATTGTAAATACTCTACACATACGGGAAGTAGGGGTTCTGGAGGTGCTGCAGCACCCCCTGTTGGTGAATGGTGTACATTTTTTGCTGGTTACTATTATGTTCATGTTACTGTTGAAATCTCTCCCCACTTTTGGCCTCACCCCCTAAGTAAAATGACTTCCCGCGGCTATGACTCTACAGGTCAACAGATTATGTTATTTTGAGGGATGATGCCAATCTTTTTTAAAGCAGATCAACAAATAGCCAATATACATGTCTGCATCTGAAAATGTAAATGACACCATTGCTCCCTTCAATGTACATGTATATATACGGCTGGGTACCTACCGAAATAATCTGGTACCAAGTAGTATCGACTTCTCAAGTCAAAGGATACCTATCCTTATCATAATAATCACTGCTACATGGGGCACTGGGAAAGTCAGATGATGTCAGTCTGCATAATAATTAACCATGTGCTGCATAATAATTAGCCATGTGCTTCTGGTAACTAGAGCATATAGCCTGTCTGTATCCCCTAGAATGACGCACAAACATATATGCCCTAAAGCTGATGCACCGGACTGCTAACCATGCTAAGCCGTTAGGCCCTAAGTAGCCGTTAGCCCCGTTAGTACCTGTTAACTGTGTTCGTTATTCTCCCGACCAGGAGAGAAGCTTTAAAATAGGAGACTAAATGGAGTCTCTGTGAAAGTTCAATTGGGTACTTTAATTTAAAAAGGCGCGGGTTGGTCACAAGCATGATATTGTTCAGTCAGACAAACAGCTGTGATCTGGCTCTCCTCGATAGGGAAGAGAAGAGAATGGATCTCTCCTCCGGTGCTGTTTATATATCCTCTGCTGGCTCCTCCCCGCCAGCCGGCTCAACTCGTCTCCAATGTCCGTTATTGCATTTAAACAGAGGATAGGTTCTTTTCACATTCAATATATGCTTAACACGCCGTTTCTCCTCATATTCTCTTTCATCACTTTTCATTTAACACATTCTAAACGCTGTAATCAATACTCTAAACAATACTTCTCGGCTCGTTTGGTTTCCGGTCATTCCGGATGTTGTCACATGCTACTCTCGTCTGTAAACAATAATGTATTCAAATAAACTGTACCTTCATTTAATATTCAGCATGGTAGTATCTCGACATCTATAGTTGTAGTGTTAAATCAGTAGGCTTCGGTTTTCACCACTCCATATCATTTCGCTACTAAATTCACCTCTTTAGGAAATCGTATATTAGCCACATGCTAAATGCTAACCGGAGATGAAGGATTTTCAGAATAAAAGCTTAACTGCTTGTGCACAAGAATTTCTGGTTTTTCAGTATAAAAGAGCATTAAAACTGACGGCATGTTTAAACTACATTTCCCCATTAAAACATTGATTTTAATTTCTAACATACCCCAATCAGGTTTTAAGGGTAGCCTACTGGTATCATAATTCTGATAAACGATACCCACACTTCTAATCCTGTTATTTACAGATAAAATACATACTCACCACAGAACTTGAGCCACAGCAGAGGCACTACGGTCGTCTGACGGCAATCTACAGCAGCAATCTGCAGCAGCAACAACAGCATTGACATTAAAAAAGTATTGCCGTTTTTCCCTTGCTAAAATTTAGCATAACTTTGGAGCGTGGCTTGGTTAAAAAGTGAGCGCCCCAGCCTCTTAATTAAAAGACAGTAATGTAAACTCATACTGCTCGTTGACCAAAGCTTTCGTTTGAAAGCTAACGTTAATCCTAATGCGACGTTAGCTAACAATGGCTAAATTAACAGATAGCATTAAGTAACTACGAACCAACACCTTGCGGCGGGCCCCACCCGCCATTTTCACAGAGGAAACGTAGCACATGGTAATTCAACAGCACGAGAGCAAATAACTTCATGACAGTTCATTAACTTATGTTGGTGACTTTCAATGCATTATATTACATATAGTTACGCATTAACTAATATTCCAATATATTCCAACCATCCATACTTACCGATCCAAGCTGGGTAATGGCGGGACAGAGCTGCCTTCCTTGCTGCTGTCTTCTTCCACAAAGAAATGCATTGCGCGATTTCGCGGGGTATATTGCGGTGGAATTGATACATTTATTTGATTGACTCATTTTATCCCAACATGACCTAAACAAGTTCATGTACTCTCTCCACATAAAATGTAGATTCTACTCAATACTATTACATTTTGCTTCGGAACATGAGGCAATTGTATAACATTCACACAATAGGCTTGGATAAATCCAACAGATGGCCAGTCCCCCTTTTTTCAGTGTACCTTAGGGATTGTTCTCAGTAAATGTACTTTTTTTTTGTTGAGAATACTTCAATAGATAAAGCTAATTTGGGAATAGAACAGAAACAGGCTGTAGATTCCCTAAATCAGTGTCCCATTCATTGTCTATAAAGCAGCTTCGGACTTTATACCTGATGACATCACAAGTTTGGGATGTACTTCCATGCTTGGTGGCTTTGAGAGGGAGAAGCTTATTAACAAATTGAACTTTCCCAGGCCATGAAAATGCCACATTGGAATTGTTAGTTAAGGGTAGGGTCACCCTTTAACACCTTATGTTGGTATGAACACTAACCTCTCATATGCACAGACAACTGGGTGGGTGAAGGCCAAATTGTAAGAATCCGCAGAAGCAACGTAGGTCAGATCATTGCTGTACACCAGTGCATCCCCGGTGACCTGTTAGAGAGACAAAGATCCCCCTGACAGAGCTTTAGGAAATATAGCAGACGCACAGCTTGCAGGTTTAAAATATATATATACACATACCAGTCTCCTAAAGTTACAGTCAGTGAGATCCACATAGAAGTAGGCCTCTCCTGCTGAGAAGCTAGTTGGGAAACAGTTACCCAGACGGAGAAGCGACGTATCGGCCTGGGGTCGGCTTTCTTTCCACATCAGCGTCACATAATCTGGCCCACAGTCAACTTTCATGTCTGAAACACAAATAAATTCAGTTCAGACTCAAATATTTGAGTCAAGGATAATAACAAGACTTTAATTGTTTCCAGTCTTACCTGCATATACTGCCATGGCAGCTGCCAGGCTCAGAAGCAGTGCACCTTGACAAAATGAAACCATCATGACCAAATGCTTGCTACTGACACAGTGCATGTTCTTATACCTTGTTCCTGAGAGGCATTCATCAAGATAACGTATTTCACCTGGTGCCTGTCAACAGTCCCAGCTGCAGCAGATAGCACACTGATTACAGCATGGGGAGCATCCCATCACATTAGCCCTTACACCCAATTCATTTTTATTCAGCTTCATCAGCAGCACAAAATCACCATTTGTTAATCAATTTATTATCCTGTGTGACTACCTTACATTCTTATTTAAAACACTTTAAGGATGATAGTGCATGGGTTGTCTTAATGTTTTGATTTAGTTTTGCTGTTATATATATTAACATTAATATATTTATACATTGGGATTCTTTGTTCAACGTCAAGTCATACAAGAAAACGTTTTCTTTGAGAATTAAAAGGCGAGTCATTTCTAAACAAATGATCATTTGGGGGAAGGTAGTATTCCTTTATCAGATGTCCTGTCCTATTCAAATGTGTTATTTTGATATCTTTGACCTCATGGAAACTCAAGGTAAGGGAAAAAGGTACATTTAAGTTGTAATTGAGAAAATATCCACACTCACACATCTGAATATTAGTTGTTGCTATGATGTCCTCTTTTAACTGCATAAACACGTGCCATGCAGGCCATCCCTATTGGTTTTATATTCATGGCCAGAAAGTAAACTAAGCTACATTCAACTGCAGGCATGAGTGCCCAGAAAATAAATTCAGATCAGAATTGCCTTTTCAAATGAGGCTCAACATAAATAATTGCCATAGTTGTAATACCAGACAGATCACCAATAGCTTTTCAATCTGGTGGTGTATGTAATGTCAGAATGTATATCATGTGCAGAGCTCAATGTAAAATGGAAAGTGAAAGAAATTCAGGGGCTATACTCCAACTCACATGGCCATTAAAGGTTACATTATAATTGACGGTATCTTTCAATGACAAAAGTCACACATAATTAGTAAAGTTCTACTGATGGGACAGATGGCCACAGTTGAGGACAGTAGGACCTTCATATGAAGTAAAGATACTCGTTTTATACTCAACAGTTTTATTTATACAGAGATTATAGACAACTTTAATCTGCATATGGATGTCGTCCACCTGGGCCCTCTGTTCAGTCTCTCCATTCTTAGACTGGACTTCCTGTTGAGAAAATGTTTAGCAACGTTAGTCTTATGGCAAGTTTTGAACAAAACTTCAAGACAAACACCATAAATAAATACTCATTAACCTTGGTCAGCAATGGAAACTTCTGATGCATTGTGGGCATTTTGTTGCGTTGGATCCATTATGATCAGGGGTCCCAACACAGAAGTGTGCATGAAGCCGTTGGATTCTGAGGTGGAAAAAAAAACAATAACTTCATAATGAAAAAGACTATATTAAAAAAGCATACAAGTTAGCATGAGAGAGATACCCCATTCGTCTCCTCTCTTGGAGCGAGTGTTGCAGGTCCTAGAACAGCAGTCACACATGGAGCTCTGCATGGGGTCATCCAGGAGTTCCCATCTGAGGAGGCAGCAATCGTTAAGGCTCAAATACATCAGCATGGCTTTAAAACATTTTGTATACACAGAAGAAAAAAGCCGTTATAAAATGGTTTGATGTTTCTATAAAAAACAAAAACAATAACTTCATAATGAAAAAGACTAAACTAGATTAAAAAAGCATACAAGTTAGCATGAGAGAGATACCCCATTCGTCTCCTCTCTTTTTTATAGATATATAAAAGCACAATACTGATCAAAGTACATGCATTGATCTACTTTAAGTTGTATATGTTATGCTAAAATAAGCTAGCATCCTTGGCTAATGGTGCATACTTGTTGCTCATGGCATCAGTTGCATTCATCATATTAAACTGCTGGCCAGAACATTTTCACATACTTCCAACAAATCAAACTCTTCCCTTACCGCTCATTTTCCTTTACATAGTGGCAAGCTTTCTTGCTCTCACTTAGAACTTCAGGATCCCATGCGAGCAGTTTGCAGTGAATGTACACCTGAGGAGCCAACCCAGTCTCATGTAATTTCGTGTTCACCAACACGATTTTCTCATTTTTTTCATGTTGCACAGCACGATTTTAAAAGCTATGTATTTCTACTGGTAATGTGTTTCGTGCCTACGGGCACGTCTTTTTCTCCGGTCGGGTCGTGGAATACCGGAAGCTGTGTGGTTCATAAAAACATGTTCTTACTCAATATCAAGCCACAATTATTGCTTTTATTTTAAATCGTATAATTTCGGACTTTTGTTGCCGCCTGTGAGGAAAATAAATGGGGCTCAGAGCCTCAGAATACTGAAATCTGTATTTTTAAATCTTTTTTTCCTTCTAATTTGTTATTCTTTTCAAAATAACACACTGTTATTTACTCACCAATAACACACAATTATCCTTGCTTTTATTTATTGGTTTAATTCCATAATCTCTGGGTTTTTTGGCGTCCGTCAGGAACTGAATTTCAAAATAAAAATAACCGGAAACAGACGTAGGCCTCTAGGAGTTTAGGATGGCCGAAGACACTACACTACCCATAATCCCCAGCTATCGTTTAGGACTACAGTCCCCATGATTAATCTTCAAGCGCTGGGATTGGATGTTGGAGTGGCAGTGCGCCAAGGCTACGCCGAGCTTCAAACAGCTGTTTGAAATGGAACAAAACCACGCCAGACTATCCAAAACTGGAATCGAACGCCCCCCCCAGAACTACACATGCTGGCTATTGTGTTTCGCAAAATGTTCCATGGGACGTCTCGACTGAACGTTTTCGTTTTTCCCACAATTAGAAGTTGCCATTATTAAACACATTGGTGTTATCAAATGTAAAACATATAATTAATAAATGGGTGAAAATCGCTTGTGTCCATAATGCGCAGCATTAATATATACCCACGTGACAGCTCATTGTTACTTTGTAATTCTACTCCACAATTCAGAGGTTAACCTGATTGCCAAGTGCCAACAATCAGGAGAGATATTTGATAGTTGGTGCTTGAGAAGACTAAACATTTATCTGCAATTGACATGAATGGAAACGAGTAATAAAGTATATTCATTACTTGTTATTCTCTACTAATAGTTAATTAAAGACTGTATAATGGCTATTTTGCACATCCCTTTCAAGATTTCAAGATTTTCAAAGGTTATTGACATATCATATACACAACTACGGTGTATGCAATGAATGAAAATCTTGGGTCACAGGTTCCTCAACAGCACATTACAAGACATCTATCAATATGTGTTTGTACCTCCACCATTAAACTGTCATATTCTGCACATTTCTTATACTATCTACATACATAAGAGTATAATTTATATGTATAATATCAGTTAAAATAAGTGCTTCAACATAGTTAACATTGCAGGAAAGCAATATATTAGACGTTAAGTACTTTGTCAGGCTAAATATTTATCTGGAGATACCCCCAAAGTTTTTTTCTTATTCAAAAGAGGACCTTAATCTAAAGTATTATTTAATGTTTAAATAAAGGTTAATTCGTTTTTCTGTTTTGCACCTCCTCCTATTAATATCTTTGTACATCCTGCTCGAAACTGTTTTATTGTAGAGATCACTTACAGTATCTTCTTGATTTTTTATATTCTATATTTCTATCACAGACCTTCTACTTTCCCCCTATGAAAGTATGTACTCTTAATATTTTTTTAATCAAATATAACACATAAAAACAATAATTCAATAACGTGCTTTAACCACTAGGCGGTGCACACAAGGTACACGCAGCCATAATGACTTTGTATTATTAGTGTAGGACACTTATGTATGTACAACATCTGAAGATGTGTAGTTTTATTCATGTTTTCACATAATTTTATAGCATATTGCTATACTATTTCAGACTCAGTATTTACATTCTTATATTCAAAGAAAATCAAAGTCCTTTTATATCAGCTGTGCACCGTTATGGTGTAAATATAACCTATCTACGAATTAGATCAAATATAAAAGTAGGCCGAATTAAGGTCGATACTGCAAGGAGACGTATTGTGTGAAGAGAAATTGAAGATGTTGTTTAATTGTTGATATATTTATGATCCACGTTAAGTATTCAGTTTCGGCGGCATTTCTTCCAGTTTTTCCAAAGGTCTTCTCATCAGGGCTCTATAAATAAAGAACTACGGCAGATCTGTAATATTTATTGCAGCCGAACCGTGTATTACAATGCCGTTATGTGATGACTTTCAAAGAGAAAAGCAAAAACACTCGGAATTAAGTATTATTTTATTCTTTTAAAATGTTTTCCGGATTTCATATCATATAAACACCAAATCCCAGCATGCATTGCGGCTAAAACATCCAATCAGCGAGCTTAAACCACAGCTGAGGATCTTGGGTAATCGCTCGAAATGCCTACGTCTGTTTCCGGTTATTTTTATTTTGAAATTCAGTTCCTGACGGACACCAAAAAAGCCCGAGATTATAGAATCAAACCAATAAATAAAAGCAAGGATAATTGTGTGTTATTGGTGAGTAAATAACAGTGTTATTTAGAAAAGAATAACAAATTAGAAGGAAAAAAAGATTTAAAAAATACAGATTTCAATGTTCTGAGGCTCTGGGCCCCATTTATTTTCCTCAGACGGAAACAAAAGTCCGAAATTATACGATTTAAAATAAAAGCAATAATTGTGGCTTGATATTGGGTAAGAACATGTTTTTATGAACCACACAGCTTCCGGTCTTCCACAACCCGACCGGAGAAAAAGACGTGCTGCAGGCACGAAACACATTACCAGTAGAAATACATTGCTTTTAAAATCGTGCTGTGCAACACGAAAAAAAGGGGAAAATCGTGTTGGTGAACACAAACTGCCATGAGACTGGGTTGGAGGAGCACATGAAACATACATGTTTGCTAGGAACCAAGTATTCTTTAGAGCAGTGGTTCCCAACCTTTTATCCCAAATGACTCCTGTTAGGCTAAATTATAGTCTCTTTAGTCATGAAGCAAAACAGCAACATATTTCAGCTAAGGTGAATAGGAGCGATAGAGTGTATTATGTACCAAGAATCAGTCTGCAATTGACAGTTTGACAATTACATGTTGAACCTTATGGAACAAGTCCATACAACAACAACGCCAATTGAGTACAGTGCTGAAAAGCTTTGAATCCATTCTTTTCATTGTTCAGCCATAATATTCTTTGGAAAATTACTGAGTTTAGCTTTGACCTGCTTGAAGAATACAGAATTAACAGTTAATGCTTATCATGTAAGTATTTTTAGAATTCTTGTTTGGAAATTTGAACAAAAAGTTGAACGTAATCATATTGCTTTCAAAGATTTAGTGTGATCAATATTTCTGGGAAATTGACAGGAAAAAAGTTCATGACATTGAACAGAGCTGGAAATGTTCCCAGAAATAAGACAAGGTCATCAAGATTCAGTAATACAGCTTAGTTTAAACCATTTCACACAAAAGGCAAGTCAAACCCAATAATTTCAGAACTTCAATTAAGTGGTTTGGAAACTTTTTTATTTTTTTTTATTGGCCACATACAATCTGAAATGCAAAGAGAACCAAGAATAAAAAACTAATTCAGATTGAAGAAACCAGTCAGCGAAATGGATCCATTCCTGTTGGGAGAACAAAGTTTAATATTTTCGTTCAGAATAAATGTATATTGTAATACGAAACCCTTACCTTCAGGAATTCACATCTGTGATGGTAAATGGCCCAATGACTGCTTTTTGTACCATTCCATGGTTCTCTGCAAAAATATATATTTTAGTACAAGTCAACCAAACAAGTGTAAAACAGCAGAAGTTGTGTACATACCTGACGCAACACTCCTCTGCCTCCTTGACTTGCATTTCGATTCACAGCAGTCACAAAGATTGCTCTGGGCCAAGTTGTCCAGCAACTCCCAACTGAGTTCATGAAGATTGGATGAAAAGATAATTAAAATGCATCTCAACTCTTTCAAATAAAGTCTCCACAAAGTTTGAATAGTTATGAACGGGATCCATCTGTATCTTCAGTAGATTGGGCTTAAGCTGAATAAGTCATCTCATGTAAAACAAATTAACTTACAAGTCAGATTCTGATATATTAAAGTACTATTTTTACCCATGCCCTTCGACAAAGTGGCAGGCTTTCTTAGTGCTGTCAAGACCATTGGGATCCCAAGCCAAAAGTTTGCAGTGGATAAAGACCTGTTGAGTAGAGGGGAAATATAGGCGTCATGGCATCAATTAATCTCAGTATCCACAATAAAACCTTCAATCTGAAAAAAATGTAAAGGCCAATTTACCTCTTCTCCCATAGCAAACTTAAAGGTCTGAAGTGATAGGCGGATCTCCGATGACTTTTGCCTTGGTTCGAATTTTGATCGTGACGACACACTTTCCAAAAGACATCTGTTGGGTTAAAGAAAATGTATTAGCATTACTACCAAGGTTTCCACCAAAATCAATGCTCATTGCCGAGAGTACCCTTTATTGGAGATGATGGGGTACATGGTGCTTTCAGGGTACAGCTCTGGCGTGGTAGCTGCTACACATTCCTCAAGAAGCAGCAGCAAGGGCTGATGGGTGTTCTGCACCACACTAGCCATGATGGGGATGATGGAGCCCAGAGGAAAGCGTGTAGATTCAGCAGGGCCTGAGAAGTCGTCTAGGGCAGTAAACAGAGGAAGAGTCATTAAGTTACAAAAGTCAGGGAGAGCTGCCGTTCGTAGAGAGTTTCTCATGTTGTTTACCCACCATTCATGAGGCCAATGTTAAACTGCAGATCTCCTAGACTGTAGGTTTTAAACACCGGGTCATAGATCGTAGCATACCAGTCTTTGGGCCTGCACAAAATAAAGCAGAAGGGTACAGAAAATGCTGCAAAGTGAAACTATTGAACTTTTTAGAGCAAGCTTGTTTACTCCTACGGACAAATTCTTTATTCTTATTCCGCCGGGTTATTTTGTCCATCTTCTTCTCCCACATCGCAGAAACTCCGTTCAAATATTACTTCTCATTCATAACTTTCATAATTCCCGCGATACATCCCAGAATTTCCCATTTTTAACATGGAAGTCAATGGAGAAACTCTTCAGACTTGAAAAATCGTCATGCAACTTCAACTGCAAACTGTTCCTTCACACTTCCACTCCGAAACATCATTCTACCTTTAACACTAGAACCGCCAACGGGTAAATTTTACCTGCAGCTGTTTGATTGTATGTAACTTGTTTTCAATAACATATTAAAGTCTCCCAGTCCGTGACATTTCCTGAAAGTGTGTTATGTAGCACCCTCTGTTGTTAACAATTGTCAATATGAAGTCAGATTGAAAAAAATCGCCCCAAAAAATGCCATTTATACCTATATCCGCCAGCGGGTAATATTTACCTCATTGAAAATGCAGCGTAAACATGAAGTGTTGCTATAGCAACGCCTTTTGTCTACTGCGGTTCCTTATGATAGAGAGATTGAGAGAGAGAGAGAGTTATAGATAGTGTAACATCTTGGAGAATACAAGATTTTGGATGACTGAGCTCACGTTGAGGACGTAATGCATGTGTGCAGGTTACGTGTCAGTTGAATAAAGATGGACACTCGGAATGAGAGAAGTAGTCCGCGTCGTCTGTTTATGTACTGTAGACAATTATATGTCCATTGAACAGAACATTACAGATAGATCGATATATAGTTATAGATAGAGAGATTTGTACCTAAACAAAACACAAGTCTAACACCAGGCGTTTAAATCAGCACTCTTAGCGATATTTTATACTTCATGTAATCTGCACAAACTATATCATATGAAAAGCTGAGAGTCCACATATTCTATTGGTATAAGTTTCATCCCTGTGCGATCAAAACTCACTGTTCTGTATGATAAATAAAAGAACATTGGACCTTGAAAATCAATAGTGGGTACATTTTACCCGTTGGCGGTTTTAGGTATACAGCGACCTCTGGCGGTTCTAGTGTTAAAATGTTACACATCTTTCTGACATTATTCATATTAAACAACTTTTAAATCAGATTTATACTTTTAGAAATATTAAACATTGCTCAGACCTTGGTAAATAGGCCTTCTTCAGATTTTAACATTAGTGTGTATTGCGCAGCTCGTTAATGCTGGAGTGCTTGAGTCACAGCTAGAGTGGAGGACTGCTTGAAATTCGCCTTCATATATATATATATTTTTAAACCTGCCATAATTCCCAAACCCTACACTCCTGAGACATCCTTTCTCATGAGAAACGTAGAAAAACATGTCGTAGCTCCATTAAAGCCCGTTGTACATTCAGGCTCATCTTTCCTCACAGCAGCAGCCGCACACCTTTAGTTAGTCTGCCAAAAATGCCACATTATTGACCCAAAACTACAACAAAAAAAGCACACTTCAGATTCCAAGGGTTCTTGAGATGCTTCACACGTTGAAATTTCACCGATAACTGTTACGGTTCTTCAACAAAACGTGCACATACAAGAGGTTTATCTCTCATTCAGAACAATGAAAAGTCTCTCCTCTCACTGATGACTGCACATCACCATGGAAACCTTTGATCTCTGGGCTCAAGGACAGGTGCTTCATAACGTTGTTAGCTCAAATATAAACACCTGTGTGATGGATCATGATGTCATAACTCCAATTGGCATGCTCAGAACGCCACCAAACACATGATGGTTAACACTGTGGCCCTGAACAGCTTTACATCAAATCTGATTTGCAGTAATCTGGTGTTACTATGGCAACGAATCCCTCACCATAAAACATGATATCTCTGTAACTCCAATGGACACGGTCCAATCGTCCCCCAATCTTCACTTGTATATCACCGGTCAATGGCTCTACGCCAAATCTGAGATTTCAGTATATGCCGTTTCCATGGAAATGCATCCCTCAGCTTAAAACACAATGAGGTTGTGATACCTAAGCAAATCGTCTAAAACAGCACCTGACTTCAGATAATGGTCTGGCCCTCAACAGCTCTATGTAAATTATGGAGTTTCATCATGTGCCGTTTCCATGGAAATGCATCCCTCGCCATAAAACACGATGTTGCTGTAACTCCAATGGTCACGGTCCGATCGTCCCCAAAACTTTGCTTGTACATCACCTGTCCATGCCTAAACAGCTCTATGCAAAATCTGAGGTCTCACCAAAGGCTGTTTCCATGGAAACGCACCCCTTGCCATAAAACACGATGTTGTCGTAACTGATATGAAAATGGTCAAAACACCACCAGACTTCAGATGACAGTTAATTGTCCAGCCCTCAATATGTCAATGTGCAATTAGTGAATTTTCCTCAAAAGCTTGCAATAAAACACAGTATTGCTATAACTCCAATGAAAAGTGTCAAAAAGTGCTAAAACTTCACATGTGTGCTAACAGTACTGCCGTGAAGACACCTAAGGGACAGCTTTGAGATTTCTTCAAATTCCGTTGCCATGGCAACACAATGCTCGCCATGAAACATGGTTCTCATAACTTCAGTGAAAATGAAACTGCCCAAAACTTCGCAGGTTTGGTAATGATGAAGCCATCCACATATCTAAGCGTATTATGGGGAGTCATCAAATACCATTGCCATGGTGACAGATCATTCGCCATCAAGTTAGTTCAATTGTTTGTAGTTCAAATATTCTGCTGCTTTTCCAAGCTTTTTTACTTTCTTTTCTTCTCAGACATTCCAGGCCCCCCCCAGTGTTCATGTATGATTTCAATCTAAAATTCTTCACTTTCTTCTTACATATTACATTTCAGCATAGCAATTCAGCATCAGCATAAAGTTTTCCCACTAGCAATTTCTTCAGGAATTGCATTCTCTATAGTTATGAACTGTTACTCCTATGCTAAAAGATAGACCAAAAATAAGTAGACATTAACTACTTCCTCCAAAATGCAAAACACTAGAGTGAATTTAAATGTATGATGTTCAATTAAAACTATGGGAAAAACTCAATTGACAATGAATTGGGGAAAACACAGTGTACCTTAGGGATTGTTCTCAGTAAATGGGTATATGTTTTGTTGAGAATACGTCAATAGATAAAGCTAATTTGGGAATAGAACAGAAACAGGCTGGAGATTCTCTAAATCAGTCTCCCATTCATTGTCGATAAAGCAGCTTCAGACCTGATGACATCACAAGTTTGGGATGTACTTCCATGCTTGGTGGCATTGAGAGGGAGAAGCTTATTAACAAATTGAACTTTCCCAGGCCATGAAAATGCCACATTGGAATTGTTTGTTAAGGGTAGTGTCACCCTTTAGCACCTTACAGTATGTTGGTACGGAAACTAACCTCTCATATGCACAGACAACTGGGTGGGTGAAGGCCAAATTGTAAGAATCTGCAGAAGCAACGTAGGTCAGATCATTGCTGTACACCAGTGCATCCCCGGTGACCTGTTAGAGAGACAAAGATCCCCCTGAGAGAGCTGTAGGAAATATAGCAGACTCACAGCTTGCAGGTTTAAAATATATATACACATACCAGTCTCCTAAAGTTACAGTCAGTGAGATCCACATAGAAGTAGGCCTCTCCTGCTGAGAAGCTAGTTGGGAAACAGTTACCCAGACGGAGAAGCGACGTATCGGCCTGGGGTCGGCTTTCTGTCCACATCAGCGTCACAACATCTGGCCCACAGTCCACTTTCATGTCTGCAACACAAATAAATTAAGTTCAGACTCAAATATTTGAGTCAAGGTTAATAACAAGACTTTAATTGTTTCCAGTCTTACCTGCATATACTGCCATGGCAGCTGCCAGGCTCAGAAGCAGTGCACCTTGACAAAATGAAACCATCATGACCGAATGCTTGCTACTGACACAGTGCATGTTCTTATACCTTGTTCCTGAGAGGCATTCATCAAGATAACGTATTTCACCTGGTGCCTGTCAACAGTCCCAGCTGCAGCAGATAGCACACTGATTACAGCATGGGGAGCATCAAATCACATTAGTCCTTACACCCAATTCATTTTTATTCAGCTTCATCAGCAGCACAAAATCACCATTTGTTAATCTATTTATTATCCTGTGTGACTACCTTACATTCTTATTTAAAACACTTTAATGATAGTGCATGGGTTGTCTTAATGTTTTGATTTAGTTTTGCTGTTATTTATATTAACATTAATATATGTATACGTTGGGATTTTTTGTTCAACTTCAAGTCATGCAAGAAAAGGTTTTCTTTGAGAATTAAAAGGAGTCATTTCTAAACAAATGATCATTTGGGGGAAGGTAGTATTCCTTCATCAGATGTCCTCCCCTATTCAAATGTGTCATTTTTATATCTTTGACCTAATGGAAACTCAAGGTAAGGGAAAAAGGTACATTTAAGTTGTAATTGAGAAAATATCCACACTCACACATCTGAATATTAGTTGTTGCTATGATGTCCTCTTTTAACTGCATAAACACGTGCCATGCAGGCCATCCCTATTGGTTTTATATTCATGGCCAGAAAGTAAACTAAGCTACATTCAACTGCAGGCATGAGTGCCCAGAAAATAAATTCAGATCAGAATTGCCTTTTCAAATGAGGCTCAACATAAATAATTGCCATAGTTGTAATACCAGACAGATCACAATAGCTTTTCAATCTGGTGGTGTATGTAATGTCAGAATGTACAGAGCTCAATCTAAAATAGAAAGTGAAAGAAATTCAGGGGCTATACTCCAACTCACACGGCCATTAAAGGTTACATTATAATTGACGGTATCTTTCAATGACAAAAGTCACACATAATTAGGAAAGTTCTACTGATGGGACAGATGGACACAGTTGAGGACAGTAGGACCTTCATATGAAGTAAAGATACTCGTTTTATACTCAACAGGAGTTAACAACAGTTTTATTTATACAGAGATTATAGACTACTTTAATCTGCTTATGGATGTCGTCCACCTGGGCCCTCTGTTCAGTCTCCCCAATCTTAGACTGGACTTCCTGTTGAGAAAATGTTTAGCAACGTTAGTCTTATGGCAAGTTTTGAACAAAACTTCAAGACAAATACCATAAATAAATACTCATTAACCTTGGTCAGCAATGGAAACTTCTGATGCATTGTGGGCATTTTGTTGCGTTGGATCCATTATGATCAGGGGTCCCAACACAGAAGTGTGCATGAAGCCGTTGGATTCTGAGGTGGAAAAAAAAAACAATGACTTCATAATGAAAAAGACTAGATTAAAAAAGCACACAAGTTAGCATGAGAGAGATACCCCATTCGTCTCCTCTCTTGGAGCGAGTGTTGCAGGTCCTAGAACAGCAGTCACACATGGAGCTCTGCATGGGGTCATCCAGGAGTTCCCATCTGAGGAGGCAGCAATCGTTAAGGCTCAAATACATCAGCATGGCTTTAAAACATTTTGTATACACAGAAGAAAAAAGCCGTTATAAAAAGGTGTGATGTTTCTATAAAAAACAAAAACTGGTAAAATTATAAATATCAAGTTAATGACCAAAAGATATATTTCCATCTACAGTGCAGAAAAAGGTTAGCATTTTACAAAAGCTCAGGGCTTTTATTTTATAAATCTCAATAGGTTGGCTAATCATTTGAGTGCCCCTCCTTTTAAAACAAATATATTGTTATTCTCAAATATTTTAAAAATATCATTCGTCACAATTGTTATCTATAATTTGTTAGTTAGCAGGATATCATTTATTATAGATATATAAAAGCACAATACTGATCAAAGTACATGCATTGATCTACTTCAAGTTGGATATGTTATGCTAAAATAAGCTAGCATCCTTGGCTAATGGTGCATACTTGTTGCTCATGGCATCAGTTGCATTCATCATATTAAACTGCTGGCCAGAACATTTTCACGTACTTCCAACAAATCAAACTCTTCCCTTACCGCTCATTTTCCTTTACATAGTGGCAAGCTTTCTTGCTCTCACTTAGAACTTCAGGATCCCATGCGAGCAGTTTGCAGTGAATGTACACCTGAGGAGCACATGAAACATACATGTTTGCTAGGAACCAAATATTCTTTAGAGCACTTTACATTTACCCCCTCACCTCCTCGCCGAGACCAAACTTGAAGGACTGCAGGTAGAGGATGATTGCAGACGAGTGGTACCGAGGGAGAAACCTGGAGTTTCCCTTCACACTGTCCAGGAGACACCTGAAGAAATTCAGATAAGCGATAAGGACTAAACTCCAGAAAACAATGAAAGAAATCAGAGACTGGATCTCACCCCTTATTTCTAATGATGGGGTACACATTGCTGTTAGCCTGCAGCTCAGGCGTAGTGGCTGCCACACATTCCTCCATGAGCAGCAGCAATGGCTGATGGGACTTCTGCTCCACTGTTGCCCATATTGGCATGAAGGAGCCCAGGGGGATGACATTTGTCTCCGCTACCGCTGTCATTTGTTCTGTAAGGGGAAAAGTAAAAACGGCTCAGTGTGCATTTTTTGAGTGTTTGGCCTTTGGGAGCATGAGCCCTCACCATTTAGGAGCAGCATGTGGAACTTCAGCCCTCCTCGGCCTTCGGCAACACCTGACCCCGGGTTCAGGAAAGGAGGAACCCACCCCTTAGGTCTGAAACATATTAACAACATTTATCCATATATCAGCTTTAAACTTGAATTTAAATAAGAAAGAAGCTCCTACCTTGGATAAACGCACTCGATGGGATACACATAAGCTGCAGGACTCGACCTTGGTTGGGGCCTGAAAGTCAGCTCATTTTTGTAGATGAGATTCTTCCCTTTCACCTGAAGAAAAAAAAGAAGCTCATTATGACATTGAAAAGGCTGAGAGGTATTTTGGTGAAACACAGCAGTTACATTACCAGTCTTTTAAAATTGCAGTCATCTAGTTTGTAGTTAAACTCAGCTTTCCCCTCTCCCCTGGGCAGAACATGAAACCCAGATGGCATGCAGGTTCCGAGGAAGTGACGAGCTGCATATTGCCGCAGCCTCGAGGGGATCATCCATGTGATGCTTATGGAGTCTTTTTCACACTGTACTTTGATTTCTGCAAACAAATCATTATTATATATTTCCCTACATTCCCCAACAAAAGCAGATGTTTACATACATGTGCTAAGCATACCTGCATTGGCAACAGTCGTTGCAAAAAGAGCCACGACGATCACACCTAGGTAGAGTTGAGTCCCCATGACTGAATGATCTAGATCACACAGGAAGTGGCACCATTTGTAGACTCCCTGCCAAATGAGCTGAACGAGCAACACCTGTGTGAGAGCAGGGCAGCACCTGTCTACTTATACTGGGGTGTCCTTTCACATTCAATTTCATTGTAGAGTTTTCATTTGGATCATTTCTATTACACTTATTCAAGTACATTTTTATTTATCTGCCTAATTGCTTTTTTTTTTTATTCTACTGAATTTATTTTTCAAAAACTACCTGATTATTTTACATGCAACACTATTTATAAAACAATACAACAATTCAGATGAAACTACTTAAAGGCAATTTTCTAAAATCAGCCCAACCATAACAAGCTTCCAAGTCAATATACCTACAGGTTAGTAAGTCAGAGATGTGCAACTACATTTAACCTTTTGTTTTAAAACTTTTTTTTATAAATGATTATAGGAAGTGCCCTTTTTCTCACTTGAGCTCCCGCCCCCCCCAAAACGTCTATGCACGTCCCTGGCCCCCTCCGTCGGTAAATGGAAGTACTACAGAGAACCCTGATAATTATGTGCAGTTATTTCACGATTTGTATTACATGGTTTAGTTGAATACTCGATTCTGATTGGTCAATTCAGAACACGTGACACGTCGTTAATCCAGAACAGACAGACGGCTGTCATGGACTGAAATGAATAGAGCAGCGTCCTCTGGTGGCCTCTGTATAGATCAGTCAGTCCAAAAAGAAACAAAAAGATAATTACCAACATTAAAGTGTAAGAGACATTTATTTAAAGTTAGCTTTAGCCTTTTTGATTTAGTTGGTGCAGATGCCCAAAGTGCATTAAGTAGGGAAAGATGTACAGACTTTCACATCAGAGACCGAGGCCTGGATCCAACTTGAAAAGGAGTTCTCGAGTTTGGTTCAAATTTACAAAAGTACTTTTCGCTTTACGTGAGAAAACGACTGCTGTGTCTCAAGTATTTTTTTCCAATACATAAATCTTAGTATCACTTTTAACAGCTCATACAGACTGCATTATAAGCCTATTAAAAGTGATACTAGGCGAAAAAGGACTCTATAAAAAAGGTGCATGAGGAGACTCCCTACATTTCCACGTTTGCAAGGTGTCATGTGTTACGTTAAGCTAATTCCATTGGATGTTGTCCTATAATGACTCCTACTGTCCTGTGCTTTAGTAAAACCTCCAGGATGTGAGTGTTGAAGATATGCATAGCATACAGTGTTCTCCCAGTTATGCACTTTGGCGGTGGTGGTGTTCGAGGGAATTTGGGGATCTTTGCAAAGATGTATGAGAAAATAAACGTTTGTATTTAATGTACAGTATGTTATTAAACAACTGGGATTGGAACTGGCTCAGATTTAGTTTTGATTGTTGGTGTTTTGTCATATTCTGTGTTTTTAAAAAGGCTCTTTTTAGTCGGAGCCGTTCACCGTCATTGTGAGTGACTCCGTGCTGTGTGCCGTCATGGATCACTCTGGAAATGTTCCAACAAATATATAAAACATTTCAGAATCATCTTAAACTTGTTTTCTTTCGCTTTCACCTCATAAATATTGACTCACCTCACGTCATGTTTCAGTATTATCAGAAATGATTCATCCTGAAAACATGCATGAAAATATCCTGCTCCATCTATTAAAAATGTTTTTGATTTAATAACATTTTAATTACACGTAAAAAAAGACAATTCACAAAGGACACAAAAACAAAATGTTCAAATAGAAAGTTTACTGAACTCAATCAAAACATATATTTATTATTTAATTAAAACCAGATTTTTGCATTAGATCATTATCAAGCAAGTTTTTGTACAACATTCTTAATTCTTTAATATGCAGTATCTCTAAGTAAAAGCTAAATAAATGTTGTCATATTGACAACAAATGTCTTTAATTACAATAATGTTAAGCCATATTTATTCATGAAGGTGTAGTAAAACGGCGCCCCTCCGTTACAAAGCACCGTCTGTACAGACTGAGCTACTGCAGCCTAGATCCACTATACACAGGGCCGGCCCGCAGCACTGGCGTTATAGATGTTCGCCTCGGGCGCCAGATCTGGGGAGGCGCTGCGCTGGCAGTTCTGGGAGGGAAACTTTTTTTTTGAGCGTTGGTGCTCATCCTAATTTTCGGCCTTGATGTAACAATATTCATAATTAAATAAATGTAACACCCTTTTCACCCAGGTTACACGTTTCATTTGCCCTGTACGATGGGCGCTGTAAGTGATGAAAATGGCGAATGTTGGTTTATCTGGCGCCCGCAGCTCACAGCCAAAGTGCGAGTGAGTGAGGGAGAGAGGGAGGGTGCACCAGTACCGGCCTGTTATTATTAGAATCTGGTGCTAGCTGCTCTAACGGATATAAGAAGAAGATGTTTCTACAATAATATGGAGGGAGAGTCCTCTCCTGTCAGACTGAGCCAGCTGAAATCTCGCCTAGGCAAAGACCAATAAACCTAAATAAAGCTGAACTACGTGAGGAAGAGATGTACCACCTAAAGTCCTAAACCTCGTATAACACATTTTACAGTTGACATTTTAAACAAGGTACACTTCAGCTCTGCAGTCAGCATCAGATCATGATCCATGGAGAGACAGAACTCTAAAGGCTGTGCTTTCTAGATTATCAGCCGGTGTAGACAAGGCCGGCCCTTGGCATAGGCAGTATAGGCGAATGCTAAGGGAGCATCAATCAATGGGGGACGCCAAAAATAAAAATCAAAAAAATTTAAAAAAATTTAGAAATTAATTTTTTTATTTTTTATTTAATTTCATAACAACACAATTTCCCGATTTTGGATCAACAAAGTACATCTTATTATCTTATACTAACAGAACTACGCCTATATTGCGTACAGCGCCCATAAACTATGGGTTTATGTGAAATAGTTCTTTTTTGAAATAATGGTTTTAGTGTGCAATTATAGGTTTTAAATGTTGTATTTGTGTTCATTTAAAATAAATCTAACTCCCAAAAAACGTATACAGCTTTTATTAACATTGGAATTTACTGTGTAAGCGGCCACGGGGGGGAGAGCTTTAGAGAGCTCTCTCCTGAAAGACTGAGCGGCTCTGATAACCTCAGCTCAGTGAGGTAAAGGCACACCTTTATATGATCATTATAGTTATACAAAAATAAGTTAACTTATAGTATAAAATACTATATGACAGTAAAAAAAGTTGTTATTAACAAACAAGAATACAGTTTGTGTCTCTTCTACATCAACATGTGTCCCCTCTTCTTCATGTCTCTTCTACATCAACATGTGTCCCCTCTTCTTCATGTCTCTTCTACATCAACATGTGTCCCCTCTTCTCCATGTCTCTTCTACATCAACATGTGTCCCCTCTTCTTCATGTCTTCTACATCAACATGTGCCCCCTCTTCTTCATGTCTCTTCTACATCAACATGTGTCCCCTCTTCTTCATGTCTCTTCTACATCAACATGTGTCCCCTCTTCTTCATGTCTCTTCTACATCAACATGTGCCCCCTCTTCTTCATGTCTCTTCTACATCAACATGTGTCCCCTCTTCTTCATGTCTCTTCTACATCAACATGTGTCCCCTCTTCTTCATGTCTCTTCTACATCAACATGTGTCCCCTCTTCTCCATGTCTCTTCTACATCAACATGTGTCCCCTCTTCTTCATGTCTCTTCTACATCAACATGTGTCCCCTCTTCTTCATGTCTCTTCTACATCAACATGTGTCCCCTCTGTGGAAAGAGAATCTGAAAGTTTCAGGAACAAAGATTCTCTCTCTTTTTGATCCATTTCTATAAAAACCTGTCTGAAAATGAGCTGATCAGATTTTGGCCACTTTATGATGTCATAACAATGTTTTGGCTTGAGTAACCATTAGCCAATCAGCAACCAAGGTAACCCCCCCCCCCCCCCCCCCCCCCCCCTTATCACCTGAATCTCCTCTTAGAGCAGCATTGTGTTCTTTGTAACCAAATGTCTCTCAGAGGGGCATAGCCGTGGGAACATGTTTCAAATGGGGGGTGCTGTGGGGATGACACCAGGGCTGGTTCTGACCAATGTGCTGCCCTATAGGCAAGATTTTAGCTGGCAATGAAAAACCTCTGCAAAAGTTACAAACAGAGAAACATATTGACATGGTGGACAGCTTATATAACAAGGCTTCAAATGTATTTAGTATTATAACATGTTTTAATTGGGGGGTGGACTTCACATCCTCTAGGGGGGTCCGGGGGTGCCCCCCCGGGAAGATATTTTTAACATTTTAAAGTAAAATGCTTCAATCTGGTGCACTTTGAGCGCCCAATTACTAGAGACTGATCTCAGGGATAAACTCTAAACACCCATATGAAAAAGATCGGTTTGCATTTTATTAATCAAATCAGCAGGTATGTGAACATTTCCAATAACCTACCATAGCCAATAACAAATAAATGTAACTTATTTTATTTTTGTTGTTCATTTATATCTTATTTTATCAGTTAACATTTATTTTTTTTGCATATTTTTAAATCTCTCCAGTTTTAAACGATATTTTTGGTTTACTGTCCTATAGTAGGCTATACATTGGAATGATTTCAAAACTGTTTTTATTGATCCTAATAATTATAAAGGAGTGCCTTGGAAATATTTGTTTACATAATTGTGATCAATACGTTTGAGACTCACTGAGATAACTTAGACTAAAGTGAAATATCTAAGCCCTCAGAGTCCTTTACCTCACTGAGCCTCTCAGTCTGACAGGAGAGGACTCTCCCTCCACATTATTGTAGAAACAGCTTCTTATATCCGTTAGCGCAGCAGAAGCTAACAACAATCCCCGCCGGCACCAGTGCACCCCCTCTCTCTATCTCTCTCACTTTGGCTGTGAGCTGCGGGCGCCTGAAGCCAACATCCCTCACTTTCATCACTACAGCGCCCATCGTACAGGGCAAATGGAAAATGTAACCGGGGTGAAAAGGTTGTTATCTTTACTTAATTATGAATGTTGTTACATCAAGGCTGAAAATTCGTTTTTTTAAATGATATCTTGTGGAAGTGCAGATCCCCTGTCCTCCACCAGGGGGTGCTGCAGCACCCCCAGCACCCCTACTTCCCACGGCCCTGCAGAGGGGCGTGGGGAGAGGCTCCTTATTTTCATCTAAAGTAACAGACAGAGAATCAGCACTTTGGAAACAGGGCTGAAACAGAGGGGATTATGGGTAATGCTGCAATGATCTGTTTGGTGTCTGGAGCCAAAAACTTCAGAGACATGTTTTGTATAATTTATTGATGAAAAACAGTGTAATAGGGGACCTTTAAGAGAATTAAGAAATAATGTATTAAATGGCATTTTAAGACATTAATTTAAAAGCAAATATTATAAAACATGAATAAAAGTTACAGTGCAGTTTAAGATATGAATATATCAATTAAAAGCAGTGACAAAAAGAAAAGTCTTCAGCCTGGATTTCAAAGTAGTAAGAGTTGCAGCGGACCTGCAGGTTTCTGGTTTGTTCCAGATATTTGGAGCATGATAACTAAACTTCTCCATGTTTAGTTCTGACTCTGGGGACAGAAAGCTGACCAGTCCCTGAAGACCTGAGAGTTGTGGATGGTTCATAATTTAGCAGGAGGTCAGAAATGTATTTTGGGCCTAAACCATTCAAAGCTTTATAAACCAGCAGCAGTATTTTGAAATCTGTTCTTTGACACACAGGAATCCAGTGTAAAGACTTCAGAACTGGAGTGATGTGATCCACTTTCTTAATGTTAGTGAGGACTCGAGCAGCAGCGTTCTGAATCAGCTGCAGCTTTCTAATATATTTTTTAGTGAGACCTGTGAAGACACCATTGCAGTAGTCCAGTCTACTGAAGATAAAAGCATGGACAAGTTTTTCCAAATCCTGCTGTGATATCAGTCTTTTAATCCTAGATATGTTCTTTAGGTGATAGTAAGCTGATTTAGTAACTGTTTTAATGTGACTGTTGAAACTCAGGTCAGAGTCCATGACTACACCTAGACTTCTGGCTTTATCTGTTGTTTTGAACATTGCAGACTGAAGCTCAGCGCTAACTTTTATACGTTCTGCCTTGGCTCCAAAAACCATTACCGCAGTTTTTTCTTTGTTTAATTGGAGAAAGTTCTGACACATCCAGCCATTGATTTGTTCAATGCACTTACTCAGTGTTAGAATTGGAGCATAGTCTCCTGGTGAAATGGTTATGTAAATGTGTGTGTCAAGCTACAGTATGGTAGCTTATTTTGTTGTTCTTCATTATCTGAGCCAGAGGTAGCATGTAGATGTTAAAGAGAAGAGGCCCCAAGATGGAGCCTTGAGGAACCCCACATGTCATATTTGTCAACTCAGATGTGTATTTACCTATAGAAACAAAGTGGTTTCTGTCCTTTAAGTAGGATTCAAACCAATTTAGAACTGTTTCCGAAAGTCCCACCCAGTTTTCCAGTCGGTCTAGTAATATGTTGTGGTCAACAGTGTCAAACGCAGCACTGAGATCTAATACTAACACTGAAGTTCTGCCACTGTCTGTGTTTAAGTGGATGTCATTGAAGACCTTTACAAGAGCAGTCTCAGTGATGTGGTTTGGTCTGACTGGAACACATCGCAACAGTTATTTGAATGCAAGAAATTACTCAACTGTTGAAAAGCTACGTTTTCAATGATTTTACCTAGAAATGGCAGGTTTGATATGGGCCTGTAATTGTTCATTACTGAAGCATCTAGATTATTATTTTTTAAGAGCGGTTTGATGACTGCATTTTTCAGGGCCTGTGGAGAAACACCTGAGTGAAGAGACTTGTTTACTATATGAAGTAGATCTGAGGCCATGCAATGAAAATGAAAATGAAACATCAAATCATTTTGGAATAATATCAAGGCAGCTGGAGGAGGATTTCAGAAGTTGAATAATGTCCTCTAGGTTTTTACCATTAATCTGATGGAATTGTGTCATGGTGTTTGAATTTATTTTAGGTGGTTAGAGAGACAACACATTTGCTGTACCTGATGCAGAGGCACTGACTGCTTGTCTGATTCTCTGATTTTCTGTCAGTGAAGAAGGAGTTAAAATCATTGCACGCCCTGGTGGATAGAAGTTCAGAGGCTACTGACACTGGGGGGTTTGTTAGTCTGTCGACGGTAGCAAACAAGGCACGTGCGTTGTTTTTTGGCAATGATGTCAGAGAAGAAAGACTTTCGTGCACTTTTCAATTCCAAATGATAAAAGCCAAGTCTCTCTTTATAGATTTCAAAATGAACCTGGAGATTTGTTTTTTTTCGCCACCTGCATTTAGCAGGTCATGGCCTTTCTGCATGGAGATATTTTCTTGCCATACACTTCCTTTACCTTGGTGGGGAGCAATGGCATCTATAACATTTGCCAGCCATACTGGGAGATGTTGTCTACACTTAAGCTCTGTATTCAGCAACAGATCATGATCCATGGAGAGACAGATCTCTTCAGGGTGTGCCTCTTCAATTATCAGCCCATGTAGATAAAGGGAGCAAGGGTATCTCATCACCATCCTGGACTTTACCCCTAATCCAAGAGAAAAGAGAGCAGGAGGTGAAGAAAACAAACACACTAGCAGACTGTCTGGAACCAACGCCTGTCACATTGAGCACAGAGCATTTACATTTATTTAAATAAATGTGATGATGATTTTTAACATAAAAAGCACATTCTAATATCAAAATAGGTTTAAAAATCCATAAACACTACGATAAAGCAACTTGATCATGACCAGACATTTTGGAGTTGCTGATTTAATAGAAACATTTTAAGCATGTGACCTGTTGCAAGTTATTAAAACAAATGTTTTTCATTCTTCATAATCAGTAAACCTGCAGATAGGGTTAAATACAAACACCAAATTCCTTTTTCTGTTTGATCCACCTGCTGGTAGGAACAGAAAATATGTCCAGTTAAAACAGTTACAGTTATAAAACAAATACTCTGCACCTCATTGTTGCTTGAACCGAATTAGATGAAGTAACTTATTTATTAGAAACTGCTCATAAAAAAAAGTTACCAACCTACAAAATGTGTTTTCTGTAGGCCTTGAGACTTTCTTGTATTCTTTACCTGGTTCTCGTTATAACAGCAAAACTGCATTCCTGTTGTTTTTTTTAATATGGAAGTGATGCTGGTAAAGTAGATCAAGAGTGGAAGCACTCACCTGGGAAGAGTTTTTCAGTTCTTCAATGATGACTCTCTGGTTGTCCGTGATATTCGCCTTAGCTTTGCAGGCTAACTGTACCTGTTTCTCAGAGCCGTCATTCTTACAGCAAACATACCAGTCTCCATCGAGGAGCACAAAAGCAACCCACAGCAGACCAACTAAGAAAGCCTTGAGAATGTGAAGGAAATAAAAACACCAAGGAACTTCGTGGCATTTAGTGCATGAGCACCAGTTTCTACAGGCACTTTGAAAATAACTGTTTGTCCACAGTGTGAAGAAAGTCATTATTAAGACTGGCAGAACCATGAACGAGTCACAGCCTGAGTGTTGTGGTTCGCAATCGCACGCAAAGTCCTTTTCAAGCAGAATATTGTAGGTCAGGGGTGCCCACACTGTTTTGGCTGGTGAGCTACTTTTGAAATGACCAGCTCTACCAACCAAAAATAAAATCCCACATTGCAAGGGGGCTGAATAACATGTTTTATTTATAACATCTCTATTCGGGTTCTTGAACAGAAACAAATACATGAATACATCAAACTAAAAACACATGTCAATCAATCAATGTTTATTTATATAGCCCAATATCACAAATGTTACATTTGTCTCAGTGGACTTCACAGTTTGTACAGAATATCAGTATGACAATACGACACCCTCTGTCCTTAGACCCTCACATCGTACAAGGAAAAACTTCCAGAGAAACCCCACAGTTTAAAGGGAGAAATGGGAGAAACCTCAGGGAGAGCAACAGAGGAGGGATCCCTCTCCCAGGACGGACAGACGTGCAATAGATGCCGTGTGTAAATTGAAAAGATAATAAATGTGCAACATAGGTAGTCCAAATGTTTGGAAATGCATGTGTGTATAATAGGAAGATGAATCCACGAGTATATCCATCCAGGACTTATGATCCAGGACCACAGCCACGACTCAAGATCCAGGACTCGCGATCCATGACACCGGACCGCAGGATCATCCATGACTCCGGACAGAGATAGATAGAGAGAAGGAAGAAGTAAGATGTCCCCCGACAAACTAAGCCTATATCAGCAAAACTAGGGGCTGAATCTAATCAGCCCTAACTATAAGCTTTATCAAAAAGGAAGGTCTTAAGCGCACTCTTAAAAACGGATAGGGTGTCTGCCGCCCGAACACAAACTGGAAGCTGATTCCACAAAAGTGGAGCTTGATAAGAAAAGGCTCTGGCTCCCATTGTACTTTTAGAGACTCTAGGAACAACCAACAACCCTGCATTCTTGGAACGCAATGCCCTAGTAGGACAGTAGGGTATAATGAGTTCTTTAAGGTAAGATGGCACCTGCCCATTAAGGGCTTTGTAGGCCAGAAGAAATTTTTTAAATTCTATGCTGTGTTCTATAGGGAGCCAGTGTAAGGCAGCCAGAACAGGAGTAATGTGGTCCCTTTTCCTAACTCTGGTTAGTACACGAGCTGCAGCATTTTGAATCAGCTGAAGCGACTTGACTGACTTCTTGGTACACCCTGATAATAAGGAGTTACAATAGTCCAGCCTTGAAGTAACAAATGCATGGACTAGTTTCTCTGCATCGTTTTGAGGCAAGATATGCCTGATCTTTGCAATGTTACGTAGATGGAAGTAGGCGGTCCTTGAAATTGATTTTATGTGGGTGTTAAAGGATAAATCCTGATCAAATATAACACCAAGATTCCTTACAGTCTCACTGGAGGCCAAATTAATGCCATCCATAGTTAATATATCTTTAGATAATTTGTTTCGTAGATTCTTCGGGCCAAGTACAATAACTTCAGTTTTGGTCGTGTTTAACATCAAAATATTTAAGGTCATCCACGTTTTTAAGTTCTTGAGGCAGTCTTGAATTTTATTTAGATGATTAATTTCATCAGGCTTGATTGATAAATATAGTTGAGTATCATCCGCATAACAATGAAAGTTTACAGAATGATTCCTTATAATATTGCCTAACGGAAGCATATATAGTGTGAACAAAATAGGTCCAAGCACTGAGCCCTGTGGCACTCCATGGCTAACTTTGGTTTGCATGGAAGATTCATCGTTGACACGTACAAACTGAGAGCGTTCAGATAGATAGGACCTAAACCAGCCTAAAGCAGTTCCCTGTATGCCAACTAAATGCTCTAGTCTTTGCAATAGGATATCATGGTCGATAGTATCAAATGCAGCACTAAGATCGAGCAAGACAAGAATAGAGACAAGTCCCTTGTCAGAGGCTATAAGAATGTCATTTGTGACTTTAACCAGAGCTGTCTCTGTGCTATGTTGTGTTCTAAAGCCGGACTGAAAATCTTCAAATAAATCCTAGTTTTAAGTAATCACACAGCTGTTTTGCGACTGCTTTCTCAAGACTTTTTGACATGTTAACCTCTCTCCCTCTCTCTGTTAAGAAACACATAACAAGCAGGCTAAGAAACCACTCTCCAATAAGCAAGTGGAATGGATTTGATAGTGAAGCACTGACACAGCTCTCTACAAAGTGCGGCGAGTGGATAGACCGATTCACGGACTTTCTAGATGGTAGAAGTGGGGGGGTCAAAACTAATCATTTCAAAAAGTGTCATATAATGGCTGCGACGCCCATGATGCAAAAAAGACAGTTCCTCTCCTAGTTCAATAAATATTAGGCTAAATCCTCGTCTCTTTAGTCATGAACCAAAACAGCAACATATTTCAGCTAAGGTGAATAGGAGCGATAGAGTGTATTATGTACCAAGAATCAGTCTGCAATTGACAGAGTTTGACAATTAAATGTTGAATCTTATGGAACAAGTCCATAAAACAACAAAAGGGCCAATTGAGTACAGTGCTGAAAAGCTTTGAATCCATTCTTTTCATTGTTCAGCCATAATATTCTTTGGACAATTACTGAGTTTAGCCTTGACCTGCTTGAAGAATACAGAATTAACAGTTAATGCTTATCATGTAAGTATTTTAGAGTTCTTGTTTGGAAATTTGAACAAAAAGTTGAACGTAATCATATTGCTTTCAAAGATTTAGTGATCAATATTTCTGGGAAATTGACACAGGAAAAAAGTTCATGACATTGAACAGAGCTGGAAATGTTCCCAGAAATAAGACAAGGTCATCAAGATTCAGTAATACAGCTCAGTTTAAACCATTTCACACAAAAGGCAAGTCAAACCCAATAATTTCAGATCTTCAATTAAGTAGTTTGGAAACTTTTTTTTATTTTTATTGGCCAAATACAATCTGAAATGCAAAGAGAACCAAGAATAAAAACCAAATTCAGATTGAAGAAACCAGTCAGCGAAATGGATCCATTCCTGTTGGGAGAACAAAGTTTATAATAGCCGTTCAGAATAAATCTATATTGCAATACGAAACCCTTACCTTCAGGAATTCATATCTATGATGGTAAATGGCCCAATGACTGCTTTTTGTACCATTCCATGGTTCTCTGCAAAAATACATATTTTAGTACAAGTCAACCAAACAAGTGTAATACAGCAGAAGTTGTGTACATACCTGACGCAACACTCCTCTGCCTCCTTGACTTGCATTTCGATTCACAGCAGTCACAAAGATTGCTCTGGGCCAAGTTGTCCAGCAACTCCCAACTGAGTTCATGAAGATTGGATGAAAAGATAATTAAAATGCATCTCAACTCTTCCAAATAAAGTTTCCACAAAGTTTGAATAGTTATGAACGGGATCCATCTGTATCTTCAGTAGACTGGGCTTAAGCTGAATAAGTCATCTCATGTAAAACAAATTAACCTACAAGTCAAATTCTGATATATTAAAGTACTATTTTTACCCATGCCCTTGGACAAAGTGGCAGGCTTTCTTAGTGCTGTCAAGACCATTGGGATCCCAAGCCAAAAGTTTGCAGTGGATAAAGACCTGTTGAGTAGAGGGGAAATATAGGCGTCATGGCAGAAATTAATCTCAGTATCCACAATAAAACCTTGAATCTGAAAAAAATGTAAAGGCCAATGTACCTCTTCTCCCATAGCAAACGTAAAGGTCTGAAGTGATAGGCGGATCTCCGATGACTTTTGCCTTGGTTCGAATTTTGATCGTGACGACACACTTTCCAAAAGACATCTGTTGGATTAAGAAAATGTATTAGCATTACTACCAAGGTTTCCACCAAAATACGTTTTTTTTTTTAATCAATGCTCGTTGCCATGAGTACCCTTTATTGGAGATTATAGGGTACATGGTGCTTTCAGGGTACAGCTCTGGTGTGGTAGCTGCTACACATTCCTCAAGAAGCAGCAGCAAGGGCTGATGGGTGTTCTGCACCACACTAGCCATGATGGGGATGATGGAGCCCAGAGGAAAGCGTGTAGATTCAGCAGGACCTGAGAAGTCGTCTAGGGCAGTAAACAGAGGAAGAGTCATTAAGTTACAAAAGTCAGGGAGAGCTGCCGTTCGTAGAGAGTTTCTCATGTTGTTTACCCACCATTCATCAGGCCAATGTTAAACTGCAGATCTCCTAGACTGTAGGTTTTAAACACCGGGTCATAGATCGTAGCATACCAGTCTTTGGGCCTGCACAAAATAAAGCAGAAGGGTACAGAAAATGCTGCAAAGTGAAACCTTTGAACTTATTAGTGCAAGCTTGTTTACTCCTACGGACAAATTCTTTATTCTTATTCCGCCGGGTTATTTTGTCCGTCTTCTTCTCCCACATTGCAGAAATTCCGTTCAAATATTACTTCTCATTCATAATTCCCGAGATACATCCCATAATTCATCACATTTTTAACATGGAAGTCAATGGAGGAACGCTTTAGACTTCAAAAATCGTCATGTGACTTCAACTGCTAACTGTTCCTTCACACTTTCACTCAGAAACCTCATTCCAACTTTAAAATGTTACACATCTTTCTGACATTATTCATATTCAACTTTTAAATCAGATTCATATTAACCATTGCTCAGACCTTGATAAAGAGGCCTTCTTCAGATTTTAACATTAGTGTGTATTGCGCAGCTCGTTAATGCTAGAGTGCTTGAGTCACAGCTAGAGTGGAGGACCGCTTGAAATTCGCCTTCATATATATATTTTTAAACCTGCCTCAGTTCCCAAACCCTACACTCCTGAGACATCATTTTTCATGGGAAATGTAGAAAAACATCTCGTAGCTCCATTAAAGCATGTTGTACATTCAGGCTCATCTTTCCTCACAGCAGCAGCCGCACACCTTTAGTTAGTCTGCCAAAAATGGCAAATTACTGATGCAAAACTACAAACAAAGCAAACTTCAGATGCCAAGGGTTCTTGAGATGCTTCAACGATATATGTTACGGTTCTTAGACAAAACGTTCACATGCAACACGTTTATCTCTCATTCAGAACAATGGAAAGGCTCTCCCCTCACTGATAACTGCACATCACCATGGAAACCTTTGACCTCTGGGCTCAAGGAAAGGCGTTTCATAATGTCGTTAGCTCAAACACCTGTGTGATGGAACATGATGATGTCATAACGCCAACTGACATGCTCAGAACGCCACCAACCAACACATGATGGTTAACACTGTGGCCCTGAACAGCTCTACATCAAATCTGATGTTACGTAACATTAGTGTGTTTTGCGCAGCTCGTTAATGCCAGTGTTACTATGGCAACGCATCCCTCGCCTTAAAACACGATGTCGCTGTAACTCCAATCGACACGGTCCAATCGTCCCCCAATCTTCACTTGTATATCACCGGTCCATGCCTCAACAGCTGTACGCCAAATCTGAGATTTCACCATATGCCGTTTCCATGGAAACGCATCCATCGCCTTAAAACACGATGTTGTCGTGATACCTAAGCAAATGGTCTGAAACAGCACCATACTTCAGATAATGGTTAATGATCTGGCCCTCAACAGCTCTGTGTCAATTATGGGGTTTCATCCCATGCCGTTCCCATGGAAACGCATCCCTCGGCATGAAACACGATGTCGCTGTAATGCCAATGGAGACAGTCCAATCGTCCCCCAAACTTCGCTTGTATATCACCGGTCCATGCCTTAACAGCTCTACGCAAAATCTGAGATCTCACCTTAGGCTGTTTCCATGAAAACGCATCCCTCGTCATAAAACACGATGTTGTCGTAACTGATATGAAAATGGTCAAAACACCACCAGACTTCAGATGACAGTTAACGGTCCAGCCCTCAACATATCTGTGCCATTAGTGAATTTTCCTCAAAAAGCTGTTGCCATGGGAACGCATCCCTTGCAATAACACAATATTGCTATAACTCCTATGGAAATGGTCAAAAAGTGCTAAAACTTCACATGTGTGCTAACAGTCCAGCCGTGAAGACATCGAAGGGACAGTTGAGATTTCTTCAAATTCCGTTGCCATGGTAACACGATGCTCGCCATGAAACATGGTTCTCTTCAGTGAAAACGCTCCAAACTGCCCAAAATGTAACAGGTTTGGTAACAATGAAGCCATGCACATATCTAAGCGTATTATGGGGAGTCATCAAATACCATTGCCATGGTGACAGATAATTTGCCATCAAGTTAGTTCAATAGTTTGCAGTTCAAATATTCTGCTGCTTTTCCACTTTATTTTCTTCTCAGACATTCAAGCCCCCAGTGTTCATGTATCATTTCAATCAAATTCTTCACTTTCTTTTTACATATTACATTTAAGCATCAGCATAAAGTATTCCCACTTGCAATTTCTTCAGGAATTGCATTCTCTAGTTATTAACTGTTACTCCTATGCTACAAGATAGCCCAAAAATAAGTAGACATGAACTACTTCCTCCAAAATGCAAAAAACTAGAGTGAACTTAAATTTGTGATGTTCAATTAAAACTGTGGGACAAACTCAATTGACAATGAATTGGGAACACAGTGTACCTTAGGGATTGTTCTCAGTAAATGTACATTTTTTTTGTTGAGAATACTTCAATAGATTAAGCTAATTTGGGAATAGAACAGAAACAGGCTGTAGATTCTCTAAATCATTCTCCCATTCATTGTCTATATAGCAGCTTCAGACTTTATACCTGATGACATCACAAGTTTGAGACGTACTTCCATGCTTGGTGGCTTTGAGAGGGAGAAGCTTATTAACACATTTAACTTTCCCAGGCCATGAAAATGCCACATTGGAATTGTTAGTTAAGGGTAGGGTCACCCTTTAGCACCTTATGTTGGTACGAAAACTAACCTCTCATATGCACAGACTACTGGGTGGGTGAAAGCCAAATTGTAAGAATCCGCAGAAGCAACGTAGGTCAGATCATTGCTGTACACCAGTGCATCCCCGGTGACCTGTTAGAGAGACAAAGACCCCCTGAGAGAGCTGTAGGAAATATAGCAGACTCACAGCTTGCAGGTTTAAAATATATATACACATACCAGTCTCCTAAAGTTACAGTCAGTGAGATCCACATAGAAGTAGGCCTCTCCTGCTGAGAAGCTAGTTGGGAAACAGTTACCCAGACGGAGAAGCGACGTGTCGGCCTGGGGTCGGCTTTCTGTCCACATCAGCGTCACAAAATCTGGCCCACAGTCCACTTTCATGTCTGCAACACAAAGAAATTAAGTTCAGACTCAAATATTTGAGTCAAGGATAATAACATGGATTTAATTGTTTCCAGTCTTACCTGCATATACCGCCATGGCAGCTGCCAGGCTCAGAAGCAGTGCACCTTGACAAAATGAAACCATCATGACCGAATGCTTGCTACTGACACAGTGCATGTTCTTATACCTTGTTCCTGAGAGGCATTCATCAAGATAACGTATTTCACCTGGTGCCTGTCAACAGTCCCAGCTGCAGCAGATAACACACTGATTACAGCATGGGGAGCATCCAATCACATTAGTCCTTACACCCAATTCATTTTTATTCAGCGTCATCAGCAGCACAAAATCACCATTTGTTAATCAATTTATTATCCTGTGTGACTACCTTACATTCTTATTTAAAACACTTTAAGGATGATAGTGCATGGTCTTACTGATGTTTTGATTTAGTTTTGCTGTTATATATATTAACATTAATATATGTATACGTTGGGATTCTTTGTTCAACTTCAAGTCATGCAAGAAAAAGTTTTCTTTGAGAATTAAAAGGAGTCATTTCTAAACAAATGATCATTTGGGGGAAGGTAGTATTCCTTTATCAGATGTCCTGTCCTATTCAAATGTGTTATTTTTATATCTTTGACCAAATGGAAACTCAAGGTAAGGGAAAAAGGTACATTTAAGTTGTATTCAGTTAGAAAATATCCACACTCACACATCTGAATATTAGTTGTGTTGCTATGATGTCCTCTTTTAACTGCATAAACACGTGCCATGCAGGCCATCCCTATTGGTTTTATATTCATGGCCAGAAAGTAAACTAAGCTACATTCAACTGCAGGCATGAGTGCCCAGAAAATAAATTCAGATCAGAATTGTCTTTTCAAATGAGGCTCAACATAAATAATTGCCATAGTTGTAATACCAGACAGATCACCATAGCTTTTAAATCTGCTGGTGTATGTAATGTCAGAATGTATATCATGTGCAGAGCAAAATGTAAAATGGAAAGTGAAAGAAATTCAGGGGCTATACTCCAACTCACATGGCCATTAAAGGTTACATTATAATTGACGGTATCTTTCAATGACAAAAGTCACACATAATTAGTAAAGTTCTACTGATGGGACAGATGGACACAGTTGAGGACAGTAGGACCTTCATATGAAGTAAGGAAACTCGTTTTATACTCAACAGGAGTTAATAGTTTTATTCATACAGAGATTATAGACAACTTTAATCTGCATATGGATGTCGTCCACCTGGGCCCTCTGTTCAGTCTCCAATCTTAGACTGGACTTCCTGTTGAGAAAATGTTTAGCAACATTAGTCTTATGGCAAGTTTTGAACAAAACTTCAAGACAAATAAATACTCATTAACCTTGGTCAGCAATGGAAACTTCTGATGCATTGTGGGCATTTTGTTGCGATGGATCCATTATGATCAGGGGACCCAACACAGAAGTGTGCATGAAGCCGTTGGATTCTGAAGTGGAAAAAAAAAAACAATAACGTCATAATGAAAAAGACTAGATTAAAAAAAGCATACAAGTTAGCATGAAAGAGATACCCCATTCGTCTCCTCTCTTGGAGCGAGTGTTGCAGGTCCTAGAACAGCAGTCACACATGGAGCTCTGCATGGGGTCATCCAGGAGTTCCCATCTGAGGAGGCAGCAATCGTTAAGGCTCAAATACATCAGCATGGCTTTAAAACATTTTGTATACACAGAAGAAAAAAGCCGTTATAAAATGGTGTGATGTTTCTATAAAAAACAAAACGTAATTATAATTATAAATATCAAGTTAATGACCAAAAGATATATTTCCATCTACAGTGCAGAAAAAGGTCAACATTTTACAAAAGCTCAGGGCTTTTTTTATTTCATAAATCTCATTAGGTTGGCTGATCATTTGAGTGCCCCTCCTTTTAAAACATATATATTGTTATTCTCAAATATTTTAAAATTATCATTCGTCACAATTGTTATCTATACTTTGTTAGTTAGCAGGAGATCATTTATTATAGATATATAAAAGCACAATACTGATCAAAGTACATGCATTGATCTACTTCAAGTGGGATATGTTTTGCTAACATAAGCTAGCATCCTTGGCTAATGGTGCATACTTGTTGCTCATGGCATCAGTTGCATTCATCATATTAAACTGCTGGCCAGAACATTCTCACATACTTCCAACAAATCAAACTCTTCCCTTACCGCTCATTTTCCTTTACATAGTGGCAAGCTTTCTTGCTCTCACTTAGAACTTCAGGATCCCATGCGAGCAGTTTGCAGTGAATGTACACCTGAGGAGCACATGAAACATACATGTTTGCTAGGAACCAAATATTCTTCTGAGCACTTTACTTTTACCCCCTCACCTCCTCGCCGAGACCAAACTTGAAGGACTGCAGGTAGAGGATGATTGCAGACGAGTGGTACCGAGGGAGAAACCTGGAGTTTCCCTTCACACTGTCCAGGAGACACCTGAAGAAATTCAGATCAGCGATAAGGACTAAACTCCAGAAAACAATGAAAGAAATCAGAGACTGGATCTCACCCCTTATTTCTAATGATGGGGTACACATTGCTGTTAGCCTGCAGCTCAGGCGTAGTGGCTGCCACACATTCCTCCATGAGCAGCAGCAATGGCTGATGGGACTTCTGCTCCACTGTTGCCCATATTGGCATGAAGGAACCCAGGGGGATGACATTCGTCTCTGCTACCGCTGTTATTTGTTCTGTAAGGGGAAAAGTAAAAACGGCTTAGTGTGCATTTTTTGAGTGTTTTGCCTTTGGGCGCATGAGCCCTCACCATTTAGGAGCAGCATGTGGAACTCCAGCCCTCCTCGGCCTTCGGCAACACCTGACCCCGGGTTCAGGAAAGGAGGAACCCACCCCTTAGGTCTGAAATATATTAACAACATTTATCCCATATATCAGCTTTAATCTTGAATTTAAATAAGAAAGAAGCTCCTACCTTGGATAAACGCACTCGATGGGATACACATAAGCTGCAGGACTCGACCTTGGTTGGGGCCTGAAAGTCAGCTCATTTTTGTAGATGAGATTCTTCCCTTTCACCTGAAGAAAAAAAAAGAAGCTCATTATGACATTGAAAAGGCTGACAGGTATTTTGGTGAAACATGGCAGTTACATTACCAGTCTTTTAAAATTGCAGTCATCTAGTTTGTAGTTAAACTCAGCTTTCCCCTCTCCCCTGGGCAGAACATGAAACCCAGATGGCATGCAGGTTCCGAGGAAGTGACGAGCTGCATATTGCCGCAGCCTCGAGGGGATCGTCCATGTGATGCTTATGGAGTCTTTTTCACACTGTACTTTGATTTCTGCAAACAAATCATTATTATATATTTCCCTACATTCCCCAACAAAAGCAGATGTTTACATACATGTGCTAAGCATACCTGCATTGGCAACAGTCGTCGCAAAAAGAGTCACGACTATCACACCTAGGTAGAGTTGAGTCCCCATGACTGAATGATCTAGATCACACAGGAAGTGGCACCATTTGTAGACTCCCTGCCAAATGAGCTGAACGAGCAACACCTGTGTGAGAGCCGGGCAGCACCTGTCTACTTATACTGGGGTGTCATTTCACATTCAATTTCATTGTAGAGTTTTCATTTGGATCATTTATATTACACTTATTCAAGTACATTTTTATTTATCTGCCTAATTGCTTCTTTTTTTTTATTCTACTGAATTTATTTTTCAAAAACTACCTGATTATTTTACATACAACACTATTTATAAAACAATACAACAATTCAGATGAAACTACTTAAAGGCAATTTTCTAAAATCAGCCCAACCATAACAAGCTTCCAAGTCAATATACCTACAGGTTAGTAAGTCAGAGATGTGAAACTACATTTAACCTTTTGTTTTACATTAATTAATAAATGATTATGGGAAGTGCCCTTTTTCTCACTTGAGCTCCCGCCCCCCAAAATGTCTGTGCACGTCCCTGGCCCCCACCGTCGGTAAATGGAAGTACTACAAAGAACCCTGTTAATTATGTGCAGTTATTTCACGACTTGTATTACATGGCTTAGTTGAATACTCGATTTTGATTGGTCAATTCAGAACACGTGACACATTGTTAATCCAGAACAGACAGATCGCTGTCATGGACTGAAATGAATAGAGCAGCGTCCTCTGGTGGCCTCTGTATAGATCAGTCAGTCCAAAAAGAAACAAAAAGATAATTACCAACATTAAAGTGTAAGAGACATTTATTTAAAGTTAGCTTTAGCCTTTTTGATTGAGTTGGTGCAGATGCCCAAAGTGCATTAAGGTGGGAAAGATGTACAGAGTGTAACGCTCCAACAGATGATCTTTGTAAGGAGGCTTTCACATCAGAGACCGAGGCAGGCCCGGCTCCAGGATGAAATGACTGAGGGGGCTGTTAAAAAATCCGAGGGGGCGATTTTTTTTTCACAACAACGAAAAATACTGGCAATGTAATGAATTGACACACCAAGCTTTTTTCCTTCTCACTGCTATACAATCTCTTTGCTTCTTTATTTGTTATTCTGGATTTACCTCTGTCGTTCTGTTCTTTTCCTCTGATCTTTAATATTAGATAGCACATTATTAGATGGCCGAACTTTGTTTAACAGACTAACATTGATTTCCTCAATTTATAAATGGACAGGCTCTGTAATTATACCATAACCTTTTCTCCTCTATCCCTTAACTCGTCTTCCTATACAGATTTACTTACCTCTAGTCAAGTCAGGATTAAATAAACATTAATCTGGTTGATTTTTTATTTTCAGGATTGAATGTTCAAATCAAGGCCTAAAACCTGGCATGTCATAAGAAAGTGACTAATATATAAACCAAATGTAATATTGGATCAAATACTACACCAAATGGACAGACACAGATTAAAAATTAAAATAAAGTCCCCTGGTTTGTCTCTAGTCTAGAGTCTAACTGCCATGAGAAAAATCAAATCAATGTTCCAAAATCTGTCACGAGATGTCACTCATTGTACCAATATGGTTGATATAATACATAACATATTATTATTCTAGTAAAAGGGCTCGCTTTGGCAAAAACCTGATCCATTCAGCCCTAAATAATAACAAGTAACCATCACGTGTGGTGCTATCTGTAGTGGATGGATTTCAAGTCAATATACGAAAGTAAATCAAGAAATTAAGCAAACAAGCTGATCTTCAAGTTCCTCAAAAACACTGGTCTGAGGACAAGGATTTAATATGAACATTTAATAAATCAACAGTAGGTGGCGATATATGATCCAAGGGGAAGCGATTCGCCAATAAAGACAAAAGAAGAAGAAGAAGAAGAAGAAGAAGAAGAAGTAGAAGAAGAAGAAGAAGAAATACGCTAACGCTACAAACAGGCACAACGCTGTTACTCTGTTGTCACTGACATGTAACATTTGATTTCACCTTGCTCTATTTTTTTTAACGCACGTTCAAAAACGGGAACATTTTCGGGAGTTTCAACCGGGTACCATCACCGAAAACGGGGACGTTTTGTTCACCCATCCGACTGTGTTTACAGCTAGCACACACGCTAACATTAAGACTACTGTAGCTCACTTGGGGTTGAGGCTTTTTTACACGTTGCCTGACTGCCTGCCCACATATCTGATCTAAACATAGTAACGTGTATTGTGGAAAAAAATTATTTAAAGTTATTTAATAATTGTGACATTTATTGTACTTTTTGATGGATGAATGATGCTCAAAGTGAGCGCCGGGCCGGACCGAGGCCTGGATCCAACTTGAAAAGGAGTTCTCGATTTAGGTTCAAATTGACTAAAGTACTTTTCGCTTTAGGTGAGAAAACGACTGCTGTGTCTCAAGTATTTTTTTCCAATACATAAATCTTAGTATCACTTTTAACAGCTCATACAGACTGCATTATAAGCCTATTAAAAGTGATACTAGGCGAAAAAGGACACTATAAAAAAGTTGCATGAGGAGACTACCTACATTTCCACGTTTGTAAGGTGTCATGTGTTACGTTAAGCTAATTCCATTGGATGTTGTCATATAATGACTCCTACTGTCCTGAGCTTTAGTAAAACCTCCAGTATGTGAGTGTTGAAGATATGCATAGCATACAGTGTTCTTCCAGTTATGCACTTTGGCGGTGGTGGTGTTCGAGGGAATTTGGGGATCTTTGCACAGATGTATGAGAAAATAAACGTTTTTATTTGATGTACAGTATGTTATTAAACAACTGGGATTGGAACTGGCTCAGATTTAGTTTTGATTGTTGGTGTTTTGTCATATTCTGTGTTTTTAAAAAGGCTCTTTTTAGTCGGAGCCGTTCACCGTCATTGTGAGTGACTCCGTGCTGTGTGCCGTCATGGATCACTCTGGAAATGTTCCAACAAATATATAAAACATTTCAGAATCATCCTAAACTTCTTTTCTTTTGCTTTCACCTCATAAATATTGACTCACCTCACGTCATGTTTCAGTATTATCAGAAATGATTTATCCTGAAAACATGCATGAAAATATCCTGCTCCATCTATTACAAATGTTTTTGATTTATTTTGATTTGATAACATTTGAATTACACGTAAAAAAAGAAAATTCACAAAGGACACAAAAACAAAATGTTCAAATAGAAAGTTTACTGAACTCAATCAAAATATATATTTATTATTTAATTAAAACCAGATTTTTTTTGTATCAGATCATTATCAAGCAAGTTTTTGTATAACATTCTTAATTCCTTAATATGCAGTATCTCTAAGTAAAAGCTAAATAAATGTTGTCATATTGACAAAAAATGTCTTTAATTGCAATCATGTTAAGCCATATTTATGCATGAAGGTGTAGTAAAACGGCTAACACTAAGATAAAGCAACTTGATCATGACCAAACGTTTTGGAGTTGCTGATTTAATAGAAACATTTTAAGCATGTGACCTGTTGCAAGTTATTAAAACAAATGTTTTTCATTCTTCATAATCAGTAAACCTGCAGATAGGGTTAAATACAAACACCAAATTCGTTTTTCTGTTTGATCCACCTGC
Organism: Notothenia rossii; assembly: GCF_949606895.1. Classification (NCBI taxonomy): domain Eukaryota; kingdom Metazoa; phylum Chordata; class Actinopteri; order Perciformes; family Nototheniidae; genus Notothenia; species Notothenia rossii. Next base: position 5,254,014 of record NC_136902.1, read on the forward strand.
TGGTAGGAACAGAAAATATGTCCAGTTAAAACAGTTACAGTTATAAAACAAATACTCTGCACCTCATTGTTGCTTGAACCGAATTAGATGAAGTAACTTAGTTATTAGAAATTGCTCATAAAAAAAGTTACCAACCTACAAAATGTGTTTTCTGTAGGCCTTGAGACTTTCCTGTATTCTTTACCTGGTTCTCGTTCACATGCTCCTGGCTGTTCCTCTTGTTAAGAATTGCTCAGTTGCGTCATGGCCTCGTCAAACAGCGCTCTGGCAGTCCCTTTATACTCACTCCATGGCTTATCTCGGGTTTTCTCCTTGACTTCTTCAGCCAACTTCTCTTTTACTGCTTTCATCAAAACCTCTTCCAGCACATTTTCTTCTTCTGTGAATATCAGTTCCTCAATCAGATGTTTACTGTCGAAACAACATGGTACTTTTTCACCGCATTTGCATCGTTCACAGAATGACAAGATGAAAGCCACAATAGTGATACAAAATGCCCAAAAGCCACCGTAATGCTGAAGAAAGATAAAGAAAGATGGTTATATTATAACAGCAAAACTGCATTCCTGTTGTTTTTTTTAATATGGAAGTGATGCTGATAAAGTAGATCGAGAGCGGAAGCACTCACCTGGGAAGAGTTTTTCAGTTCTTCAATGATGACTCTGGTTGTCCGTGATATTCGCCTCAGCTTTGCAGGCTAACTACCTGTTTCTCAGAGCCGTCATTCCTACAGCACACATACCAGTCTCCATCGAGGAGCACAAAAGCAACCCACAGCACACCAACTAAAAAAGCCTTGAGAATGTGAAGGAAATAAAAACACCAAGGAACTTCGTGGCATTTAGTGCATGAGCACCAGTTTCTACAGGCACTTTGAAAATAACTGTTTGTCCACAGTGTGAAGAAAGTCATTATTAAGACTGGCAGAACCATGAACGAGTCGCAGCCTGAGTGTTGTGGTTGGCAATCGCACGCAAAGTCCTTTTCAAGCAGAATATTGTAGGTCAGGGGTGCCCACACTTTTTTGGCTGGTGAGCTACTTTTGAAATGACCAGCTCTACCAACCAAAAATAAAATCCCAAATTGCAAGGGGGCTGAACATGTTTTATTTATAACAACTCTATTTGGGTTCTTGAACAGAAACAAATACATGAATACATAAAACTAAAAACACATGTTGACCTCTCTCTCCCTCTCCTCTCTCTCTGTTAAGAAACACATAACAAGCAGGCTAAGAAACCACTCTCCAATAAGCATGTGGAATGGATTTCATAGTGAAGCACTGACACAGCTCTCTACAAAGTGTGGCGAGTGGATAGACCGATTCACGGACTTTCTACATGGTTGAAGTGGGGGGGTCAAAACTAATCATTTCAAAAAGTGTCATATAATGGCTGCGATGCCCATGATACAAAAAAGACAGTTCCTCTCCTAGTTCAATAAATATTAGGCTAAATCATCGTCTCTTTAGTCATGAAGCACAGAGACAGCTCTGGTTAAAGTCACAAATGACATTCTAATAGCCTCAGACAAGGGACTTGTCTCTATTCTTGTCTTGCTCGATCTTAGTGCTGCATTTGATACTATCGACCATGATATCCTATTGCAAAGACAAGAGCACTTAGTTGGCATACAGGGAACTGCTTTAGGCTGGTTTAGGTCCTATCTATCTGAACGCTCTCAGTTTGTACGTGTCAACGATGAATCTTCCATGCAAACAAAAGTTAGCCATGGAGTGCCACAGGGCTCAGTGCTTGGACCTATTTTGTTCACACTATATATGCTTCCGTTAGGCAATATTATAAGGAATCATTCTGTAAACTTTCATTGTTATGCGGATGATACTAAACTATATTTATCAATCAAGCCTGATGAAATTAATCATCTAAATGAAATTCAAGACTGCCTCAAGGACTTAAAAACGTGGGTGACCTTAACATTTTTTGATATTAAACACGACCAAAACTGAAGTTATTGTACTTGGCCCGAAGAATCTACAAAACAAATTATCTAAAGATATACTAACTATGGATGGCATTCATTTGGCCTCCAGTCAGACTGTAAGGAATCTTGGTGTTATATTTGATCAGGATTTATCCTTTAACACCCACATAAAATCTATTTCAAGGACCGCCTACTTCCATCTACGTAACATTGTAAAAATCAGGCATATCTTGCCTCAAAACGATGCAGAGAAACTAGTCCATGCATTTGTTACTTCAAGGCTGGATTATTGTAACTCCTTATTATCAGGGTGTACCAAGAAGTCAGTCAAGTCGCTTCAGCTGATTCAAAATGCTGCAGCTCGTGTACTAACCAGAGTTAGGAAAAGGGACCACATTACTCCTGTTCTGGCTGCCTTACACTGACTCCCTATAGAACACAGCATAGAATTTAAAATTCTTCTTCTCGCCTACAAAGCCCTTAATGGGCAGGCGCCATCTTACCTTAAAGAACTCATTATACCCTACTGTCCTACTAGGGCATTGCGTTCCAAGAATGCAGGGTTGTTGGTTGTTCCTCGAGTCTCCAAAAGTACAATGGGAGCCAGAGCCTTTTCTTATCAAGCTCCACTTTTGTGGAATCAGCTTCCCGTTTGTGTTTGGGCGGCAGATACCCTATCCGTTTTTAAGAGTGCGCTTAAGAACTTCCTTTTTGATAAAGCTTATAGTTAGGGCTGATTAGATTCAGCCCCTAGTTTTGCTGATATAGGCTTAGTTTGTCGGGGGACATCTTACTTCTTCCTTCTCTCTGTCTATACCTGTGTACTCTCATGTTCCGATTAACCCAGCTTCCCCAAATGTCTTTCTTTTTGGTGTCTATATACGCCGGGATCCGGAGTCATGGATGATCCTGCGGTCCTGTGTCATGGATCGCGAGTCCTGGATCATAAGTCCTGGATGGATATCCTCATGGATTCATCTTCCTATTATACACACATGCATTTCCAAACATTTGGACTACCTATGTTGCAAATGTATTATCTTTTCAATTTACACACGGCATCTATTGCACGTCTGTCCGTCCTGGGAGAGGGATCCCTCCTCTGTTGCTCTCCCTGAGGTTTCTCCATTTTTCCCTTTAAACTTTGGTTTTTCTCCAGAAGTTTTTCCTTGTACAATGTGAGGGTCTAAGGACAGAGGGTCTAAGGACAGAGGGTGTCGTATTGTCATACTGATATTCTGTACTAACTGTGAAGTCCACTGAGACAAATGTAACATTTGTGATATTGGGCTATATAAATAAACATTGATTGATGAAGCAAAACAGCAAAATATTTCAGCTAAGGTGAATAGGAGCGATAGAGTGTATTATGTACCAAGAATCAGTCTGCAATTGACAGAGTTTGACAATTACATGTTGAACAAGTCCATACAACAAAAAAAGGGCCAATAGAGTACAGTGCGGAAAGCTTTGAATCCATTCTTTTCATTGTTCAGCCATAATATTCTTTGGACAATTACTGAGTTTAGCCTTAACCTGCTTGAAGAATACAGAATTAACAGTTAATGCTTATCATGTAAGTATTTTTAGAGTTCTTGTTTGGAAATTTGAACAAAAATTTGAACGTGATCATATTGCTTTCAAAGATTTAGTGTGATCAATATTTCTGGGACATTGACACAGGAAAAAAGTTCTTGACATTGAACAGAGCTGGAAATGTTCCCAGAAATAAGACCAGGTCATCAAGATTCAGTAATACAGCTCAGTTTAAACCATTTCACACAAAAGGCAAGTCAAACCCAATAATTTGAGAACTTCAATGAAGTGGTTCGGAAACTTTTTTTTAATTTTTATTGGCCACATACAATCTGAAATGCAAAGAGAACCAATAATAAAAACCAAATTCAGATTGAAGAAACCAGTCAGCGAAATGGATCCATTCCTGTTGGGAGAACAAAGTTTAATATAGCCGTTCAGGATAAATGTATATTGCAATACGAAACCCTTACCTTCAGGAATTCATATCTGTGATGGTAAATGGCCCAATGACTGCTTTTTGTACCATTCCATGGTTCTCTGCAAAAATATATATTTTAGTACAAGTCAACCAAACAAGTGTAAAACAGCAGAAGTTGTGTACATACCTGACGCAACACTCCTCTGCCTCCTTGACTTGCATTTCGATTCACAGCAGTCACAAAGATTGCTCTGGGCCAAGTTGTCCAGCAACTCCCAACTGAGTTCATGAAGATTGGATGAAAAGATCATTAAAATGCATCTCAACTCTTTCAAATAAAGTCTCCACCAAGTTTGAATAGTTATGAACGGGATCCATCTGTATCTTCAGTAGACTGGGCTCAAGCTGAATAAGTCATCTCATGTAAAACAAATGAACCTACAAGTCAAAATTCTGATATATTAAAGTACTATTTTTACCCATGCCCTTGGACAAAGTGGCAGGCTTTCTTAGTGCTGTCAAGACCATTGGGATCCCAAGCCAAAAGTTTGCAGTGGATAAAGACCTGTTGAGTAGAGGGGAAATATAGGCGTCATGGCATCAATTAATCTCAGTATCCACAATAAAACCTTGAATCTGAAAAAAATGTAAAGTTCAATTTACCTCTTCTCCCATAGCAAACTTAAAGGTCTGAAGTGATAGGCGGATCTCCGATGACTTTTGCCTTGGTTCGAATTTTGATCGTGACGACACACTTTCCAAAAGACATCTGTTGGGTTAAAGAAAATGTATTAGCATTACTACCAAGGTTTCCACCCAAATCAATGCTCATTGCCGAGAGTACCCTTTATTGGAGATGATGGGGTACATGGTGTTTTCAGGGTACAGCTCTGGTGTGGTAGCTGCTACACATTCCTCAAGAAGCAGCAGCAAGGGCTGATGGGTGTTCTGCACCACACTAGCCATGATGGGGATGATGGAGCCCAGAGGAAAGCGTGTAGATTCAGCAGGGCCTGAGAAGTCGTCTAGGGCAGTAAACAGAGGAAGAGTCATTAAGTTACAAAAGTCAGGGAGAGCTGCCGTTCGTAGAGAGTTTCTCATGTTGTTTACCCACCATTCATAAGGCCAATGTTAAACTGCAGATCTCCTAGACTGTAGGTTTTAAACACCGGGTCATAGATCGTAGCATACCAGTCTTTGGGCCTGCACAAAATAAAGCAGAAGGGTAAAGAAAATGCTGCAAAGTGAAACTTTTGAACTTATTAGTGCAAGCTTGTTTACTCCTACGGACAAATTCTTTATTCTTATTCCGCCGGGTTATTTTGTCCTTCTCCCACATCGCAGAAACTCCGTTCAAATATTACTTCTCATTCATAACTTTCATAATTCCCGAGATACATCCCATTTTTAACGTGGAAGTCAATGGAGAAACTCTTCAGACTTGAAAAATCGTCATGCAACTTCAACTGCAAACTGTTCCTTCACACTTTCACTTAGAAACATCATTCCAACTTTAAAATGTTACACATCTGTTACACAGAGGCCTTCTTCAGATTTTAACATTAGTGTGTATTGCGCAGCTCGTTAAGGCTAGAGTGCTTGAGTCACAGCTAGAGTGGAGGACCGCTTGAAATTCGCCTATATATATATATTTTTAAACCTGCCATAATTCCTATATATATATGGCAGGTTTAAAAATATATATATATTTTTAAACCTGTCATAATTCCCAAACCCTACACTCCTGAGACATAATTTCTCATGAGAAACCTAGAAAAACATCTCCTAGCTCCATTAAAGCCCGTTGTACATTCAGGCTCATGGTTCCTCACAGCAGCAGCCGCACACTTTTAGTTAGTCTTCCAAAAAAGCCACATTATTGACCCAAAACTACAACAAAAAAAGCACACTTCAGATGCCAAGGGTTCTTGAGATGCTTCACACGTTGAAATTTCACCGATACATGTTACGGTTCTTCAACAAAACGTTCACATGCGACACGTTTATCTCTCATTCAGAACAATGGAAAGGATCTCCTCTCACTGATAACTGCACATCACCATGGAAACCTTTGATCTCTGGGCTCAAGGACAGGTGTTTCATAACGTTGTTAGCTCAAACACCTGTGTGATGGAACATGATGATGTCATAACTCCAACTGACATGCTCAGAACGCCACGAATCATCACATGATGGTTAACACTGTGGCCCTGAACAGCTCTACATCAAATCTGATGTTACGTAATGTGGTGTTACTATGGCAACGCATCCCTCGCCTTAAAACACGATGTCGCTGTAACTCCAATGGACACGGTACAATCTTCCCCCAATCTTCACTTGTATATCACCGGTCCATACCTCAACAGCTGTACGCCAAATCTGAGATCTCACCATATGCCGTTTCCATGGAAACGCATCCCTCGCTTTAAAACACGATGTCGTGATACCTAAGCAAATGGTCTGAAACAGCACCATACTTCAGATAATGGTTAATGATCTGGCCCTCAACAGCTCTATGTCAATTATGGGGTTTCATCCTATGCCGTTTCCATGGAAACGCATCCCTCGCCATGAAACACGATGTTACTGTAACACCAATGGAGACAGTCCGATCGTCCCTCAAACTTCGCTTGTATATCATCGGTCCATGCCTTAACAGCTCTACGCAAAATCTGAGATCTCACCATAGGCTGTTTCCATGAAAACGCATCCCTCGCCATAAAACACGATGTTGTCGTAACTGATATGAAAATGGTCAAAACACCACCAGACTTCAGATGACAGTTAATGGTCCAGCCCTCAACATATCTGTGCCATTAGTGAATTTTCCTCAAAGCAGTTGCCATGGGAACGCATCCCTTGCAATAAAACGATATTGCTATAACTCCTATGGAAATGGTCAAAAAGTGCTAAAACTTCACATGTGTGCAAACAGTCCAGCCGTGAAGACATCTACGGGACAGTTGCGATTTCTTCAAATTCCGTTGCCATGGTAACACGATGCTCGCCGTGAAACATGGTTCTCTTCAGTGAAAACACGCCAAACTGCCCAAAATGTAACAGGTTCGATAACGATGAAGCCATCAACATATTATGGGGTTTCAAATACCGTTGCCATGGCGACAGATTATTCGTCATCAAGTTAGTGCAATAGTTTGCAGTTCAAATATTCTGCCGCTATTCCACTTTATTTTCTTCTAACACATTCAAGCCCCCAGTGTTCATGTATCATTTCAATTTAAAAACTTCACTTTCTTCTTACACATTACATTTCAGCATCAGCATAAAGTATTGCCACTAGCAATTTCTTCAGGAATTGCGTTCTCTAGTTATGAACTGTTACGCCTAAGCTAAAAGACTTCCTCCAAAATGCAAAAAACTAGAGTGAACTTAAATGTGTGATGTTCAATTAAAACTATGGGAAAAACTCAATTGACAATGAATTGGGAACACAGTGTACCTTAGGGATTGTTCTCAGTAAATGTACATTTTTTTGTTGAGAATACTTCAATAGATAAAGCTAATTTGGGAATAAAACAGAAACAGGCTGTAGATTCTCTAAATCAGTCTCCCATTCATTGTCTATATAGCAGCTTCAGACTTTATACCTGATGACATCACAAGTTTGGGACGTACTTCCATGCTTGGTGGCTTTGAGAGGGAGAAGCTTATTAACAAATTGAACTTTCCCAGGCCATGAAAATTCCACATTGGAATTGTTAGTTAAGGGTAGTGTCACCCTTTAGCACCTTATGTTGGTATGAACACTAACCTCTCATATGCACAGACAACTGGGTGGGTGAAGGCCAAATTGTAAGAATCTGCAGAAGCAACGTAGGTCAGATCATTGCTGTACACCAGTGCATCCCCGGTGACCTGTTAGAGAGACAAAGATCCCCCTGAGAGAGCTGTAGGAAATATAGCAGACTCACAGCTTGCAGGTTTAAAATATATATACACATACCAGTCTCCTAAAGTTACAGTCAGTGAGATCCACATAGAAGTAGGCCTCTCCTGCTGAGAAGCTTGTTGGGAAACAGTTACCCAGGCGGAGAAGCGACGTGTCGGCCTGGGGTCGGCTTTCTTTCCACATCAGCGTCACAAAATCTGGCCCACAGTCCACTTTCATGTCTGCAACACAAAGAAATTAAGTTCAGACTCAAATATTTGAGTCAAGGTTAATCACATGGCTTTAATTGTTTCCAGTCTTACCTGCATATACTGCCATGGCAGCTGCCAGGCTCAGAAGCAGTGCACCTTGACAAAATGAAACCATCATGACCGAATGCTTGTTACTGACACAGTGCATGTTCTTATACCTTGTTCCTGAGAGGCATTCATCAAGATAACGTATTTCACCTGGTGCCTGTCAACAGTCCCAGCTGCAGCAGATAGCACACTGATTACAGCATGGGGAGCATCCCATCACATTAGTCCTTACACCCAATTCATTTTTATTCAGCTTCATCAGCAGCACAAAATCACCATATGTTCAAGTCAATTTATTATCCTGTGTGACTACCTTACATCATTATTTAAAACACTTTAAGGATGATAGTGAGTGGGTTGTCTTACCGTTTTGATTTAGTTTTGCTGTTATATATATTAACATTAATATATGTATACGTTGGGATTCTTTGTTCAACTTCAAGTCATGCAAGAAAAAGTTTTCTTTGAGAATTAAAAGGCGAGTCATTTCTAAACAAATGATCATTTGGGGGAAGGTAGTATTCCTTTATCAGATGTCCTGACCTATTCAAATGTGTTATTTTTGATATCTTTGACCAAATGGTAACTTAAGGTAAGGGAAAAAGGTACATTTAAGTTGTATTCAGTGAGAAAATATCCACACATCTGAATATTAGCTGTGTTGCTATGATGTCCTCTTTTAACTGCATAAACACGTGCCATGCAGGCCATCCCCATTGATTTTATATTCATGGCCAGAAAGTAAACTATGCTACATTCAACTGCAGGCATGAGTGCCCAGAAAATACATTCAGATCAGAATTGTCTTTTCAAATGAGGCTCAACATAAATAATTGCCATAGTTGTAATACCAGACAGATCACCATAGCTTTTCAATCTGCTGGTGTATGTAATGTCAGAATGTATATCATGTACAGAGCTCAATGTAAAATGGAAAGTGAAAGAAATTCAGGGGCTATACTCCAACTCACATGGCCATTAAAGGTTACATTATAATTGACGGTATCTTTCAATGACAAAACTCACACATAATTAGTAAAGTTCTACTGATGGGACAGATGGACACAGTTGAGGACAGTAGGACCTTCATATGAAGTAAAGATACTCGTTTTATACTCAACAGGAGTTAACAGTTTTATTTATACAGAGATTATAGACTACTTTAATCTGCATATGGATGTCGTCCACCTGGGCCCTCTGTTCAGTCTCCCCATTCTTCGACTGGACTTCCTGTTGAGAAAATGTTTAGCAACGTTAGTCTTATGGCAAGTTTTTAACAAAACTTCAAGACAAATACCATAAATAAATACTCATTAACCTTGGTCAGCAATGGAAACTTCTGATGCATTGTGGGCATTTTGTTGCGATGGATCCATTATGATCAGGGGTCCCAACACAGAAGTGTGCATGAAGCCGTTGGATTCTGAGGTGGAAAAACAAAAACAATAACTTCATAATGAAAAAGACTATATTAAAAAAGCACACAAGTTAGCATGAAAGAGATACCCCATTCGTCTCCTCTCTTGGAGCGAGTGTTGCAGGTCCTAGAACAGCAGTCACACATGGAGCTCTGCATGGGGTCATCCAGGAGTTCCCATCTGAGGAGGCAGCAATCGTTAAGGCTCAAATAAATCAGCATGGCTTTAAAACATTTTGTATACACAGAAGAAAAAAGCCGTTATAAAAAAGGTGTGATGTTTCTATAAAAAACAAAAACTGGTAAAATTATAAATATCAAGTTAATGACCAAAAGATATATTTCCATCTACAGTGCAGAAAAATGTGAACATTTTACAAAAGCTCAGGGCTTTTTTTATTTTATAAATCTCAATAGGTTGGCTAATCATTTGAGTGCCCCTCCTTTTAAAACAAATATATTGTTATTCTCAAATATTTTACAATTATCATTCGTCACAATTGTTGTCTATACTTTGTTAGTTAGCAGGATATCATTTATTATAGATATATAAAAGCACAATACTGATCAAAGTACATGCATTGATCTACTTCATGTTGGATATGTTTTGCTAACATAAGCTAGCATCCTTGGCTAATGGTGCATACTTGTTGCTCATGGCATCAGTTGCATTCATCATATTAAACTGCTGGCCAGAACATTTTCACGTACTTCCAACAAATCAAACTTTTCCCTTACCGCTCATTTTCCTTTACGTAGTGGCAAGCTTTCTTGCTCTCACTTAGAACTTCAGGATCCCATGCGAGCAGTTTGCAGTGAATGTACACCTGAGGAGCACATGAAACATACATGTTTGCTAGGAACCAAATATCCTTTAGAGCACTTTACATTTACCCCCTCACCTCCTCGCCGAGACCAAACTTGAAGGACTGCAGGTAGAGGATGATTGCAGACGAGTGGTACCGAGGGAGAAACCTGGAGTTTCCCTTCACACTGTCCAGGAGACACCTGAAGAAATTCAGATAAGCTATAAGGACTAAACTCCAGAAAACAATGAAAGAAATCAGAGACTGGATCTCACCCCTTATTTCTAATGATGGGGTACACATTGCTGTTAGCCTGCAGCTCAGGCGTAGTGGCTGCCACACATTCCTCCATGAGCAGCAGCAATGGCTGATGGGACTTCTGCTCCACTGTTGCCCATATTGGCATGAAGGAGCCCAGGGGGATGACATTTGTCTCCGCTACCGCTGTCATTTGTTCTGTGAGGGGAAAAGTAAAAACGGCTCAGTGTGCATTTTTTGAGTGTTTTGCCTTTGGGAGCATGAGCCCTCACCATTTAGGAGCAGCATGTGGAACTCCAGCCCTCCTCGGCCTTCGGCAACACCTGACCCCGGGTTCAGGAAAGGAGGAACCCACCCCTTAGGTCTGAAATATATTAACAACATTTATCCCATATATCAGCTTTAAACTTGAATTTAAATAAGAAAGAAGCTCCTACCTTGGATAAACGCACTCGATGGGATACACATAAGCTGCAGGACTCGACCTTGGTTGGGGCCTGAAAGTCAGCTCATTTTTGTAGATGAGATTCTTCCCTTTCACCTGAAGAAAAAAAAAGAAGCTCATTATGACATTGAAAAGGCTGAGAGGTATTTTGGTGAAACATGGCAGTTACATTACCAGTCTTTTAAAATTGCAGTCATCTAGTTTGTAGTTAAACTCAGCTTTCCCCTCTCCCCTGGGCAGAACATGAAACCCAGATGGCATGCAGGTTCCGAGGAAGTGACGAGCTGCATATTGCCGCAGCCTCGAGGGGATCGTCCATGTGATGCTTATGGAGTCTTTTTCACACTGTACTTTGATTTCTGCAAACAAATCATTATTATATATTTCCCTACATCCCCCAACAAAAGCAGATGTTTACATACATGTGCTAAGCATACCTGCATTGGCAACAGTCGTTGCAAAAAGAGTCACGACTATCACACCTAGGTAGAGTTGAGTCCCCATGACTGAATGATCTCTAGATCACACAGGAAGTGGCACCATTTGTAGACTCCCTGCCAAATGAGCTGAACGAGCAACACCTGTGTGAGAGCCGGGCAGCACCTGTCTACTTATACTGGGGTGTCATTTCACATTCAATTTCATTGTAGAGTTTTCATTTGGATCATTTCTAGTAAACTTATTCAAGTACATTTTTATTTATCTGCCTAATTGCTTCTTTTTTTTATTCTACTGAATTTATTTTTCTAATATTACCTGATTATTTTACATACAAAACTATTTATAAAACAATTCAACAATTCAGATGAAACTACTTAAAGGCAATTTTCTAAAATCAGCCAAACCATAACAAGCTTCCAAGTCAATATACCTACAGGTTAGTAAGTCAGAGATGTGAAACTACATTTAACCTTTTGTTTTACATTAATTAATAAATGATTATGGGAAGTGCCCTTTTTCTCACTCGAGCTCCCGCCCCCCAAAATGTCTGTGCACGTCCCTGGCCCCCTCCGTCGGTAAATGGAAGTACTACAAAGAACCCTGTGAATTATGTGCAGTTATTTCACGACTTGTATTACATGGTTTAGTTGAATACTCGATTGTGATTGGTCAATTCAGAACACGTGACACGTTGTTAATCCAGAACAGACAGACGACTGTCATGGACTGAAATGAATAGAGCAGCGTCCTCTGGTGGCCTCTGTATAGATCAGTCAGTCCAAAAAGAAACAAAAAGATAATTACCAACATTAAAGTGTAAGAGACATTTATTTAAAGTTAGCTTTAGCCTTTTTGATTGAGTTGGTGCAGATGCCCAAAGTGCATTAAGTAGAGAAAGATGTACAGACTTTCACATCAGAGACCGAGGCCTGGATCCAACTTGAAAAGGAGTTCTCGAGTTTGGTTCAAATTTACAAAAGTACTTTTCGCTTTAGGTGAGAAAACGACTGCTGTGTCTCAAGTATTTTTTTCCAATACATAAATCTTTGTATCACTTTTAACAGCTCATACAGACTGCATTATAAGCCTATTAAAAGTGATACTAGGCGAAAAAGGACTCTATAAAAAAGGTGCATGAGGAGACTACCTACATTTCCACGTTCGTAAGGTGTCATGTGTTACGTTAAGCTAATTCCATTGGATGTGGTCATATAATGACTCCTACTGTCCTGAGCTTTAGTAAAACCTCCAGTATGTGAGTGTTGAAGATATGCATAGCATACAGTGTTCTTCCAGTTATGCACTTTGGCGGTGGTGGTGTTCGAGGGAATTTGGGGATCTTTGCACAGATGAGAAAATAAACGTTTTTATTTTATGTACAGTATGTTATTAAACAACTGGGATTGGAACTGGCTCAGATTTAGTTTTGATTGTTGGTGTTTTGTCATATTCTGTGTTTTTAAAAAGGCTCTTTTTAGTCGGAGCCGTTCACCGTCATTGTGAGTGACTCCGTGCTGTGTGCCGTCATGGATCACTCTGGAAATGTTCCAACAAATATATAAAACATTTCAGAATCATCCTAAACTTCTTTTCTTTTGCTTTCACCTCATAAATATTGACTCACCTCACGTCATGTTTCAGTATTATCAGAAATGATTTATCCTGAAAACATGCATGAAAATATCCTGCTCCATCTATTAAAAATGTTTTTGATTTATTTTGATTTGGGTTTTAATAAAGAAAAAGAAATTCACAAAGGACACAAAAACAAAATGTTCAAATAGAAAGTTTACTGAACTCAATCAAAACATATATTTATTATTTAATTAAAACCAGATTTGTTTTGTATCAGATCATTATCAAGCAAGTTTTTGTATAACATTCTTAATTCCTTAATATGCAGTATCTCTAAGTAAAAGCTAAATAAATGTTGTCATATTGACAAAAAATGTCTTTAATTGCAATAATTTTAAGCCGCTGCAACCTATCCACTATACAGTTTATACAGAAATCAAATAAGGGGGGGGCAAAGACCAATAAACCTAAATAAAGCTGAACTACGTGAGGAAGAGATGTACCACCTAAAGTCCTAAACCTCGTATAACACATTTTACAGTTGACATTTTAAACAAGGTACACTTCAGCTCTGCAGTCATCATCAGATCATGATCCATGGAGAGATAGATCTCTTCAGGGTGTGCCTCCTCAATTATCAGCCGGTGTAGATACAGAGCCCACGGGTATATTCTGGACTGCATCTTCCTCGAGTGCAACATCACCCTGGACGTCACCACCCTGGACAGAGAAAAGAGAGCAGGAGGTGAAAAAACACACTAGCAGCCTGTCTGGCTCAAATGCTTGGTGCATTGAGCACAGAACATATACATTTACTGTATTCAAATACAAGTGATGATGATTTTTAACATAAAAATGACATTCTATTATCAAAATAGGCTTAAAAATCCTACCATGAACACTAAGATAAAGTGACTTGCTCATGACCAGACGTTTCGCAGTTGCTTATTTAATAGAAAAATGTTCATCATGTGGCCTGTTGCAAGTTATTAAAAACATTTGTTTTCATTCTTCATAATCAATAAACCTGTATATTTTTAACTTTAGAGGTTTTAATCTGATGTATCCCCTAACCCTGACCCGAACACCAGTTTTGAAAAAACACAAATATTACCACACGACTAAGATTGTGCATTCTTGTTGCTCGAACACAGAATAAAGCCAAGTAATGCAATTTTTGGAAAATGCTCATAAAATTACACCTACTTATCTTCCTACAAACAATATGTTGCTGCAGGCCTTGAGGCCGACTGAATGAAAACATCTCTCGTTATTTTTGTATTCTCTACCTTTATTAGCGGTTTTAGTCGGTCAGGGTTGATTGGTTTCGATTGGTCGGGCGGTGCACGGTTGGGCTGTACCTTCCCTGGCGGGTCTTTGTCAATCAGCTGTCTGGCAAAATCGAAACACTTTTCCCAATCGTTCACACAGATTTTTTTCATTCTTTCAGTCAACCTGTCTTTTGCTGATTCCCTCAGAACCTCTTTCAGCAGTTTGCCCTCCTCTATCATCATCAGTTTGTCATACAGAAATTCTTTCCCACAGCATTTCAATCTTACAAGCAATGGCAAGACGAAAGCCCCTAAAACAATTACAAATAGAATACAGCCACCGATTTGCTAAGGAAAAAAAGAAAGAAAGAAAGAAAGAAAGATGGTTATAGCATTACTTCAGATAGAACTGATGCTGATAAAGTAGATCCAGAGTGGAAGCACTCACCCGGGATGTGTTCTTCAGCTCAGCTTTAAGAGCTTTCTCGTTGAGCGTGATATTCATCTTATCTATGCAGGCTAACTTTGCCTGTTGTTCAGAGCCGTCATTCAGACAGCAAACATACCAGTCTCCATCGAGGAACAAAAAAGCAACCCACAGCAAGCCGACTAATAATGCCCTTAAAAAATGATTGACATAAAAACAGCAAGGACCGCAGGAGGGGTATTCACAATGAGAGGAATAGTATCTACAGACGATTTGGAAAGAACTGTCCGCCAACAGTATTAAGAAAAGTATGATAAAGGGTGGCAGAGCAATGTACAGGTCGCAGGTCAGTACTTGTGGTTTGCAGGTGCAGGAAAAATCCCTGTCGAGCAAAATATTGTAGGTAAACATAAATATGATCACAACGTAGGTGCTCATCTTCCCGGTGGCGATTTTTGTCATGAGGCTCTCCATCTCTGATGTGCAGCTGGCATTAGTTGGCAATGATCAAAGTTCTGCATCTGCACATATTATATATATAACATTTCATGTTTTTTTTTCGTGGTATCGTGTCAGGACGAGACTCTGGCATTGCAAATACATTTTTCACAGCGATAGCATCACAACTGTCACGATCCGTCTATGTTTTATTTTGTCCTGTCTAGATCTGTCTTTGTTTACCTGTTTTAGTTTGAAAAGTGTTCACCCCGTCTTGCCTGTTGATTCCTGTCTGTGTGTTCTCTCCTGCCTGATTACCCGATTGTGTTCTTCTTCTTCTATTTAATGGCGAATCGCTTCCACTTGGAGCATATATCGCCACCCACTGTTGATTTATTAAATGTTCATATTAAATCCTTGTCCTCAGACCAGTGCTTTTGAGGAATTTGAAGATCAGCTTGTTTGCTTCATTTCTTGATTTACTTTCGTATATTGACTTGAAATCCATGTCCTTGATGTTGAGTTGTTCCAGTGCAGTTTTCAGAATGAATCTTTGTCTGTTATAATCCGGGCAGTTAAAAAATACATGATGTATTGTCTCTGGTTGTTGGCAACCATCACAATTGCCATTTGGATGTTTTCCAATCAGATGCAATGATGAGTTTAGTCCAGAGTGTCCCAATTTTATCCTGCTGTTGATGCTCTGTTCTCTTCTACTACTCCCCCAAGTGCTTCCTGTTCCTACTTCCCTTTGTATCTGATATAAATGTCTTCCTTTGGTGTTACTGTCCCATAGTTTTTGCCATTGTTGCTTGATAACCACTTTTGTAAAAGATTTGACTTCTGCTCTACTGATGGGTACCATAATATCAATCTGGTTTGCTTTCAAACCACATTTTGCCAGTTGATCCACTACTTCATTCCCTCTAATACCCACATGCGCTGGAACCCACACAAATTGAACAACAATTCCCAGATGAACTAACCTAAACATGATGTGTCAAATTTCATATAAAATATCCTGACGACAACCCGATTGTGTTCACCTGTGTTTTCTCCTCCCTCCTCACCTTTGTCTTGTCTGTGTGATTAGTCTTGTGTGCATTCAGGTTCTGCTTTTTATGTTAGTCTTTGTGAGATTCTGCTGTCACGGCTGGAGGGCAAGGCACACAGGACCCAAATGCAGAATATTTTTTGAAATCCAAAATACTTTTATTGCAGAACTAGGCCAGGCAACAAAGTAAAATAAGGCAAGGCAAAATGTAAAAATCCCTCAGAACAAAATCCTTCCATCAACATCAAGAATCTCACAAAGACTAACATAAAAAGCAGAACCTAAATGCACACAAGACTAATCACACAAACAATACACAGGTGAGGAGGGAGGAGAAAAACACAGGGGAACCAGGTGAACACAATCAGGTAATCAGGCAGGAGAGAACAGAGAGGAAATAATAGGCAGGGGGGGGGGGGGGGGGGAAGGGTGAACACTTCTCAAACTAAAACAGGAAAACAAAGACAGATCTAGACAGGACAAAATAAAAACATAGACAGATCATGACAGCAACCACCATTTCCTCAAATGTCTGTCTACTTGTGTCTTGTTTTACATCGTTGTTTTTATCAGTATCATCAGAAATAAGATTGTAGATTCTTATTTCGAAGGGGGGCCACAAGGGGGTTCAAGTCTAGGCCAATGTATTTTCTCACTGAAATTTGTTCCAGTTCTGTCCTGGGGATATTTCAGTTTGTAGTGTTGGTTCACACTAAGAACAGAATTTGTTCTCGACCGACCAGAACCTGAAAGAAGCCACATTATGACGTCCGTGTTAACACCAGTGCAAACAATGATAACAAATGGGCACATGTTAGCAAATGTATTTTAAGTATAGGGAATATTAGAGAGTACATGTGAGTGTGACTGGTTTATGTCGTGCCATTCTAGCACTTTCCAATCTCGGCACTACTAATGCTGCAACAACTTTATAGTAATGCTGTCAAAATTATCGCGTTAACGGCGGTAATACATTTTTTGAATTAATTGCGTTAAAATATTTAACGCATTTAACGCATGTGCAGAATGGCCCGCCGCCCCATATAGAGAGGCGAAGTCCCTCCCCTTCCGGGAGCCTCCATGGGACCCCGGAAGCTAAAAATTATACATTGAAGTCAATGGAGAGAGAAAAGTTATCTTTTGATCCCGTTTGAATTGTGCCACGAATGACACATGTGATGTTTGTCAATCTTAAACAATCATTTCCATGTAAAAAAAGTCACAGTTTATCGTAAAACTGTTGAAATATAAGACTATGAAAAATACGCAACTAGAAAGACTACAAATCCCAAATGCATTCTGGGTCGCGTAAGTGATGTCATAGGCGATAATGCTCCAAGACTGGTTGCGACTCGCAAAGCAAAGAAGAAGAAGAAGATCTCGCAATTAAAGCAAAAAAGAAGAAGAAGACTGATTTATTCCCTCCAATAAATATAAGAGATTGCTCCAATAAATTCACTTTTTCAAGATGCCTGTGTGCTTTGTACCAGGTTGTAATCACAAGAGATCATACCACTTGCTCGTTCTATCGCTTCCTGTCTGATGAAAGAACCAGGAGTCGTTGGACCAAACATATCAGGTAATATACATGTTTTGCATGGAACATAGTCAAGTTAGCTACCTAGCTAGTAGCGAGCATGTTAGTTAGCATTACATTACTTAGCCTTGTCATTTGTATTAGCCTTAACATGAAGTAAACCAAAATGTTAAACAGTAAGAGTAGTCATGATGGTAAGTATTTTGTGAAACATTTGAAGAGTAGCCTATCGCCCCCTCCACCAGGTGCTAAGGGGGCGGGAGGTAGGCTAATGTCACATTAGCATATTTTCTACTTAATGCTATCTGCACAAATGGTTAACATCGAACATTAAAAGATCAGGCAGTTCAGGGAGAGTCGAAGGAAGGAAGGCAGGCAGCTTTGCATAACATTCTTCTGGACGTGTTTCATTGTGATGATAGTGAGAGTGAGTCAATCTGTTTGTTGGAAAGACAGTAGTTGAGTGATTACTGAGAGAAAATTATTAAAACAGTTAATTATTCAGTGTTGTTACTTTAAAGTGTTGTTACTGACCCAGGGTGTCCGTGGGGTCTTAAAAAGTATTAAAAGTTGATAAATCAATTTAGCGAAAATTAAGGCTATTAAAAAGTAGGGATGTCCCGATCACCTTTTTTTGCTCCCGATCCGATTCCGATCATTTGATTTTGACAATTTGCCGATACCGATTTTTCCCGATCTGATCTTTATGCAATGCATTAAGAGAAAAAAAAAGAAAAAAAGCATTCAAGTTGTCCTTTAACGTTATTTTTTTATTTAAATTGGATATTCTATCCAACATGGATATAGCTTCTTTTTTTCACAGCAGCATTGGATCAGTTGCTATAAGGCTCTCCATCTCTGATGTGCACTACTAATGCTGCAACAACTTTAGAGTCTTCACCATGACCTACACAGTGACATTTTGTAAATGATTGATGTCATTGATATTTCGACTAACAATTATAGGTATACGTTTTTTTTTTTACTTTCTCAAGTAGTGGTACAATTTTGAGGTACTTGTACTTTACTTGAGTTTTTCCATGTTATGCTACTTTTGACTTCTACTCCACTACAATTCAGAGGTAAATGGTGTACTTTTGCTCCACTTTATTTATTGAAGACCTTTAGTTTTTCTTCTGCTGCGTCTACGATACTCAACGTTGCCCGTTTCTTTGTGGTTCTTGAAAGAGCTTGAACAGCACATCTTGGAACTCCAAGCCCAAGTCTGCTTTGAATTCTTAGTCTGGGAGAGACCTTGTTGATGCAGAATAACTACGTGTCTTGTCGCCCTGCTCAGTCGTGCCATAGTGTGTGGGTGACTTGGGAAATGAAACAGTCTTCCACAACCTCACTTTGGTAGCAGAGTCTGTTCCTCACCCAGTTTGACCCTCCTACAAAGCTGTTTCTGTTTCAGTTAATGACTGTTTTTCAACGTGTGAAATTGATGACCATTAGCACTTGCTTGGTATAAATGTTTGATCATACACCTGACTATAATCCTACAAAGTCCCTGATGTCGTGCAAGCATTTGACTCTGGAGCTTTCTCCGGGTCTGAAGTTTTGATCATTAAAAAAAATAAGATTTATCTGAAATGTCAAGTTTTTATCCTGAACTTTGAAAAATGCAATGATGTATTCAAACTAAAAATAAGTATTTGGAAAAAAAGATTCAGGTTGAATATTATTTTGATTCACTTCAGCAATCTTTTGGAATACAAGATTTGAATGAAATATTTTGTTTTCGCTTTCAGATCTGTTTTTCTCGCCTTCAGTCGTCCCTGGCCTCCACGCCCTTTCCCCCAGAGATCAGATTGATAAACCAGTTCTGCCAGGAAAGGCAAAGCAAGTTTATGGTAACACTTTGTATTAAGGTACACAAATTCACCATCAACTAGTTCTTAATTAACATGCATATTAACAGTATATTAGTCATTATAAAACACTTATTAAAGTGTCTGAACCTCTCTTTAGTGGTTTAATAAAACAGACAGTTCAACGTGAGCCTACTTTGTTCATATACTGTTGAGGTTCATTTCAGTAGTTGTGTGCTATAATGTATTTACAAAGCGTGAAGAGAAGGCAACTTCAGAATAGGGAACCTGTTCAGGTCAATTAGAGTCAAACTACTAGCTTATTGGTTATGAACAAGACTTCACTTTAAAATAGGGAACATGTTCTTAGATAGAAATACCTAGTTTTGAGTTATTTAAACACAATTAACACTTATAGTTGTATGTCTTTTTACATAAGAAGAGATCATATTTGTTAAGTGTTATTATGGGAGAATTACTATTCTTGTGATACTACTGCCTTATTAGGCCCATATTGAGCAGAGCATATTAAGACCAAAACTAATCTACAACAACTTCCTTACTTGCAATAAATAAGCACTAATTAGAGGGTTATTGAGCAAAAACTCTCAACTAATGGCTTATTACTTGTAGAATATGGTCATGTAGAATAAGGCATTAATAAGTGTTTAATACTTTCTAATAAAGAGCCAATAAACTGCTAATATGCATGTTAATGCACATTTCATTTCATTTCAAACCTTTATTTAACCAGATTGGTCCCATTGAGAACATAGATCGCTTTTTCAAGGGAGACCTGCAGCAAATAGGTTCCACATGAAACATAAAACAATAAAGGGCATCATACATTATATTTACAGGATACATTTACATAGTTATCGACATTTACAAGTACCCATAGTATCAACGAGCATTTCACTTAGACTTGCATTAAAAACATGCAGAGGAATGAAATTGTTCAGTTTCAATTCTTGCTGTAGATTGTTCCAAGCAAGTGGAGCTGTGCACATAAAAGCTGTCTTACCTAAGACAATCCTTCCTCTTAGCACATCTAACAAGACTGCATCATGCGATCTCAGACAATAGCTGCTTGCAACTCTCTGTGTGATCAGAGAGCAGATATAATACGGGAGTTTACTCAACATGGCTTTATAAATAAACGTGTACCAATGACTGAGCCTCCGTACAGTAAGTGATGGCTAACCTGTCTTGGTATACAGGGTACAGTCATGAGTAAGTGCTTTACAGTTAGGGACAAATCTCAGTGCGCTGTGATAGGCGGCATCTGACTTGTTCAGGCAACGGGCAGGTGCATTCATATAGACCCCCATAGTCAGGCACAGGTCAAAAGGTCACAGAGCCTTTTCCTGGCTTCAAATGAGAAACAGGACTTGTTTCTGAAAAGAAACCTAGCTGATGGTGAATTTGTGTACCTTAATATAAAGAGTTACCAAGTTTGGTAATATAGCACTTTCAACACAAAGCAATTCAAAGTCCTTTACAAAAATGAAACACATTAAAGGTCATCATTATGCAAAATCCACTTCTTCATTTCTCTTCTACATCAACATGTGTCCCCTCTTCTTCATGTCTCTTCTACATCAACATATGTCCCCTCTTCTTCATGTCTCTTCTACATCAACATATGTCCCCTCTTCTTCATGTCTCTTCTACATCAGCATGTGTCCCCTCTTCTTCATGTCTCTTCTACATCAGCATGTGTCCCCTCTTCTTCATGTCTCTTCTACATCAACATGTGTCCCCTCTTCTCCATGTCTCTTCTACATCAACATGTGTCCCCTCTTCTTCATGTCTCTTCTACATCAACATGTGTCCCCTCTTCTTCATGTCTCTTCTACATCAGCATGTGTCCCCTCTTCTTCATGTCTCTTCTACATCAACATGTGTCCCCTCTTCTTCATGTCTCTTCTACATCAACATGTGTCCCCTCTTCTTCATGTCCCTTCTTCATCAACATGTGTCCCCTCTTCTTCATGTCTCTTCTACATCAACATGTGTCCCCTCTTCTTCATGTCTCTTCTACATCAGCATGTGTCCCCTCTTCTTCATGTCTCTTCTACATCAGCATGTGTCCCCTCTTCTTCATGTCTCTTCTACATCAGCATGTGTCCCCTCTTCTTCATGTCTCTTCTACATCAACATGTGTCCCCTCTTCTTCATGTCTCTTCTACATCAACATTGGTTGTCACCTTATCACCTGAATCTCCTCCTAGAGCACCATTGAGTTCTTTGTAACCAAATGTCTCTCAGAGGGGCGTGGGGGGGGGGGCTCCTTATTTTCATCTAAAGTAACAGACAGAGAATCAGCACTTTGGAAACAGGGCTGAAACAGAGGGGATTATGGGTAATGCTGCAATGATTTGTTTGGTGTCTGGAGCCAAAAACTTCAGAGACATGTTTTGTATAATTTATTGATGAAAAACAGTATAATAGGGGACCTTTAAGAGCATTAAGAAATAATGTATTAAATGGCATTTTAAAACATTAATTTAAAAGCAAATATAATAAAACATGAATAAAAGTTACAGTGCAGTTTAAGATATGAATATATCAATTAAAAGCAGCGGCAAAAAGAAAAGTCTTCAGCCTGGATTTAAAAGTAGTAAGAGTTGCAGCAGACCTGCAGGTTTCTGAGAGTTTGTTCCAGATATTTGGAGCATAATAACTAAACTTCTCCATGTTTAGTTCTGACTCTGGGGACAGAAAGCTGACCAGTCCCTGAACACCTGAGAGATCTGGATGGTTCATAATTTAGCCGGAGGTCAGAAATGTATTTTGGGCTCAAACCATTCAGTGTTTTATAAACAGCAGCAGTATTTTGAAATCTGTTCTTTGACACACAGGAAGCCAGTGTAAAGACTTCAGAACAGGAGTGATGTGATCCACTTTCTTAGTGTTAGTGAGGACTCGAGCAGCAGCGTTCTGATTCAGCTGCAGCTTTCTAATATGCTTTTTAGTGAGACCTTTGAAGACACCATTGCAGTAGTCCAGTCTACTGAAGATAAAAGCATGGACACGTTTTTCCAAATCCTGCTGTGACATTAGTCTTTTAATTGATTTGTTCAATGCACTTACTTAGTGTTAGAATTGGAGCATAGTCTCCTGGTGAAATGGTTACGCACATTTGTGTGTCAAGCTACAGTATGGTAGCTTATTTTTTTGTTCTTCATTATCTGAGCCAGTGGTAGCATGTAGATGTTAAAGAGAAGAGGCCCCAAGATGGAGCCTTGAGGAACCCCACATGTCATATTTGTCAACTCAGATGCGTATTTACCTATAGAAACAAAGTGGTTTCTGTCCTTTAAGTAGGATTCAAACCAATTTAGAACTGTTGCTGAAAGTCCCACCCAGTTTTCTAGTCGGTCTAGTAATATGTTGTGGTCAACAGTGTCAAACGCAGCACTGAGATCTGATAATACTAACACTGAAGTTCTGCCACTGTCTGTGTTTAAGTGGATATCATTGAAGACCTTTACAAGAGCAGTCTCAGTGCTGTGGTTTGGACGAAAGCCTGACTGGAACACATCGCAACAGTTATTTAAATGCAAGAAATTACTCAACTGTTGAAAAGCTACATTTTCAATGATTTTACCTAGAAATGGCAGGTTTGATATGGGCCTGTAATTGTTCATTACTGAAGCATCTAGATTATTATTTTTTAAGAGCGGTTTAATGACTGCATTTTTCAGGGCCTGTGGAAAAACACTTGAGTGAAGAGACTTGTTTACTATGTGAAGTAGATCTGAGGCCATGCAATGAAAATGAAAATGAAACATCAAATCCTGTTGGAATAATATCAAGGCAGCAGGAGGAGGATTTCAGAAGTTGAACAATGTTCTCTAGGTTTTTACCATTAATCTGATGGAATTGTGTCATGGTGTTTGAATTTATTTTAGGTGGTTAGAGAGACAACATATTTGCTGTACCTGATGCAGAGGCACTGACTGCTTGTCTGATTCTCTGATTTTCTGTCAGTGAAGAAGGAGTTAAAGTCATTGCACGCCCTGGTGGATAGAAGTTCAGAGGCTACTGACACTGGGGGGTTAGTTAGTCTGTCGACGGTAGCAAACAAGGCACGTGCGTTGTTTTTTGGCAATGATGTCAGAGAAGAAAGACTTTCGTGCACTTTTCAATTCCAAATGATAAAAGCCAAGTCTCTCTTTATAGATTTCAAAATGAATCTGGAGATTTGTTTTTTTTCGCCACCTGCATTTAGCAGGTCATGGCCTTTCTGCATGGAGATATTTTCTTGCCAGACACTTCCTTTACCTTGGTGGGGAGCAATGGCATCTATAACATTTGCCAGCCATACTGGGAGATGTTGTCTCCACTTAAGCTCTGTATTCAGCAACAGATCATGATCCATGGAGAGACAGATCTCTTCAGGGTGTGCCTCTTCAATTATCAGCCCATGTAGATAAAGGGAGCAAGGGTATCTCATCACCATCCTGGACTTTACCCCTAATCCAAGAGAAAAGAGAGCAGGAGGTGAAGAAAACAAACACACTAGCAGACTGTCTGGCACCAACGCCTGTCACATTGAGCACAGAGCATTTACATTCATTTAAATAAATGTTATGATGATTTTTAACATAAAAAGCACATTCTAATATCAAAATAGGTTTAAAAATCCATAAACACTACGATAAAGCAACTTGATCATGACCAGACGTTTTGGAGTTGCTGATTTAATAGAAACATTTTAAGCATGTGACCTGTTGCAAGTTATTAAAACAAATGTTTTTCATTCTTCATAATCAGTAAACCTGCAGATAGGGTTAAATACAAACACCAAATTCTTTTTTCTGTTTGTTCCACCTGCTGGTAGGAACAGAAAACATGTCCAGTTAAAACAGTTACAGTTATAAAACAAATATTCTGCACCTCATTGTTGCTTGAACCGAATTAGATGAAGTAACTTATTTATTAGAAACTGCTCATAAAAAAAAGTTACCAACCTACAAAATGTGTTTTCTGTAGGCCTTGAGACTTTCTTGTATTCTTTACCTGGTTCTCGTTATAACAGCAAAACTGCATTCCTGTTGTTTTTTTTAATATGGAAGTGATGCTGGTAAAGTAGATCAAGAGTGGAAGCACTCACCTGGGAAGAGTTTTTCAGTTCTTCAATGATGACTCTCTGGTTGTCCGTGATATTCGCCTCAGCTTTGCAGGCTAACTGTACCTGTTTCTCAGAGCCGTCATTCTTACAGCAAACATACCAGTCTCCATCGAGGAGCACAAAAGCAACCCACAGCAGACCAACTAAGAAAGCCTTGAGAATGTGAAGGAAATAAAAACACCAAGGAACTTCGTGGCATTTAGTGCATGAGCACCAGTTTCTACAGGCACTTTGAAAATAACTGTTTGTCCACAGTGTGAAGAAAGTCATTATTAAGACTGGCAGAACCATGAACGAGTCGCAGCCTGAGTGTTGTGGTTCGCAATCGCACGCAAAGTCCTTTTCAAGCAGAATATTGTAGGTCAGGGGTGCCCACACTGTTTTGGCTGGTGAGCTACTTTTGAAATGACCAGCTCTACCAACCAAAAATAAAATCCCACATTGCAAGGGGGCTGAATAACATGTTTTATTTATAACATCTCTATTCGGGTTCTTGAACAGAAACAAATACATGAATACATAAAACTAAAAACACATGTCAATCAATCAATGTTTATTTATATAGCCCAATATCACAAATGTTACATTTGTCTCAGTGGACAGAATATCAGTATGACAATACGACACCCTCTGTCCTTAGACCCTCACATCGTACAAGGAAAAACTTCCAGAGAAACCCCACAGTTTAAAGGGAGAAATGGGAGAAACCTCAGGGAGAGCAACAGAGGAGGGATCCCTCTCCCAGGACGGACAGACGTGCAATAGATGCCGTGTGTAAATTGAAAAGATAATAAATGTGCAACATAGGTAGTCCAAATGTTTGGAAATGCATGTGTGTATAATAGGAAGATGAATCCACGAGTATATCCATCCAGGACTTATGATCCAGGACCACAGCCACGACTCAAGATCCAGGACTCGCGATCCATGACACCGGACCGCAGGATCATCCATGACTCCGGACAGAGATAGATAGAGAGAAGGAAGAAGTAAGATGTCCCCCGACAAACTAAGCCTATATCAGCAAAACTAGGGGCTGAATCTAATCAGCCCTAACTATAAGCTTTATCAAAAAGGAAGGTCTTAAGCGCACTCTTAAAAACGGATAGGGTGTCTGCCGCCCGAACACAAACTGGAAGCTGATTCCACAAAAGTGGAGCTTGATAAGAAAAGGCTCTGGCTCCCATTGTACTTTTAGAGACTCTAGGAACAACCAACAACCCTGCATTCTTGGAACGCAATGCCCTAGTAGGACAGTAGGGTATAATGAGTTCTTTAAGGTAAGATGGCGCCTGCCCATTAAGGGCTTTGTAGGCCAGAAGACATTTTTTAAATTCTATGCTGTGTTCTATAGGGAGCCAGTGTAAGGCAGCCAGAACAGGAGTAATGTGGTCCCTTTTCCTAACTCTGGTTAGTACACGAGCTGCAGCATTTTGAATCAGCTGAAGCGACTTGACTGACTTCTTGGTACACCCTGATTATAAGGAGTTACAATAGTCCAGCCTTGAAGTAATAAATGCATGGACTAGTTTCTCTGCATCGTTTTGAGGCAAGATATGCCTAATTTTTGCAATGTTACGTAGATGGAAGTAGGCGGTCCTTGAAATTGATTTTATGTGGGTGTTAAAGGATAAATCCTGATCAAATATAACACCAAGATTCCTTACAGTCTCACTGGAGGCCAAATTAATGCCATCCATAGTTAATATATCTTTAGATAATTTGTTTCGTAGATTCTTCGGGCCAAGTACAATAACTACAGTTTTGGTCGTGTTTAACATCAAAATATTTAAGGTCATCCACGTTTTTAAGTTCTTGAGGCAGTCTTGAATTTTATTTAGATGATTAATTTCATCAGGCTTGATTGATAAATATAGTTGAGTATCATCCGTATAACAATGAAAGTTTACAGAATGATTCCTTATAATATTGCCTAACGGAAGCATATATAGTGTGAACAAAATAGGTCCAAGCACTGAGCCCTGTGGCACTCCATGGCTAACTTTGGTTTGCATGGAAGATTCATCGTTGACACGTACAAACAGAGCGTTCAGATAGATAGGACCTAAACCAGCCTAAAGCAGTTCCCTGTATGCCAACTAAGTGCTCTAGTCTTTGCAATAGGATATCATGGTCGATAGTATCAAATGCAGCACTAAGATCGAGCAAGACAAGAATAGAGACAAGTCCCTTGTCAGAGGCTATTAGAATGTCATTTGTGACTTTAACCAGAGCTGTCTCTGTGCTATGTTGTGTTCTAAAGCCAGACTGAAAATCTTCAAATAAAGCCTAGTTTTAAGTAATCACACAGCTGTTTTGCGACTGCTTTCTCAAGAATTGTTGACGTGTTAACCTCTCTCCCTCTCTCTCTGTTAAGAAACACATAACAAGCAGGCTAAGAAACCACTCTCCAATAAGCAAGTGGAATGGATTTGATAGTGAAGCACTGACACAGCTCTCTACAAAGTGCGGCGAGTGGATAGACCAATTCACGGACTTTCTAGATGGTAGAAGTGGGGGGGTCAAAACTAATCATTTCAAAAAGTGTCATATAATGGCTGCGACGCCCATGATGCAAAAAAGACAGTTCCTCTCCTAGTTCAATAAATATTAGGCTAAATCCTCGTCTCTTTAGTCATGAACCAAAACAGCAACATATTTCAGCTAAGGTGAATAGGAGCGATAGAGTGCATTATGTACCAAGAATCAGTCTGCAATTGACAGAGTTTGACAATTAAATGTTGAACCTTATGGAACAAGTCCATAAAACAACAAAAGGGCCAATTGAGTACAGTGCTGAAAAGCTTTGAATCCATTCTCTTCATTGTTCAGCCATAATATTCTTTGGACAATTACTGAGTTTAGCCTTGACCTGCTTGAAGAATACAGAATTAACAGTTAATGCTTATCATGTAAGTATTTTTAGAATTCTTGTTTGGAAATTTGAACAAAAAGTTGAACGTGATCATATTGCTTTCAAAGATTTAGTGTGATCAATATTTCTCGGACATTGACACAGGAAAAAAGTTCTTGACATTGAACAGAGCTGGAAATGTTCCCAGAAATAAGACCAGGTCATCAAGATTCAGTAATACAGCTCAGTTTAAACCATTTCACACAAAAGGCAAGTCAAACCCAATAACTTGAGAACTTCAACTTTTTTTTTTAATTGGCCAAATACAATCTGAAATGCAAAGAGAACCAAGAATAAAAACCAAATTCAGATTGAAGAAACCAGTCAGCGAAATGGATCCATTCCTGTTGGGAGAACAAAGTTTAATATAGCCGTTCAGGATAAATGTATATTGCAATACGAAACCCTTACCTTCAGGAATTCATATCTATGATGGTAAATGGCCCAATGACTGCTTTTTGTACCATTCCATGGTTCTCTGCAAAAATATATATTTTAGTACAAGTCAACCAAACAAGTGTAATACAGCAGAAGTTGTGTACATACCTGACGCAACACTCCTCTGCCTCCTTGACTTGCATTTCGATTCACAGCAGTCACAAAGATTGCTCTGGGCCAAGTTGTCCAGCAACTCCCAACTGAGTTCATGAAGATTGGATGAAAAGATAATTAAAATGCATCTCAACTCTTTCAAATAAAGTCTCCACAAAGTTTGAATAGTTATGAACGGGATCCATCTGCATCTTCAGTAGACTGGGTTTAAGCTGAATAAGTCATCTCATGTAAAACAAATTAACCTACAAGTCAAATTCTGATATATTAAAGTACTATTTTTACCCATGCCCTTCGACAAAGTGGCAGGCTTTCTTAGTGCTGTCAAGACCATTGGGATCCCAAGCCAAAAGTTTGCAGTGGATAAAGACCTGTTGAGTAGAGGGGAAATATAGGCGTCATGGCATAAATTAATCTCAGTTTCCACAATAAAACCTTGAATCTGAAAAAAATGTAAAGTTCAATGTACCTCTTCTCCCATAGCAAACGTAAAGGTCTGAAGTGATAGGCGGATCTCCGATGACTTTTGCCTTGGTTCGAATTTTGATCGTGACGACACACTTTCCAAAAGACATCTGTTGGGTTAAAGAAAATGTATTAGCATTACTACCAAGGTTTCCACCAAAATACGTTTTTTTTGTTTTAAATCAATGCTCATTGCCGAGAGTACCCTTTATTGGAGATGATAGGGTACATGGTGCTTTCAGGGTACAGCTCTGGTGTGGTAGCTGCTACACATTCCTCAAGAAGCAGCAGCAAGGGCTGATGGGTGTTCTGCACCACACTAGCCATGATGGGGATGATGGAGCCCAGAGGAAAGCGTGTAGATTCAGCAGGGCCTGAGAAGTCGTCTAGGGCAGTAAACAGAGGAAGAGTCATTAAGTTACAAAAGTCAGGGAGAGCTGCCGTTCGTAGAGAGTTTCTCATGTTGTTTACCCACCATTCATCAGGCCAATGTTAAACTGCAGATCTCCTAGACTGTAGGTTTTAAACACCGGGTCATAGATCGTAGCATACCAGTCTTTGGGCCTGCACAAAATAAAGCAGAAGGGTACAGAAAATGCTGCAAAGTGAAACTATTGAACTTTTTAGTGCAAGCTTGTTTACTCCTACGGACAAATTCTTTATTCTTATTCCGCCGGGTTATTTTGTCCATCTTCTTCTCCCACATGGCAGAAACTCCGTTCAAATATTACTTCTCATTCATAACTTTCATAATTCCCGCGATACATCCCAGAATTTCCCATTTTTAACATGGAAGTCAATGGAGAAACTCTTCAGAATTGAAAAATCGTCATGCAACTTCAACTGCAAACTGTTCCTTCACACTTCCACTCCGAAACATCATTCTACCTTTAACACTAGAACCGCCATCGGGTAAATTTTACCTGCAGCTGTTTGATTGTATGCAACTTGTTTTCAATAACATATTAAAGTCTCCCAGTCCGTGACATTTCCTGAAAGTGTGTTATGTAGCACCCTCTGTTGTTAACAATTGTCAATATGAAGTCAGATTGAAAAAAATCGCCCCAAAAAATGCCATTTATACCTATATCCGCCAGCGGGTAATATTTACCTCATTGAAAATGCAGCGTAAACATGAAGTGTTGCTATAGCAACGCCTTTTGTCTACTGCGGTTCCTTATGATAGAGAGATTGAGAGAGAGAGAGAGAGAGAGTTATAGATAGTGTAACATCTTGGAGAATACAAGATTTTGGATGACTGAGCTCACGTTGAGGACGTAATGCATGTGTGCAGGTTACGTGTCAGTTGAATAAAGATGGACACTCGGAATGAGAGAAGTAGTCCGCGTCGTCTGTTTATGTACTGTAGACAATTATATGTCCATTGAACAGAACATTACAGATAGATCGATATATAGTTATAGATAGAGAGATTTGTACCTAAACAAAACACAAGTCTAACACCAAACGTTTAAATCAGCACTCTTAGCGATATTTTATACTTCATGTAATCTGCACAAACTATATCATATGAAAAGCTGAGAGTCCACATATTCTATTGGTATAAGTTTCATCCCTGTGCGATCAAAACTCACTGTTCTGTATGATAAATAAAAGAACATTGGACCTTGAAAATCAATAGTGGGTACATTTTACCCGTTGGCGGTTTTAGGTATTCAGCGACCTCTGGCGGTTCTAGTGTTAAAATGTTACACATCTTTCTGACATTATTCATATTAAACAACTTTTAAATCAGATTTATACTTTTAGAAATATTAAACATTGCTCAGACCTTGGTAAATAGGCCTTCTTCAGATTTTAACATTAGTGTGTATTGCGCAGCTCGTTAATGCTGGAGTGCTTAAGTCACAGCTAGAGTGGAGGACTGCTTGAAATTCGCCTTCATATATATATATATTTTTAAACCTGCCATAATTCCCAAACCCTACACTCCTGAGACATCCTTTCTCATGAGAAACGTAGAAAAACATGTCGTAGCTCCATTAAAGCCCGTTGTACATTCAGGCTCATCTTTCCTCACAGCAGCAGCCGCACACCTTTAGTTAGTCTGCCAAAAATGCCACATTATTGACCCAAAACTACAACAAAAAAAGCACACTTCAGATTCCAAGGGTTCTTGAGATGCTTCACACGTTGAAATTTCACCGATAACTGTTACGGTTCTTCAACAAAACGTGCACATACAAGAGGTTTATCTCTCATTCAGAACAATGGAAAGTCTCTCCTCTCACTGATGACTGCACATCACCATGGAAACCTTTGATCTCTGGGCTCAAGGACAGGTGCTTCATAACGTTGTTAGCTCAAATATAAACACCTGTGTGATGGATCATGATGTCATAACTCCAATTGGCATGCTCAGAACGCCACCAAACACATGATGGTTAACACTGTGGCCCTGAACAGCTCTACATCAAATCTGATTTGCAGTAATCTGGTGTTACTATGGCAACGAATCCCTCACCATAAAACATGATATCTCTGTAACTCCAATGGACACGGTCCAATCGTGCCCCAATCTTCACTTGTATATCACCGGTCAATGGCTCTACGCCAAATCTGAGATTTCAGTATATGCCGTTTCCATGGAAATGCATCCCTCGCCTTAAAACACAATGAGGTTGTGATACCTAAGCAAATCGTCTAAAACAGCACCTGACTTCAGATAATGGTCTGGCCCTCAACAGCTCTATGTAAATTATGGAGTTTCATCATGTGCCGTTTCCATGGAAATGCATCCCTCGCCATAAAACACGATGTTGCTGTAACTCCAATGGTCACGGTCCGATCGTCCCCAAAACTTTGCTTGTACATCACCTGTCCATGCCTAAACAACTCTATGCAAAATCTGAGGTCTCACCAAAGGCTGTTTCCATGGAAACGCACCCCTTGCCATAAAACACGATGTTGTCGTAACTGATATGAAAATGGTCAAAACACCACCAGACTTCAGATGACAGTTAATTGTCCAGCCCTCAATATGTCAATGTGCAATTAGTGAATTTTCCTCAAAAGCTTGCAATAAAACACAGTATTGCTATAACTCCAATGAAAAGTGTCAAAAAGTGCTAAAACTTCACATGTGTGCTAACAGTACTGCCGTGAAGACACCTAAGGGACAGCTTTGAGATTTCTTCAAATTCCGTTGCCATGGCAACACAATGCTTGCCATGAAACATGGTTCTCATAACTTCAGTGAAAATGAAACGGCCCAAAACTTCGCAGGTTTGGTAATGATGAAGCCATCCACATATCTAAGCGTATTATGGGGAGTCATCAAATACCATTGCCATGGTGACAGATAATTCGCCATCAAGTTAGTTCAATTGTTTGTAGTTCAAATATTCTGCTGCTTTTCCAAGCTTTTTTACTTTCTTTTCTTCTCAGACATTCCAGGCCCCCCCAGTGTTCATGTATGATTTCAATCTAAAATTCTTCACTTTCTTCTTACACATTACATTTCAGCATAGCAATTCAGCATCAGCATAAAGTTTTCCCACTAGCAATTTCTTCAGGAATTGCATTCTCTAAAGTTATGAACTGTTACTCCTATGCTAAAAGATAGACCAAAAATAAGTAGACATTAACTACTTCCTCCAAAATGCAAAACACTAGAGTGAATTTAAATGTATGATGTTCAATTAAAACTATGGGAAAAACTCAATTGACAATGAATTGGGGAAAACACAGTGTACCTTAGGGATTGTTCTCAGTAAATGGGTATATGTTTTGTTAATACATCAATAGATAAAGCTAATTTGGGAATAGAACAGAAACAGGCTGGAGATTCTCTAAATCAGTCTCCCATTCATTGTCGATAAAGCAGCTTCAGACTTTATACCTGATGACATCACAAGTTTGGGATGTACTTCCATGCTTGGTGGCATTGAGAGGGAGAAGCTTATTAACAAATTGAACTTTCCCAGGCCATGAAAATGCCACAATGGAATTGTTAGTTAAGGGTAGTGTCACCCTTTAGCACCTTACAGTATGTTGGTACGGAAACTAACCTCTCATATGCACAGACAACTGGGTGGGTGAAGGCCAAATTGTAAGAATCTGCAGAAGCAACGTAGGTCAGATCATTGCTGTACACCAGTGCATCCCCGGTGACCTGTTAGAGAGACAAAGATCCCCCTGAGAGAGCTGTAGGAAATATAGCAGACTCACAGCTTGCAGGTTTAAAATATATATACACATACCAGTCTCCTAAAGTTACAGTCAGTGAGATCCACATAGAAGTAGGCCTCTCCTGCTGAGAAGCTAGTTGGGAAACAGTTACCCAGACGGAGAAGCGACGTATCGGCCTGGGGTCGGCTTTCTGTCCACATCAGCGTCACAACATCTGGCCCACAGTCCACTTTCATGTCTGCAACACAAATAAATTAAGTTCAGACTCAAATATTTGAGTCAAGGTTAATAACAAGACTTTAATTGTTTCCAGTCTTACCTGCATATACCGCCATGGCAGCTGCCAGGCTCAGAAGCAGTGCACCTTGACAAAATGAAACCATCATGACCGAATGCTTGCTACTGACACAGTGCATGTTCTTATACCTTGTTCCTGAGAGGCATTCATCAAGATAACGTATTTCACCTGGTGCCTGTCAACAGTCCCAGCTGCAGCAGATAGCACACTGATTACAGCATGGGGAGCATCCAATCACATTAGCCCTTACACCCAATTCATTTTTATTCAGCTTCATCAGCAGCACAAAATCACCATTTGTTAATCAATTTATTATCCTGTGTGACTACCTTACATTCTTATTTAAAACACTTTAATGATGATAGTGCATGGGTTGTCTTAATGTTTTGATTTAGTTTTGCTGTTATTTATATTAACATTAATATATTTATACGTTGGGATTCTTTGTTCAACTTCAAGTCATGCAAGAAAAGGTTTTCTTTGAGAATTAAAAGGAGTCATTTCTAAACAAATGATCATTTGGGGGAAGGTAGTATTCCTTCATCAGATGTCCTCCCCTATTCAAATGTGTCATTTTTATATCTTTGACCTAATGGAAACTCAAGGTAAGGGAAAAAGGTACATTTAAGTTGTAATTGAGAAAATATCCACACTCACACATCTGAATATTAGCTGTGTTGCTATGATGTCCTCTTTTAACTGCATAAACACGTGCCATGCAGGCCATCCCTATTGGTTTTATAATCATGGCCAGAAAGTAAACTATGCTACATTCAACTGCAGGCATGAGTGCCCAGAAAATAAATTCAGATCAGAATTGCCTTTTCAAATGAGGCTCAACATAAATAATTGCCATAGTTGTAATACCAGACAGATCACCATAGCTTTTCAATCTGGTGGTGTATGTAATGTCAGAATGTATATCATGTGCAGAGCTCAATGTAAAATGGAAAGTGAAAGAAATTCAGGGGCTATACTCCAACTCACATGGCCATTAAAGGTTACATTATAATTGACAGTATCTTTCAATGACAAAAGTCACACATAATTAGTAAAGTTCTACTGATGGGACAGATGGAGAGTTGAGGACAGTAGGACCTTCATATGAAGTAAAGATACTCGTTTTATACTCAACAGTTTTATTTATACAGAGATTATAGACAACTTTAATCTGCATATGGATGTCGTCCACCTGGGCCCTCTGTTCAGTCTCCAATCTTAGACTGGACTTCCTGTTGAGAAAATGTTTAGCAACGTTAGTCTTATGGCAAGTTTTGAACAAAACTTCAAGACAAACACCATAAATAAATACTCATTAACCTTGGTCAGCAATAGAAACTTCTGATGCATTGTGGGCATTTTGTTGCGTTGGATCCATTATGATCAGGGGTCCCAACACAGAAGTGTGCATGAAGCCGTTGGATTCTGAGGTGGAAAAAAAAACAATAACTTCATAATGAAAAAGACTAAACTAGATTAAAAAAGCATACAAGTTAGCATGAGAGAGATACCCCATTCGTCTCCTCTCTTTTTTATAGATATATAAAAGCACAATACTGATCAAAGTACATGCATTGATCTACTTCAAGTTGGATATGTTATGCTAAAATAAGCTAGCATCCTTGGCTAATGGTGCATACTTGTTGCTCATGGCATCAGTTGCATTCATCATATTAAACTGCTGGCCAGAACATTTTCACGTACTTCCAACAAATCAAACTCTTCCCTTACCGCTCATTTTCCTTTACATAGTGGCAAGCTTTCTTGCTCTCACTTAGAACTTCAGGATCCCATGCGAGCAGTTTGCAGTGAATGTACACCTGAGGAGCCAACCCAGTCTCATGTAATTTCGTGTTCACCAACACGATTTTCTCATTTTTTTCGTGTTGCACAGCACGATTTTAAAAGCTATGTATTTCTACTGGTAATGTGTTTCGTGCCTACGGGCACGTCTTTTTCTCCGGTCGGGTCGTGGAAGACCGGAAGCTGTGTGGTTCATAAAAACATGTTCTTACTCAATATCAAGCCACAATTATTGCTTTTATTTTAAATCGTATAATTTCGGACTTTTGTTGCCGCCTGTGAGGAAAATAAATGGGGCTCAGAGCCTCAGAATACTGAAATCTGTATTTTTAAATCTTTTTTTCCTTCTAATTTGTTATTCTTTTCAAAATAACACACTGTTATTTACTCACCAATAACACACAATTATCCTTGCTTTTATTTATTGGTTTAATTCCATAATCTCTGGCTTTTTTGGCGTCCGTCAGGAACTGAATTTCAAAATAAAAATAACCGGAAACAGACGTAGGCCTCTAGGAGTTTAGGATGGCCGAAGACACTACACTACCCATAATCCCCAGCTATCGTTTAGGACTACAGTCCCCGTGATTAATCTTCAAGCGCTGGGATTGGATGTTGGAGTGGCAGTGCGCCAAGGCTACGCCGAGCTTCAAACAGCTGTTTGAAATGGAACAAAACCACGCCAGACTATCCAAAACTGGAATCGAACGCCCCCCCCCAGAACTACACATGCTGGCTATTGTGTTTCGCAAAATGTTCCATGGGACGTCTCGACTGAACGTTTTCGTTTTTCCCACAATTAGAAGTTGCCATTATTAAACACATTGGTGTTATCAAATGTAAAACATATAATTAATAAATGGGTGAAAATCGCTTGTGTCCATAATGCGCAGCATTAATATATACCCACGTGACAGCTAATTGTTACTTTGTAATTCTACTCCACAATTCAGAGGTTTAAACCTGATTGCCAAGTGCCAAAAATCAGGAGAGATATTTGATAGTTGGTGCTTGAGAAGACTAAACATTTATCTACAATTGACATGAATGGAAACGAGTAATAAAGTATATTCCTTACTTGTTATTCTCTACTAATAGTTAATTAAAGACTGTATAATGGCTATTTTGCACATCCCTTTCAAGATTTCAAGATTTTCAAAGGTTATTAACATATCATATACACAACTACGGTGTATGCAATGAATGAAAATCTTGGGTCACAGGTTCCTCAACAGCACATTACAAGACATCTATCAATATGTGTTTGTACCTCCACCATTAAACTGTCATATTCTGCACATTTCTTATACTATCTACATACATAAGAGTATAATTCATATGTATAATATCAGTTAAAATAAGTGTTTCAACATAGTTAACATTGCAGGAAAGCAATATATTAGACGTTAAGTACTTTGTCAGGCTAAATATTTATCTGGAGATACCCCCAAAGTTTTTTTCTTATTCAAAAGAGGACCTTAATCTAAAGTATTATTTAATGTTTAAATAAAGGTTAATTCGTTTTTCTGTTTTGCACCTCCTCCTATTAATATCTTTGTACATCCTGCTCGAAACTGTTTTATTGTAGAGATCACTTACAGTATCTTCTTGATTTTTTATATTCTATATTTCTATCACAGACCTTCTACTTTCCCCCTATGAAAGTATGTACTCTTAATATTTTTTTAATCAAATATAACACATAAAAACAATAATTCAATAACGTGCTTTAACCACTAGGCGGTGCACACAAGGTACACGCAGCCATAATGACTTTGTATTATTAGTGTAGGACACTTATGTATGTACAACATCTGAAGATGTGTAGTTTTATTCATGTTTTCACATAATTTTATAGCATATTGCTATACTATTTCAGACTCAGTATTTACATTCTTATATTCAAAGAAAATCAAAGTCCTTTTATATCAGCTGTGCACCGTTATGGTGTAAATATAACCTATCTACGAATTAGATCAAATATAAAAGTAGGCCGAATTAAGGTCGATACTGCAAGGAGACGTATTGTGTGAAGAGAAATTGAAGATGTTGTTTAATTGTTGATATATTTATGATCCACGTTAAGTATTCAGTTTCGGCGGCATTTCTTCCAGTTTTTCCAAAGGTCTTCTCATCAGGGCTCTATAAATAAAGAACTACGGCAGATCTGTAATATTTAATGCAGCCGAACCGTGTATTACAATGCCGTTATGTGATGACTTTCAAAGAGAAAAGCAAAAACACTCGGAATTAAGTATTATTTTATTCTTTTAAAATGTTTTCCGGATTTCTTATCATATAAACACCAAATCCCAGCATGCATTGCGGCTAAAACATCCAATCAGCGAGCTTAAACCACAGCTGAGGATCTTGGGTAATCGCTCGAAATGCCTACGTCTGTTTCCGGTTATTTTTATTTTGAAATTCAGTTCCTGACGGACACCAAAAAAGCCCGAGATTATAGAATCAAACCAATAAATAAAAGCAAGGATAATTGTGTGTTATTGGTGAGTAAATAACTGTTATTTAGAAAAGAATAACAAATTAGAAGGAAAAAAAGATTTAAAAAAATACAGATTTCAATGTTCTGAGGCTCTGGGCCCCATTTATTTTCCTCAGACGGAAACAAAAGTCCGAAATTATACGATTTAAAATAAAAGCAATAATTGTGGCTTGATATTGGGTAAGAACATGTTTTTATGAACCACACAGCTTCCGGTCTTCCACAACCCGACCGGAGAGAAAGACGTGCTGTAGGCACGAAACACATTACCAGTAGAAATACATTGCTTTTAAAATCGTGCTGTGCAACACGAAAAAAAGGGGAAAATCGTGTTGGTGAACACAAACTGCCATGAGACTGGGTTGGAGGAGCACATGAAACATACATGTTTGCTAGGAACCAAGTATTCTTTAGAGCAGTGGTTCCCAACCTTTTATCCCAAATGACTCCTGTTAGGCTAAATTATAGTCTCTTTAGTCATGAAGCAAAACAGCAACATATTTCAGCTAAGGTGAATAGGAGCGATAGAGTGTATTATGTACCAAGAATCTGTCTGCAATTGACAGAGTTTGACAATTACATGTTGAACCTTATGGAACAAGTCCATACAACAACAACGCCAATTGAGTATAGTGCTGAAAAGCTTTGAATCCATTCTTTTTATTGTTCAGCCATAATATTCTTTGGAAAATTACTGAGTTTAGCCTTGACCTGCTTGAAGAATACAGAATTAACAGTTAATGCTTATCATGTAAGTATTTTTAGAGTTCTTGTTTGGAAATTTGAACAAAAAGTTGAATGTAATCATATTGCTTTCAAAGATTTAGTGTGATCAATATTTCTGGGAAATTGACATACAGGAAAAAAGTTCATGACATTGAAGAGAGCTGGAAATGTTCCCAGAAATAAGACAAGGTCATCAAGCTTCAGTAATACAGCTCAGTTTAAACCATTTCACACAAAAGGCAAGTCAAACCCAATAATTTCAGAACTTCAATTAAGTGGTTCGGAAACCTTTTTTTAATTTTTATTGGCCACATACAATCTGAAATACAAAGAGAACCAAGAATAAAAACCAAATTCAGATTGAAGAAACCAGTCAGCGAAATGGATCCATTCCTGTTGGGAGAACAAAGTTTAATATAGCCGTTCAAAATAAATGTATATTGCAATACGAAACCCTTACCTTCAGGAATTCATATCTGTGATGGTAAATGGCCCAATGACTGCTTTTTGTACCATTCCATGGTTCTCTGCAAAAATAGATATTTTAGTAACAGTCAACCAAACAAGTGTAATACAGCAGAAGTTGTGTACATACCTGACGCAACACTCCTCTGCCTCCTTGACTTGCATTTCGATTCACAGCAGTCACAAAGATTGCTCTGGGCCAAGTTGTCCAGCAACTCCCAACTGAGTTCATGAAGATTGGATGAAAAGATCATTAAAATGCATCTCAACTCTTTCAAATAAAGTCTCCACAAAGTTTGAATAGTTATGAACGGGATCCATCTGTATCTTCAGTAGACTGGGCTTAAGCTGAATAAGTCATCTCATGTAAAACAAATTAACCTACAAGTCAAATTCTGATATATTAAAGTATTATTTTTACCCATGCCCTTCGACAAAGTGGCAGGCTTTCTTAGTGCTGTCAAGACCATTGGGATCCCAAGCCAAAAGTTTGCAGTGGATAAAGACCTGTTGAGTAGAGGGGAAATATAGGCGTCATGGCATAAATTAATCTCAGTTTCCACAATAAAACGTTGAATCTTAAAAAATGTAAAGTTCAATTTACCTCTTCTCCCATAGCAAACGTAAAGGTCTGAAGTGATAGGCGGATCTCCGATGATTTTTGCCTTGGTTCGAATTTTGATCGTGACGACACACTTTCCAAAAGACATCTGTTGGGTTAAAGAAAATGTATTAGCATTACTACCAAGGTTTCCACCAAAATACTTTATTTTATTTTTTTTAAATCAATGCTCATTGCCATGAGAGTACCCTTTATTGGAGATGATGGGGTACATGGTGCTTTCAGGGTACAGCTCTGGTGTGGTAGCTGCTACACATTCCTCAAGAAGCAGCAGCAAGGGCTGATGGGTGTTCTGCACCACACTAGCCATGATGGGGATGATGGAGCCCAGAGGAAAGCGTGTAGATTCAGCAGGGCCTGAGAAGTCGTCTAGGGCAGTAAACAGAGGAAGAGTCATTAAGTTACAAAAGTCAGGGAGAGCTGCCGTTCGTAGAGAGTTTCTCATGTTGTTTACCCACCATTCATAAGGCCAATGTTAAACTGCAGATCTCCTAGACTGTAGGTTTTAAACACCGGGTCATAGATCGTAGCATACCAGTCTTTGGGCCTGCACAAAATAAAGCAGAAGGGTACAGAAAATGCTGCAAAGTGAAACTATTGAACTTTTTAGTGCAAGCTTGTTTATTCCTACGGATAAATTCTTTATTCTTATTCCGCCGGGTTATTTTGTCCGTCTTCTTCTCCCACATCGCAGAAACCCCGTTCAAATATTACTTCTCATTCATAATTCCGAGATACATCCCATTTTTAACATGGAAGTCAAAGGAGAAACTCTTCAGACTTGAAAAATCGTCATGCAACTTCAACTGCAAACTGTTCCTTCACACTTTCACTTAGAAACATCATTCCAACTTTAAAATGTTACACATCATTCTGACATTATTCATATTAAACAACTTTTAAATCAGATTCATACTTTTAGAAATATTAACCATTGCTCAGACCTTGGTAAAGAGGCCTTCTTCAGATTCTAACATTAGTGTGTATTGCGCAGCTCGTTAATGCTAGAGTGCTTGAGTCACAGCTAGAGTGGAGGACTGCTTGAAATTCGCCTTCATATATATATTTTAAACCTGCCATAATTCCCAAACCCTACACTCCTGAGACATCATTTCTCATGAGAAACGTAGAAAAAGATCTCGTAGCTCCACTAAAGCCCGTTGTACATTCAGGCTCATCTTTCCTCACAGCAGCAGCCGCACACCTTTAGTTATTCTGCCAAAAATGCCACATTATTGACCCAAAACTACAACAAAAAAAAGGCACACTTCAGATGCTTCACACGTTGAAATTTCACCGAAATATGTTACGGTTCTTCAACAAAACGTTCACATGCAACACGTTTATCTCTCATTCAGAACAATGGAAAGGCTCTCCTCTCACTGATAACTGCACATCACCATGGAAACCTTTGATCTCTGGGCTCAAGGACAGGTGTTTCATAATGTCGTTAGCGCAAACACCTGTGTGATGGAACATGATGATGTCATAACTCCAACTGACATGCTCAGAACTCCACCAATCACCACATGATGGTTAACACTGTGGCCCTGAACAGCTCTACATCAAATCTGATGTTACGTAATGTGGTGTTACTATGGCAACGCATCCCTCGCCTTAAAACACGATGTTGTCGTGATACCTAAGCAAATGGTCTGAAACAGCACCATACTTCAGATAATGGTCAATGATCTGGCCCTCAACAGCTCTATGTCAATTATGGGGTTTCATCCTATGCCGTTTCCATGGAAACGCATCCCTCGCCATGAAACATGATTTTGCTGTAACGCCAATGGACACATTCCGATCGTCCCCCAAACTTCGCTTGTATATCACCGGTCCATGCCTTAACAGCTCTACGCAAAATCTGAGATCTCACCTTAGGCTGTTTCCATGAAAACGCATCCCTCGCCATGAAACATGATGTTGCTGTAACGCCAATGGACACATTCCGATCGTCCCCCAAACTTCGCTTGTATATCACTGGTCCATGCCTTAACAGCTCTACGCAAAATCTGAGATCTCACCATAGGCCGTTTCCATGAAAACGTATCCCTCGCCATAAAACACGATGTTGTCGTAACTGATTTGAAAATGGTCAAAACACCACCAGACTTCAGATGACAGTTAATGGTCCAGCCCTCAACATATCTGTGCCATTAGTGAATTGTCCTCAAAAAGCTGTTGCCATGGGAACGCATCCCTTGCAATAACACAATATTGATATAACTCCTATGGAAATGGTCAAAAAGTGCTAAAACTTCCAGCCGTGAAGACATCTACGGGACAGTTGAGATTTCTTCAAATTCCGTTGCCATGGTAACACGATGCTCGTCGTGAAACATGGTTCTCTTCAGTGAAAACGCTCCAAACTGCCCAAAATGTAACAGGTTCGATAACGATAACCATCCACATATCTAAGCATATTATGGGGTGTCAAATACCGTTGCCATGGCGACGATCATTCGTCATCAAGTTAGTGCAATAGTTTGCAGTTCAAATATTCTGCTGCTTTTCCACTTTATTTTCTTCGAACACATTCAAGCCCCCAGTGTTCATGTATCATTTCAATCTAAATTCTTCACTTTCTTCTTACATTTCAGCATAAAGTATTGCCACTAGCAATTTCTTCAGGAATTGCATTCTCTAGTTATGAACTGTTACGCCCAAGCTAAAAGACTTCCTCCAAAATGCAAAAAACTAGAGTGAACTTAAATTTGTGATGTTCAATTAAAACTATGGGAAAAACTCAATTGACAATGAATTGGGAACACAGTGTACCTTAGGGATTGTGGTCAGTAAATGTACATTTTTTTGTTGAGAATACTTCAATAGATAAAGCTAATTTGGGAATAGAACAGAAACAGGCTGTAGATTCCCTAAATCAGTCTCCCATTCATTGTCTATATAGCAGCTTCAGACTTTATACCTGATGACATCACAAGTTTGGGACGTACTTCAATGCTTGGTGGTTTTGAGAGGGAGAAGCTTATTAACAAATTTAACTTTCCCAGGCCATGAAAATGCCACATTGGAATTGTTAGTTAAGGGTAGTGTCACCCTTTAGCACCTTATGTTGGTACGAAAACTAACCTCTCATATGCACAGACTACTGGGTGGGTGAAAGCCAAATTGTAAGAATCCGCAGAAGCAACGTAGGTCAGATCATTGCTGTACACCAGTGCATCCCCGGTGACCTGTTAGAGAGACAAAGATCCCCCTGAGAGAGCTGTAGGAAATATAGCAGACTCACAGCTTGCAGGTTTAAAATATATATACACATACCAGTCTCCTAAAGTTACAGTCAGTGAGATCCACATAGAAGTAGGCCTCTCCTGCTGAGAAGCTAGTTGGGAAACAGTTACCCAGACGGAGAAGCGACGTATCGG
This sequence comes from Notothenia rossii, assembly GCF_949606895.1. Taxonomy (NCBI): domain Eukaryota; kingdom Metazoa; phylum Chordata; class Actinopteri; order Perciformes; family Nototheniidae; genus Notothenia; species Notothenia rossii. The sequence goes on from NC_136902.1 coordinate 5,296,633, forward strand.
CCTGGGGTCGGCTTTCTGTCCACATCAGCGTCACAACATCTGGCCCACAGTCCACTTTCATGTCTGCAACACAAAGAAATTAAGTTCAGACTCAAATATTTGAGTCAAGGATAATAATAAGACTTTAATTGTTTCCATTCTTACCTGCATATACCGCCATGGCAGCAGCCAGGCTCAGAAGCAGTGCACCTTGACAAAATGAAACCATCATGACCGAATGCTTGCTACTGACACAGTGCATGTTCTTATACCTTGTTCCTGAGAGGCATTCATCAAGATAACGTATTTCACCTGGTGCCTGTCAACAGTCCCAGCTGCAGCAGCTAGCATACTGATTACAGCATGGGGAGCATCCAATCACATTAGCCCTTACACCCAATTCATTTTTATTCAGCTTCATCAGCAGCACAAAATCACCATTTGTTAATCAATTTATTATCCTGTGGTACTACCTTACATTCTTATTTAAAACACTTTAAGGATGATAGTGCATGGGTTGTCTTACCGTTTTGATTTAGTTTTGCTGTTATTTATATTAACATTAATATATGTATACGTTGGGATTCTTTGTTCAACTTCAAGTCATGCAAGAAAAAGTTTTCTTTGAGAATTAAAAGGCGAGTCATTTCTAAACAAATGATCATTTGGGGGAAGGTAGTATTCCTTTATCAGATGTCCTGACATAGTCAAATGGGTCATTTTTATATCGTTGACCTAATGGAAACTCAAGGTAAGGGAAAAAGGTACATTTAAGTTGTAATTGAGAAAATATCCACACATCTGAATATTAGCTTTGTTGCTATGATGTCCTCTTTTAACTGCATAAACACGTGCCATGCAGGCCATCCCTATTGGTTTTATAATCATGGCCAGAAAGTAAAATAAGCTACATTCAACAGAAGGCATGAGTGCCCAGAAAATAAATTCAGATCAGAATTGTCTTTTCAAATGAGGCTCAACATAAATAATTGCCATAGTTGTAATACCACACAGATCACCAATAGCTTTTCAATCTGCTGGTGTATGTAATGTCAGAATGTATATCATGTGCAGAGCTCAATGTAAAATGGAAAGTGAAAGAAATTCAGGGGCTATACTCCAACTCACATGGCCATTAAAGGTTACATTATAATTGACGGTATCTTTCAATGACAAAAGTCACACATAATTAGTAAAGTTCTACTGATGGGACAGATGGACACAGTAGGACCTTCATATGAAGTAAAGACACTCAACAGGAGTTAACAACAGTTTTATTTATACAGAGATTATGACAACTTTAATCTGCATATGGATGTCGTCCACCTGGGCCCTCTGTTCAGTCTCCAATCTTAGACTGGACTTCCTGTTGAGAAAATGTTTAGCAACGTTAGTCTTAAGGCAAGTTTTTAACAAAACTTCAAGACAAATACTATAAATAAATACTCATTAACCTTGGTCAGCAATGGAAACTTCTGATGCATTGTGGGCATTTTGTTGCGATGGATCCATTATGATCAGGGGTCCCAACACAGAAGTGTGCATGAAGCCGTTGGATTCTGAGGTGGAAAAAAAAAAACAATAACTTCATAATGAAAAAGACTAGATTAAAAAAGCATACAAGTTAGCATGAAAGAGATACCCCATTCGTCTCCTCTCTTGGAGCGAGTGTTGCAGGTCCTAGAACAGCAGTCACACATGGAGCTCTGCATGGGGTCATCCAGGAGTTCCCATCTGAGGAGGCAGCAATCGTTAAGGCTCAAATACATCAGCATGGCTTTAAAACATTTTGTATACACAGAAGAAAGAAGCCGTTATAAAATGGTGTGATGTTTCTATAAAAAACAAAAACTGGTAAAATTATAAATATCAAGTTAATGACCAAAAGATATATTTCCATCTACAGTGCAGAAAAAGGTTAGCATTTTACAAAAGCTCAGGGCTTTTTTTTTCTTTTCTCATAAATCTCAAAGGTTGGCTAATTATTTGAGTGCCCCTCCTTTTAAAACAAATATATTGTTATTCTCAAATATTTTCCAATCATCATTCGTCACAATTGTTGTCTATACTTTGTTAGTTAGCAGGAGATCATTTATTATAGATATATAAAAGCACAATACTGATCAAAGTACATGCATTGATCTACTTCAAGTTGGATATGTTATGCTAAAATAAGCTAGCATCCTTGGCTAATGGTGCATACTTGTTACTCATGGCATCAGATGCATTCATCATATTAAACTGCTGGCCAGAACATTTTCACGTACTTCCAACAAATCAAACTCTTCCCTTACCGCTCCTTTTCCTTTACATAGTGGCAAGCTTTCTTGCTCTCACTTAGAACTTCAGGATCCCATGCGAGCAGTTTGCAGTGAATGTACACCTGAGGAGCACATGAAACATACATGTTTGCTAGGAACCAAATATTCTTTAGAGCACTTTACATTTACCCCCTCACCTCCTCGCCGAGACCAAACTTGAAGGACTGCAGGTAGAGGATGATTGCAGACGAGTGGTACCGAGGGAGAAACCTGGAGTTTCCCTTCACACTGTCCAGGAGACACCTGAAGAAATTCAGATCAGCGATAAGGACTAAACTCCAGAAAACAATGAAAGAAATCAGAGACTGGATCTCACCCCTTATTTCTAATGATGGGGTACACATTGCTGTTAGCCTGCAGCTCAGGCGTAGTGGCTGCCACACATTCCTCCATGAGCAGCAGCAATGGCTGATGGGACTTCTGCTCTACTGTTGCCCATATTGGCATGAAGGAGCCCAGGGGGATCGCATTTGTCTCCGCTACCGCTGTCATTTGTTCTGTGAGGGGAAAAGTAAAAACGGCTTAGTGTGCATTTTTTGAGTGTTTGGCCTTTGGGAGCATGAGCCCTCACCATTTAGGAGCAGCATGTGGAACTCCAGCCCTCCTCGGCCTTCGGCAACACCTGACCCCGGGTTCAGGAAAGGAGGAACCCACCCCTTAGGTCTGAAATATATTAACAACATTTATCCATCAGCTTTAAACTTGAATTTAAATAAGAAAGCAACTCCTACCTTGGATAAACGCACTCGATGGGATACACATAAGCTGCAGGACTCGACCTTGGTTGGGGCCTGAAAGTCAGCTCATTTTTGTAGATGAGATTCTTCCCTTTCACCTGAAGAAAAAAAAAGAAGCTCATTATGACATTGAAAAGGCTGAGAGGTATTTTGGTGAAACATGGCGGTTACATTACCAGTCTTTTAAAATTGCAGTCATCTAGTTTGTAGTTAAACTCAGCTTTCCCCTCTCCCCTGGGCAGAACATGAAACCCAGATGGCATGCAGGTTCCGAGGAAGTGACGAGCTGCATATTGCCGCAGCCTCGAGGGGATCGTCCATGTGATGCTTATGGAGTCTTTTTCACACTGTACTTTGATTTCTGCAAACAAATCATTATTATATATTTCCCTACATTCCCCAACAAAAGCAGATGTTTACATACATGTGCTAAGCATACCTGCATTGGCAACAGTCGTTGCAAAAAGAGCCACGACGATCACACCTAGGTAGAGTTGAGTCCCCATGACTGAATGATCTAGATCACACAGGAAGTGGCACCATTTGTAGACTCCCTGCCAAATGAGCTGAACGAGCAACACCTGTGTGAGAGCAGGGCAGCACCTGTCTACTTATACTGGGGTGTCCTTTCACATTCAATTTCATTGTAGAGTTTTCATTTGGATCATTTATATTACACTTATTCAAGTACATTTTTATTTATCTGCCTAATTGCTTCTTTTTTTTATTCTACTGAATTTATTTTTCAAAAACTACCTGATTATTTTACATACAACACTATTTATAAAACAATACAACAATTCAGATGAAACTACTTAAAGGCAATTTTCTAAAATCAGCCCAACCATAACAAGCGTCCAAGTCAATATACCTACAGGTTAGTAAGTCAGAGATGTGCAACTACATTTAACCTTTTGTTTTAAAACTTTTTTTTATAAATGATTATAGGAAGTGCCCTTTCTCTCTCTTGAGCTCCCGCCCCCCAAAATGTCTATGCACGTCCCTGGCCCCCACCGTCGGTAAATGGAAGTACTACAAAGAACCCTGTTAATTATGTTCAGTTATTTCACGACTTGTATTACATGGTTTAGTTGAATACTCGATTCTGATTGGTCAATTCAGAACACGTGACACGTTGTTAATCCAGAACAGACAGACCGCTGTCATGGACTGAAATGAATAGAGCAGCGTCCTCTGGTGGCCTCTGTCTAGATCAGTCAGTCCAAAAAGAAACAAAAAGATAATTACCAACATTAAAGTGTAAGAGACATTTATTTAAAGTTAGCTTTAGCCTTTTTGATTGAGTTGGTGCAGATGCCCAAAGTGCATTAAGTAGGGAAAGATGTACAGACTTTCACATCAGAGACCGAGGCCTGGATCCAACTTGAAAAGGAGTTCTCGAGTTTGGTTCAAATTTACAAAAGTACTTTTCGCTTTAGGAGAGAAAACGACTGCTGTGTCTCAAGTATTTTTTTCCAATACATAAATCTTAGTATCACTTTTAACAGCTCATACAGACTGCATTATAAGCCTATTAAAAGTGATACTAGAAGAAAAAGGACTATAAAAAAGGTGCATGAGGAGACTACCTACATTTCCACGTTTGTAAGGTGTCATGTGTTACGTTAAGCTAATTCCATTGGATGTTGTCATATAATGACTCCTACTGTCCTGTGCTTTAGTAAAACCTCCAGGATGTGAGTGTTGAAGATATGCATAGCATACAGTGTTCTTCCAGTTATGCACTTTGGCGGTGGTGGTGTTCGAGGGAATTTGGGGATCTTTGCACAGATGTATGAGAAAATAAACGTTTTTATTTTATGTACAGTATGTTATTAAACAACTGGGATTGGAACTGGCTCAGATTTAGTTTTGATTGTTGGTGTTTTGTCATATTCTGTGTTTTTAAAAAGGCTCTTTTTAGTCGGAGCCGTTCACCGTCATTGTGAGTGACTCCGTGCTGTGTGCCGTCATGGATCACTCTGGAAATGTTCCAAGAAATATATAAAACATTTCAGAATCATCCTAAACTTGTTTTCTTTCGCTTTCACCTCATAAATATTGACTCACCTCACGTCATGTTTCAGTATTATCAGAAATGATTCATCCTGAAAACATGCATGAAAATATCCTGCTCCATCTATTAAAAATGTTTTTGATTTAATAACATTTGAATTACACGTAAAAAAAGACAATTCACAAAGGACACAAAAACAAAATGTTCAAATAGAAAGTTTACTGAACTCAATCAAAACATATATTTATTATTTAATTAAAACCAGATTTTTGCATTAGATCATTATCAAGCAAGTTTTTGTACAACATTCTTAATTCTTTAATATGCAGTATCTCTAAGTAAAAGCTAAATAAATGTTGTCATATTGACAACAAATGTCTTTAATTACAATAATGTTAAGCCATATTTATTCATGAAGGTGTAGTAAAACGGCGCCCCTCCGTTACAAAGCACCGTCTGTACAGACTGAGCTACTGCAGCCTAGATCCACTATACACAGGGCCGGCCCGCAGCACTGGCGTTATAGATGTTCGCCTCGGGCGCCAGATCTGGGGAGGCGCTGCGCTGGCAGTTCTGGGAGGGAAACTTTTTTTTTGAGCGTTGGTGCTCATCCTAATTTTCGGCCTTGATGTAACAATATTCATAATTAAATAAATGTAACACCCTTTTCACCCAGGTTACACGTTTCATTTGCCCTGTACGATGGGCGCTGTAAGTGATGAAAATGGCGAATGTTGGTTTATCTGGCGCCCGCAGCTCACAGCCAAAGTGCGAGTGAGCGAGGGAGAGAGGGAGGGTGCACCAGTACCGGCCTGTTATTATTAGAATCTGGTGCTAGCTGCTCTAACGGATATAAGAAGAAGATGTTTCTACAATAATATGGAGGGAGAGTCCTCTCCTGTCAGACTGAGCCAGCTGAAATCTCGCCTAGGCAAAGACCAATAAACCTAAATAAAGCTGAACTACGTGAGGAAGAGATGTACCACCTAAAGTCCTAAACCTCGTATAACACATTTTACAGTTGACATTTTAAACAAGGTACACTTCAGCTCTGCAGTCAGCATCAGATCATGATCCATGGAGAGACAGAACTCTAAAGGCTGTGCTTTCTAGATTATCAGCCGGTGTAGACAAGGCCGGCCCTTGGCATAGGCAGTATAGGCGAATGCTAAGGGAGCATCAATCAATGGGGGACGCCAAAAATAAAAATCAAAATTTTTAAAAAAAAGTTAGAAATTAATTTTTTTATTTTTTATTTAATTTCATAACAACACAATTTCCCGATTTTGGATCAACACAGTACATCTTATTATCTTATACTAACAGAACTACGCCTATATTGCGTACAGCGCCCATAAACGATGGCGCATCCCCCCCCCCCCCCCCCCCGCCCAAATCAAGTTGAACTGCCCCAGCCCCAGTAAAAACCAGAGGTTTATGTGAAATAGTTCTTTTTTGAAATAATGGTTTTAGTGTGCAATTATAGGTTTTAAATGTTGTATTTGTGTTCATTTAAAATAAATCAAACTCCCAAAAAACGTATACAGCTTTTATTAACATTGGAATTTACTGTGTAAGCGGCCACGGGGGGGAGAGCTTTAGAGAGCTCTCTCCTGAAAGACTGAGCGGCTCTGATAACCTCAGCTCAGTGAGGTAAAGGCACACCTTTATATGATCATTATAGTTATACAAAAATAAGTTAACTTATAGTATAAAATACTATATGACAGTAAAAAAAGTTGTTATTAACAAACAAGAATACAGTTTGTGTCTCTTCTACATCAACATGTGTCCCCTCTTCTTCATGTCTCTTCTACATCAACATGTGTCCCCTCTTCTTCATGTCTCTTCTACATCAACATGTGTCCCCTCTTCTCCATGTCTCTTCTACATCAACATGTGTCCCCTCTTCTTCATGTCTTCTACATCAACATGTGCCCCCTCTTCTTCATGTCTCTTCTACATCAACATGTGTCCCCTCTTCTTCATGTCTCTTCTACATCAACATGTGTCCCCTCTTCTTCATGTCTCTTCTACATCAACATGTGCCCCCTCTTCTTCATGTCTCTTCTACATCAACATGTGTCCCCTCTTCTTCATGTCTCTTCTACATCAACATGTGTCCCCTCTTCTTCATGTCTCTTCTACATCAACATGTGTCCCCTCTTCTCCATGTCTCTTCTACATCAACATGTGTCCCCTCTTCTTCATGTCTCTTCTACATCAACATGTGTCCCCTCTTCTTCATGTCTCTTCTACATCAACATGTGTCCCCTCTGTGGAAAGAGAATCTGAAAGTTTCAGGAACAAAGATTCTCTCTCTTTTTGATCCATTTCTATAAAAACCTGTCTGAAAATGAGCTGATCAGATTTTGGCCACTTTATGATGTCATAACAATGTTTTGGCTTGAGTAACCATTAGCCAATCAGCAACCAAGGTAACCCCCCCCCCCCCCCCCCTTATCACCTGAATCTCCTCTTAGAGCAGCATTGTGTTCTTTGTAACCAAATGTCTCTCAGAGGGGCATAGCCGTGGGAACATGTTTCAAATGGGGGGTGCTGTGGGGATGACACCAGGGCTGGTTCTGACCAATGTGCTGCCCTATAGGCAAGATTTTAGCTGGCAATGAAAAACCTCTGCAAAAGTTACAAACAGAGAAACATATTGACATGGTGGACAGCTTATATAACAAGGCTTCAAATGTATTTAGTATTATAACATGTTTTAATTGGGGGGTGGACTTCACATCCTCTAGGGGGGTCCGGGGGTGCCCCCCCGGGAAGATATTTTTAACATTTTAAAGTAAAATGCTTCAATCTGGTGCACTTTGAGCGCCCAATTACTAGAGACTGATCTCAGGGATACAACTCTAAACACCCATATGAAAAAGATCGGTTTGCATTTTATTAATCAAATCAGCAGGTATGTGAACATTTCCAATAACCTACCATAGCCAATAACAAATAAATGTAACTTATTTTATTTTTGTTGTTCATTTATATCTTATTTTATCAGTTAACATTTATTTTTTTTGCATATTTTTAAATCTCTCCAGTTTTAAACGATATTTTTGGTTTACTGTCCTATAGTAGGCTATACATTGGAATGATTTCAAAACTGTTTTTATTGATCCTAATAATTATAAAGGAGTGCCTTGGAAATATTTGTTTACATAATTGTGATCAATACGTTTGAGACTCACTGAGATAACTTAGACTAAAGTGAAATATCTAAGCCCTCAGAGTCCTTTACCTCACTGAGCCTCTCAGTCTGACAGGAGAGGACTCTCCCTCCACATTATTGTAGAAACAGCTTCTTATATCCGTTAGCGCAGCAGAAGCTAACAACAATCCCCGCCGGCACCAGTGCACCCCCTCTCTCTATCTCTCTCACTTTGGCTGTGAGCTGCGGGCGCCTGAAGCCAACATCCCTCACTTTCATCACTACAGCGCCCATCGTACAGGGCAAATGGAAAATGTAACCGGGGTGAAAAGGTTGTTATCTTTACTTAATTATGAATGTTGTTACATCAAGGCTGAAAATTCGTTTTTTAAAAATGATATCTTGTGGAAGTGCAGATCCCCTGTCCTCCACCAGGGGGTGCTGCAGCACCCTCAGCACCCCTACTTCCCACGGCCCTGCAGAGGGGCGTGGGGAGAGGCTCCTTATTTTCATCTAAAGTAACAGACAGAGAATCAGCACTTTGGAAACAGGGCTGAAACAGAGGGGATTATGGGTAATGCTGCAATGATCTGTTTGGTGTCTGGAGCCAAAAACTTCAGAGACATGTTTTGTATAATTTATTGATGAAAAACAGTATAATAGGGGACCTTTAAGAGAATTAAGAAATAATGTATTAAATGGCATTTTAAGACATTAATTTAAAAGCAAATATTATAAAACATGAATAAAAGTTACAGTGCAGTTTAAGATATGAATATATCAATTAAAAGCAGTGACAAAAAGAAAAGTCTTCAGCCTGGATTTCAAAGTAGTAAGAGTTGCAGCGGACCTGCAGGTTTCTGGTTTGTTCCAGATATTTGGAGCATGATAACTAAACTTCTCCATGTTTAGTTCTGACTCTGGGGACAGAAAGCTGACCAGTCCCTGAAGACCTGAGAGATCTGGATGGTTCATCATTTAGCAGGAGGTCAGAAATGTATTTTGGGCCTAAACCATTCAAAGCTTTATAAACCAGCAGCAGTATTTTGAAATCTGTTCTTTGACACACAGGAATCCAGTGTAAAGACTTCAGAACTGGAGTGATGTGATCCACTTTCTTAATGTTAGTGAGGACTCAAGCAGCAGCGTTCTGAATCAGCTGCAGCTTTCTAATATATTTTTTAGTGAGACCTGTGAAGACACCATTGCAGTAGTCCAGTCTACTGAAGATAAAAGCATGGACAAGTTTTTCCAAATCCTGCTGTGATATCAGTCTTTAAATCCTAGATATGTTCTTTAGGTGATAGTAAGCTGATTTAGTAACTGTTTTAATGTAACTGTTGAAACTCAGGTCAGAGTCCATGACTACACCTAGACTTCTGGCTTTATCTGTTGTTTTGAACATTGCAGACTGAAGCTCAGCGCTAACTTTTATACGTTCTGCCTTGGCTCCAAAAACCATTACCGCAGTTTTTTCTTTGTTTAATTGGAGAAAGTTCTGACACATCCAGCCATTGATTTGTTCAATGCACTTACTCAGTGTTAGAATTGGAGCATAGTCTCCTGGTGAAATGGTTATGTAAATGTGTGTGTCAAGCTACAGTATGGTAGCTTATTTTGTTGTTCTTCATTATCTGAGCCAGAGGTAGCATGTAGATGTTAAAGAGAAGAGGCCCCAAGATGGAGCCTTGAGGAACCCCACATGTCATATTTGTCAACTCAGATGTGTATTTACCTATAGAAACAAAGTGGTTTCTGTCCTTTAAGTAGGATTCAAACCCATTTAGAACTGTTTCCGAAAGTCCCACCCAGTTTTCCAGTCGGTCTAGTAATATGTTGTGGTCAACAGTGTCAAACGCAGCACTGAGATCTAATACTAACACTGAAGTTCTGCCACTGTCTGTGTTTAAGTGGATGTCATTGAAGACCTTTACAAGAGCAGTCTCAGTGATGTGGTTTGGTCTGACTGGAACACATCGCAACAGTTATTTGAATGCAAGAAATTACTCAACTGTTGAAAAGCTACGTTTTCAATGATTTTACCTAGAAATGGCAGGTTTGATATGGGCCTGTAATTGTTCATTACTGAAGCATCTAGATTATTATTTTTTAAGAGCGGTTTGATGACTGCATTTTTCAGGGCCTGTGGAGAAACACCTGAGTGAAGAGACTTGTTTACTATATGAAGTAGATCTGAGGCCATGCAATGAAAATGAAAATGAAACATCAAATCATTTTGGAATAATATCAAGGCAGCTGGAGGAGGATTTCAGAAGTTGAATAATGTCCTCTAGGTTTTTACCATTAATCTGATGGAATTGTGTCATGGTGTTTGAATTTATTTTAGGTGGTTAGAGAGACAACACATTTGCTGTACCTGATGCAGAGGCACTGACTGCTTGTCTGATTCTCTGATTTTCTGTCAGTGAAGAAGGAGTTAAAATCATTGCACGCCCTGGTGGATAGAAGTTCAGAGGCTACTGACACTGGGGGGTTAGTTAGTCTGTCGACGGTAGCAAACAAGGCACGTGCGTTGTTTTTTGGCAATGATGTCAGAGAAGAAAGACTTTCGTGCACTTTTCAATTCCAAATGATAAAAGCCAAGTCTCTCTTTATAGATTTCAAAATGAATCTGGAGATTTGTTTTTTTTCGCCACCTGCATTTAGCAGGTCATGGCCTTTCTGCATGGAGATATTTTCTTGCCAGACACTTCCTTTACCTTGGTGGGGAGAAATGGCATCTATAACATTTGCCAGCCATACTGGGAGATGTTGTCTACACTTAAGCTCTGTATTCAGCAACAGATCATGATCCATGGAGAGACAGATCTCTTCAGGGTGTGCCTCTTCAATTATCAGCCCGTGTAGATAAAGGGAGCAAGGGTATCTCATCACCATCCTGGACTTTACCCCTAATCCAAGAGAAAAGAGAGCAGGAGGTGAAGAAAACAAACACACTAGCAGACTGTCTGGCACCAACGCCTGTCACATTGAGCACAGAGCATTTACATTTATTTAAATAAATGTGATGATGATTTTTAACATAAAAAGCACATTCTAATATCAAAATAGGTTTAAAAATCCATAAACACTAAGATAAAGCAACTTGTTCATGACCAGACGTTTTGGAGTTGCTGATTTAATAGAAACATTTTAAGCATGTGACCTGTTGCAAGTTATTAAAACAAATGTTTTTCATTCTTCATAATCAGTAAACCTGCAGATAGGGTTAAATACAAACACCAAATTCGTTTTTCTGTTTGATCCACCTGCTGGTAGGAACAGAAAATATGTCCAGTTAAAACAGTTACAGTTATAAAACAAATATTCTGCACCTCATTGTTGCTTGAACCGAATTAGATGAAGTAACTGAGTTATTAGAAACTGCTCATAAAAAAAAGTTACCAACCTACAAAATGTGTTTTCTGTAGGCCTTGAGACTTTCTTGTATTCTTTACCTGGTTCTCGTTATAACAGCAAAACTGCATTCCTGTTGTTTTTTTTAATATGGAAGTGATGCTGGTAAAGTAGATCAAGAGTGGAAGCACTCACCTGGGAAGAGTTTTTCAGTTCTTCAATGATGACTCTCTGGTTGTCCGTGATATTCGCCTCAGCTTTGCAGGCTAACTGTACCTGTTTCTCAGAGCCGTCATTCTTACAGCAAACATACCAGTCTCCATCGAGGAGCACAAAAGCAACCCACAGCAGACCAACTAAGAAAGCCTTGAGAATGTGAAGGAAATAAAAACACCAAGGAACTTCGTGGCATTTAGTGCATGAGCACAAGTTTCTACAGGCACTTTGAAAATAACTGTTTGTCCACAGTGTGAAGAAAGTCATTATTAAGACTGGCAGAACCATGAACGAGTCGCAGCCTGAGTGTTGTGGTTCGCAATCGCACGCAAAGTCCTTTTCAAGCAGAATATTGTAGGTCAGGGGTGCCCACACTGTTTTGGCTGGTGAGCTACTTTTGAAATGACCAGCTCTACCAACCAAAAATAAAATCCCACATTGCAAGGGGGCTGAATAACATGTTTTATTTATAACATCTCTATTCGGGTTCTTGAACAGAAACAAATACATGAATACATAAAACTAAAAACACATGTCAATCAATCAATGTTTATTTATATAGCCCAATATCACAAATGTTACATTTGTCTCAGTGGACTTCACAGTTTGTACAGAATATCAGTATGACAATACGACACCCTCTGTCCTTAGACCCTCACATCGTACAAGGAAAAACTTCCAGAGAAAACCCACAGTTTAAAGGGAGAAATGGGAGAAACCTCAGGGAGAGCAACAGAGGAGGGATCCCTCTCCCAGGACGGACAGACGTGCAATAGATGCCGTGTGTAAATTGAAAAGATAATAAATGTGCAACATAGGTAGTCCAAATGTTTGGAAATGCATGTGTGTATAATAGGAAGATGAATCCACGAGGATATCCATCCAGGACTTATGATCCAGGACCACAGCCACGACTCAAGATCCAGGACTCGCGATCCATGACACCGGACCGCAGGATCATCCATGACTCCGGACAGAGATAGACAGAGAGAAGGAAGAAGTAAGATGTCCCCCGACAAACTAAGCCTATATCAGCAAAACTAGGGGCTGAATCTAATCAGCCCTAACTATAAGCTTTATCAAAAAGGAAGGTCTTAAGCGCACTCTTAAAAACGGATAGGGTGTCTGCCGCCCGAACACAAACTGGAAGCTGATTCCACAAAAGTGGAGCTTGATAAGAAAAGGCTCTGGCTCCCATTGTACTTTTAGAGACTCTAGGAACAACCAACAACCCTGCATTCTTGGAACGCAATGCCCTAGTAGGACAATAGGGTATAATGAGTTCTTTAAGGTAAGATGGCGCCTGCCCATTAAGGGCTTTGTAGGCCAGAAGAAATTTTTTAAATTCTATGCTGTGTTCTATAGGGAGCCAGTGTAAGGCAGCCAGAACAGGAGTAATGTGGTCCCTTTTCCTAACTCTGGTTAGTACACGAGCTGCAGCATTTTGAATCAGCTGAAGCGACTTGACTGACTTCTTGGTACACCCTGATAATAAGGAGTTACAATAGTCCAGCCTTGAAGTAACAAATGCATGGACTAGTTTCTCTGCATCGTTTTGAGGCAAGATATGCCTAATTTTTGCAATGTTACGTAGATGGAAGTAGGCGGTCCTTGAAATTGATTTTATGTGGGTGTTAAAGGATAAATCCTGATCAAATATAACACCAAGATTCCTTACAGTCTCACTGGAGGCCAAATTAATGCCATCCATAGTTAATATATCTTTAGATAATTTGTTTCGTAGATTCTTCGGGCCAAGTACAATAACTTCAGTTTTGGTCGTGTTTAACATCAAAATATTTAAGGTCATCCACGTTTTTAAGTTCTTGAGGCAGTCTTGAATTTTATTTAGATGATTAATTTCATCAGGCTTGATTGATAAATATAGTTGAGTATCATCTGCATAACAATGAAAGTTTACAGAATGATTCCTTATAATATTGCCTAACGGAAGCATATATAGTGTGAACAAAATAGGTCCAAGCACTGAGCCCTGTGGCACTCCATGGCTAACTTTGGTTTGCATGGAAGATTCATCGTTGACACGTACAAACAGAGCGTTCAGATAGATAGGACCTAAACCAGCCTAAAGCAGTTCCCTGTATGCCAACTAAGTGCTCTAGTCTTTGCAATAGGATATCATGGTCGATAGTATCAAATGCAGCACTAAGATCGAGCAAGACAAGAATAGAGACAAGTCCCTTGTCAGAGGCTATTAGAATGTCATTTGTGACTTTAACCAGAGCTGTCTCTGTGCTATGTTGTGTTCTAAAGCCAGACTGAAAATCTTCAAATAAATCCTAGTTTTAAGTAATCACACAGCTGTTTTGCGACTGCTTTCTCAAGAATTTTTGACATGTTAACCTCTCTCCCTCTCTCTGTTAAGAAACACATAACAAGCAGGCTAAGAAACCACTCTCCAATAAGCAAGTGGAATGGATTTGATAGTGAAGCACTGACACAGCTCTCTACAAAGTGCGGCGAGTGGATAGACCGATTCACGGACTTTCTAGATGGTAGAAGTGGGGGGGTCAAAACTAATCATTTCAAAAAGTGTCATATAATGGCTGCGACGCCCATGATGCAAAAAAGACAGTTCCTCTCCTAGTTCAATAAATATTAGGCTAAATCCTCGTCTCTTTAGTCATGAACCAGAACAGCAACATATTTCAGCTAAGGTGAATAGGAGCGATAGAGTGTATTATGTACCAAGAATCAGTCTGCAATTGACAGAGTTTGACAATTAAATGTTGAATCTTATGGAACAAGTCCATAAAACAACAAAAGGGCCAATTGAGTACAGTGCTGAAAAGCTTTGAATCCATTCTTTTCATTGTTCAGCCATAATATTCTTTGGACAATTACTGAGTTTAGCCTTGACCTGCTTGAAGAATACAGAATTAACAGTTAATGCTTATCATGTAAGTATTTTAGAGTTCTTGTTTGGAAATTTGAACAAAAAGTTGAACGTAATCATATTGCTTTCAAAGATTTAGTGATCAATATTTCTGGGAAATTGACACAGGAAAAAAGTTCATGACATTGAACAGAGCTGGAAATGTTCCCAGAAATAAGACAAGGTCATCAAGATTCAGTAATACAGCTCAGTTTAAACCATTTCACACAAAAGGCAAGTCAAACCCAATAATTTCAGATCTTCAATTAAGTCGTTTGGAAACTTTTTATTATTTTTATTGGCCAAATACAATCTGAAATGCAAAGAGAACCAAGAATAAAAACCAAATTCAGATTGAAGAAACCAGTCAGCGAAATGGATCCATTCCTGTTGGGAGAACAAAGTTTAATATAGCCGTTCAGAATAAATCTATATTGCAATACGAAACCCTTACCTTCAGGAATTCATATCTATGATGGTAAATGGCCCAATGACTGCTTTTTGTACCATTCCATGGTTCTCTGCAAAAATACATATTTTAGTACAAGTCAACCAAACAAGTGTAATACAGCAGAAGTTGTGTACATACCTGACGCAACACTCCTCTGCCTCCTTGACTTGCATTTCGATTCACAGCAGTCACAAAGATTGCTCTGGGCCAAGTTGTCCAGCAACTCCCAACTGAGTTCATGAAGATTGGATGAAAAGATCATTAAAATGCATCTCAACTCTTCCAAATAAAGTCTCCACAAAGTTTGAATAGTTATGAACGGGATCCATCTGTATCTTCAGTAGACTGGGCTTAAGCTGAATAAGTCATCTCATGTAAAACAAATTAACCTACAAGTCAAATTCTGATATATTAAAGTATTATTTTTACCCATGCCCTTGGACAAAGTGGCAGGCTTTCTTAGTGCTGTCAAGACCATTGGGATCCCAAGCCAAAAGTTTGCAGTGGATAAAGACCTGTTGAGTAGAGGGGAAATATAGGCGTCATGGCATCAATTAATCTCAGTATCCACAATAAAACCTTGAATCTGAAATAAATGTAAAGGCCAATGTACCTCTTCTCCCATAGCAAACGTAAAGGTCTGAAGTGATAGGCGGATCTCCGATGACTTTTGCCTTGGTTCGAATTTTGATCGTGACGACACACTTTCCAAAAGACATCTGTTGGATTAAAGAAAATGTATTAGCATTACTACCAAGGTTTCCACCAAAATACGTTTTTTTTAATCAATGCTCGTTGCCATGAGTACCCTTTATTGGAGATTATAGGGTACATGGTGCTTTCAGGGTACAGCTCTGGTGTGGTAGCTGCTACACATTCCTCAAGAAGCAGCAGCAAGGGCTGATGGGTGTTCTGCACCACACTAGCCATGATGGGGATGATGGAGCCCAGAGGAAAGCGTGTAGATTCAGCAGGGCCTGAGAAGTCGTCTAGGGCAGTAAACAGAGGAAGAGTCATTAAGTTACAAAAGTCAGGGAGAGCTGCCGTTCGTAGAGAGTTTCTCATGTTGTTTACCCACCATTCATCAGGCCAATGTTAAACTGCAGATCTCCTAGACTGTAGGTTTTAAACACCGGGTCATAGATCGTAGCATACCAGTCTTTGGGCCTGCACAAAATAAAGCGGAATGTTACAGAAAATGCTGCAAAGTGAAACTATTGAACTTATTAGTGCAAGCTTGTTTACTCCTACGGACAAATTCTTTATTCTTATTCCGCCGGGTTATTTTGTCCGTCTTCTTCTCCCACATCGCAGAAACTCCGTTCAAATATTACTTCTCATTCATAACTTTCATAATTCCCGAGATACATCCCATAAGTCATCACATTTTTAACATGGAAGTCAATGGAGAAACTCTTCAGACTTGAAAAATCGTCATGCAACTTCAACTGCAAACTGTTCCTTCACACTTTCACTTAGAAACATCATTCCAACTTTAAAATGTTACACATCTTTCTGACATTATTCATATTAAACAACTTTTAAATCAGATTGATACTTTTAGAAATATTAAACATTGCTCAGACCTTGGTAAAGAGGCCTTCTTCAGATTTTAACATTAGTGTGTATTGCGCAGCTCGTTAAGGCTAGAGTGCTTGAGTCACAGCTAGAGTGGAGGACTGCTTGAAATTCGCCTTCATATATATATTTTTAAACCTGCCATAATTCCCAAACCCTACACTCCTAAGACATCATTTTTCATGAGAAATGTAGAAAAACATCTCGTAGCTCCATTAAAGCCCATTCAGGCTCATCGTTCCTCACAGCAGCACACAGTTGGTCTGCCAAAAATGCCACATTATTGACCCAAAACAACAAACAAAGCACACTTCAGATGCCAAGGGTTCTTGAGATGCTTCACACGTTGAAATTTCAACGATATGTTACGGTTCTTCGACAAAACGTTCACATGCAACATGTTTATCTCATTCAGAACAATGGAAAGGCTCTCCTCTCACTGATAACTGCACATCACCATGGGAACCTTTGATCTCTGGGCTCAAGGACAGGTGTTTCATAACGTCGTTAGCTCAAACACCTGTGTGATGGAACATGATGATGTCATAACGCCAACTGACATGCTCAGAACTCCACCAATCATCACATGATGGTTAACACTGTGGCCCTGAACAGCTCTACATCAAATCTGATGTTACTATGGCAACGCATCCCTCGCCTTAAAACACAATTTCGCTGTAACTCCAATGGACACGGTCCAATCGTCCCCCAATCTTCACTTGTATATCACCGTCCATGCCTCAACAGCTGTACGCCAAATCTGAGATCTCACCATATGCCGTTTCCATGGAAACGCATCCCTCGCCTTAAAACACGATGTTGTTGTGATACCTAAGCAAATTGTCTTAAACAGCACCAGACTTCAGATAATGGTTAATGATCTGGCCCTCAACAGCTCTATGTCAATTATGGGGTTTCATCCTATGCCGTTTTCATGGAAACGCATCCCTCACCATAAAACATGACGTCGCTGTAACGCCAATGGACAGTCCAATCGTCCCCCAATCTTCACTTGTATATCACTATATTGGTCCATGCCTTAACAGCTCTACGCAAAATCTGAGATCTCACCATAGGCTGTTTCCATGAAAACGCATCCCTCGCCATAAAACACGATGTTGCTATAACTCTTATGAAAATGGTAAAAAAAGTGCTAAAACTTCACATGTGTGCTAACAGTCCAGCCGTGAAGACATCTACGGGACAGTTGAGATTTCTTCAAATTCCGTTGCCATGGTAACACAATGCTCCCCATGAATCATGGTTCTCATAACTTCAGTGAAAAACGCTCCAAACTGCCCAAAATTTCACAAGTTCGATGACGATGAAGCCATCCACAGATCTAAGCATATTATGGGGTGTCAAATACCGTTGCCATGGCGATAGATCATTCATCATCAAGTTAGTTCAATAGTTTGCAGTTCAAATATTCTGCTGCTTTCCCAAGCTTTTTTACTTTCTTTTCTTCTCACACATTCAAGCCCCCAGTGTTCATGTATCATTTCAATCTAAATTCTTCACTTTCTTCTTACACATTACATTTAAGCATAGAAATTCAACGTCAGCATAAAGTATTGCCACTAGCGATTTCTTCAGGAATTGCATTCTCTAGTTATGAACTGTTACGCCCAAGCTAAAAGACTTCCTCCAAAATGCAAAAAACTGGAGTGAACTTAAATTTGTGATGTTCAATTAAAACTATGGGGAAAAACTCAATTGACAATGAATTGGGAACACAGTGTACCTTAGGGATTGTTCTCAGTAAATGTACTTTTTTGTTGTTGAGAATACTTCAATAGATAAAGCTAATTTGGGAATAGAACAGAAACAGGCTGTAGATTCCCTAAATCAGTCTCCCATTCATTGTCTATATAGCAGCTTCAGACTTTATACCTGATGACATCCCAAGTTTGGGATGTACTTCCATGCTTGGTGGCATTGAGAGGGAGAAGCTTATTAACAAATTGAATTTTCCCAGGCCATGAAAATGACACATTGGAATTGTTAGTTAAGGGTAGGGTCACCCTTTAGCACCTTATGTTGGTACGAAAACTAACCTCTCATATGCACAGACAACTGGGTGGGTAAAGGCCAAATTGTAAGAATCCGCAGAAGCAACGTAGGTCAGATCATTGCTGTACACCAGTGCATCCCCGGTGACCTGTTAGAGAGACAAAGATCCCCCTGACAGAGCTGTAGGAAATATAGCAGACGTACAGCTTGCAGGTTTAAAATATATATACACATACCAGTCTCCTAAAGTTACAGTCAGTGAGATCCACATAGAAGTAGGCCTCTCCTGCTGAGAAGCTAGTTGGGAAACAGTTACCCAGACGGAGAAGCGACGTATCGGCCTGGGGTCAGCTTTCTTTCCACATCAGCGTCACATAATCTGGCCCACAGTCCACTTTCATGTCTGCAACACAAATAAATTCAGTTCAGACTCAAATATTTGAGTCAAGGTTAATAACAAGACTTTAATTGTTTCCAGTCTTACCTGCATATACCGCCATGGCAGCTGCCAGGCTCAGAAGCAGTGCACCTTGACAAAATGAAACCATCATGACCGAATGCTTGCTACTGACACAGTGCATGTTCTTATACCTTGTTCCTGAGAGGCATTCATCAAGATAACGTCTTTCACCTGGTGCCTGTCAACAGTCCCAGCTGCAGCAGATAGCACACTGATTACAGCATGGGGATTATCCAATCACATTAGCCCTTACACCCAATTCATTTTTATTCAGCTTCATCAGCAGCACAAAATCGCCATTTGTTCATCAATTTATTATCCTGTGTGACTACCTTACATTCTTATTTAAAACACTTTAAGGATGATAGTGCATGGTCTTACTGATGTTTTGATTTAGTTTTGCTGTTATATATATTAACATTAATATATGTATACATTGGGATTCTTTGTTCAACGTCAAGTCATACAAGAAAACGTTTTCTTTGAGAATTAAAAGGCGAGTCATTTCTAAACAAATGATCATTTGGGGGAAGGTAGTATTCCTTTATCAGATGTCCTGTCCTATTCAAATGTGTTATTTTGATATCTTTGACCTAATGGAAACTCAAGGTAAGGGAAAAAGGTACATTTAAGTTGTAATTGAGAAAATATCCACACTCACACATCTGAATATTAGTTGGTGCTATGATGTCCTCTTTTAACTGCATAAACACGTGCCATGCAGGCCATCCCTATTGGTTTTATATTCATGGCCAGAAAGTAAACTATGCTACATTCAACTGAAGGCATGAGTGCCCAGAAAATAAATTCAGATCAGAATTGCCTTTTCAAATGAGGCTCAACATAAATAATTGCCATAGTTGTAATACCAGACAGATCACCAATAGCTTTTCAATCTGGTGGTGTATGTAATGTCAGAATGTATATCATGTGCAGAGCTCAATGTAAAATGGAAAGTGAAAGAAATTCAGGGGCTATACTCCAACTCACACGGCCATTAAAGGCTACATTATAATTGACGGTATCTTTCAATGACAAAAGTCACACATAATTAGTAAAGTTCTACTGATGGGACAGATGGACACAGTTGAGGACAGTAGGACCTTCATATGAAGTAAAGATACTCGTTTTATACTCAACAGTTTTATTTATACAGAGATTATAGACAACTTTAATCTGCATATGGATGTCGTCCACCTGGGCCCTCTGTTCAGTCTCCCCAATCTTAGACTGGACTTCCTGTTGAGAAAATGTTTAGCAACGTTAGTCTTATGGCAAGTTTTGAACAAAACTTCAAGACAAACACCATAAATAAATACTCATTAACCTTGGTCAGCAATGGAAACTTCTGATGCATTGTGGGCATTTTGTTGCGTTGGATCCATTATGATCAGGGGTCCCAACACAGAAGTGTGCATGAAGCCGTTGGATTCTGAGGTGGAAAAAAAAACAATAACTTCATAATGAAAAAGACTAGATTAAAAAAGCATACAAGTTAGCATGAAAGAGATACCCCATTCGTCTCCTCTCTTTTTTATAGATATATAAAAGCACAATACTGATCAAAGTACATGCATTGATCTACTTTAAGTTGTATATGTTATGCTAAAATAAGCTAGCATCCTTGGCTAATGGTGCATACTTGTTGCTCATGGCATCAGTTGCATTCATCATATTAAACTGCTGGCCAGAACATTTTCACATACTTCCAACAAATCAAACTCTTCCCTTACCGCTCATTTTCCTTTACATAGTGGCAAGCTTTCTTGCTCTCACTTAGAACTTCAGGATCCCATGCGAGCAGTTTGCAGTGAATGTACACCTGAGGAGCCAACCCAGTCTCATGTAATTTCGTGTTCACCAACACGATTTTCTCATTTTTTCCGTGTTGCACAGCACGATTTTAAAAGCTATGTATTTCTACTGGTAATGTGTTTCGTGCCTACGGGCACGTCTTTTTCTCCGGTCGGGTCATGGAAGACCGGAAGCTGTGTGGTTCATAAAAACATGTTCTTACTCAATATCAAGCCACAATTATTGCTTTTATTTTAAATCGTATAATTTCGGACTTTTGTTGCCGCCTGTGAGGAAAATAAATGGGGCTCAGAGCCTCAGAATACTGAAATCTGTATTTTTAAATCTTTTTTTCCTTCTAATTTGTTATTCTTTTCAAAATAACACACTGTTATTTACTCACCAATAACACACAATTATCCTTGCTTTTATTTATTGGTTTAATTCCATAATCTCTGGCTTTTTTGGCGTCCGTCAGGAACTGAATTTCAAAATAAAAATAACCGGAAACAGACGTAGGCCTCTAGGAGTTTAGGATGGCCGAAGACACTACACTACCCATAATCCCCAGCTATCGTTTAGGACTACAGTCCCCGTGATTAATCTTCAAGCGCTGGGATTGGATGTTGGAGTGGCAGTGCGCCAAGGCTACGCCGAGCTTCAAACAGCTGTTTGAAATGGAACAAAACCACGCCAGACTATCCAAAACTGGAATCGAACGCCCCCCCCAGAACTACACATGCTGGCTATTGTGTTTCGCAAAATGTTCCATGGGACGTCTCGACTGAACGTTTTCGTTTTTCCCACAATTAGAAGTTGCCATTATTAAACACATTGGTGTTATCAAATGTAAAACATATAATTAATAAATGGGTGAAAATCGCTTGTGTCCATAATGCGCAGCATTAATATATACCCACATGACAGCTCATTGTTACTTTGTAATTCTACTCCACAATTCAGAGGTTAACCTGATTGCCAAGTGCCAACAATCAGGAGAGATATTTGATAGTTGGTGCTTGAGAAGACTAAACATTTATCTGCAATTGACATGAATGGAAACGAGTAATAAAGTATATTCATTACTTGTTATTCTCTACTAATAGTTAATTAAAGACTGTATAATGGCTATTTTGCACATCCCTTTCAAGATTTCAAGATTTTCAAAGGTTATTGACATATCATATACACAACTACGGTGTATGCAATGAATGAAAATCTTGGGTCACAGGTTCCTCAACAGCACATTACAAGACATCTATCAATATGTGTTTGTACCTCCACCATTAAACTGTCATATTCTGCACATTTCTTATACTATCTACATACATAAGAGTATAATTTATATGTATAATATCAGTTAAAATAAGTGCTTCAACATAGTTAACATTGCAGGAAAGCAATATATTAGACGTTAAGTACTTTGTCAGGCTAAATATTTATCTGGAGATACCCCCAAAGTTTTTTTCTTATTCAAAAGAGGACCTTAATCTAAAGTATTATTTAATGTTTAAATAAAGGTTAATTCGTTTTTCTGTTTTGCACCTCCTCCTATTAATATCTTTGTACATCCTGCTCGAAACTGTTTTATTGTAGAGATCACTTACAGTATCTTCTTGATTTTTTATATTCTATATTTCTATCACAGACCTTCTACTTTCCCCCTATGAAAGTATGTACTCTTAATATTTTTTTAATCAAATATAACACATAAAAACAATAATTCAATAACGTGCTTTAACCACTAGGCGGTGCACACAAGGTACACGCAGCCATAATGACTTTGTATTATTAGTGTAGGACACTTATGTATGTACAACATCTGAAGATGTGTAGTTTTATTCATGTTTTCACATAATTTTATAGCATATTGCTATACTATTTCAGACTCAGTATTTACATTCTTATATTCAAAGAAAATCAAAGTCCTTTTATATCAGCTGTGCACCGTTATGGTGTAAATATAACCTATCTACGAATTAGATCAAATATAAAAGTAGGCCGAATTAAGGTCGATACTGCAAGGAGACGTATTGTGTGAAGAGAAATTGAAGATGTTGTTTAATTGTTGATATATTTATGATCCACGTTAAGTATTCAGTTTCGGCGGCATTTCTTCCAGTTTTTCCAAAGGTCTTCTCATCAGGGCTCTATAAATAAAGAACTACGGCAGATCTGTAATATTTATTGCAGCCGAACCGTGTATTACAATGCCGTTATGTGATGACTTTCAAAGAGAAAAGCAAAAACACTCGGAATTAAGTATTATTTTATTCTTTTAAAATGTTTTCCGGATTTCATATCATATAAACACCAAATCCCAGCATGCATTGCGGCTAAAACATCCAATCAGCGAGCTTAAACCACAGCTGAGGATCTTGGGTAATCGCTCGAAATGCCTACGTCTGTTTCCGGTTATTTTTATTTTGAAATTCAGTTCCTGACGGACACCAAAAAAGCCCGAGATTATAGAATCAAACCAATAAATAAAAGCAAGGATAATTGTGTGTTATTGGTGAGTAAATAAGTGTTATTTAGAAAAGAATAACAAATTAGAAGGAAAAAAAGATTTAAAAAATACAGATTTCAATGTTCTGAGGCTCTGGGCCCCATTTATTTTCCTCAGACGGAAACAAAAGTCCGAAATTATACGATTTAAAATAAAAGCAATAATTGTGGCTTGATATTGGGTAAGAACATGTTTTTATGAACCACACAGCTTCCGGTCTTCCACAACCCGACCGGAGAAAAAGACGTGCTGCAGGCACGAAACACATTACCAGTAGAAATACATTGCTTTTAAAATCGTGCTGTGCAACACGAAAAAAAGGGGAAAATCGTGTTGGTGAACACAAACTGCCATGAGACTGGGTTGGAGGAGCACATGAAACATACATGTTTGCTAGGAACCAAGTATTCTTTAGAGCAGTGGTTCCCAACCTTTTATCCCAAATGACTCCTGTTAGGCTAAATTATAGTCTCTTTAGTCATGAAGCAAAACAGCAACATATTTCAGCTAAGGTGAATAGGAGCGATAGAGTGTATTATGTACCAAGAATCAGTCTGCAATTGACAGTTTGACAATTACATGTTGAACCTTATGGAACAAGTCCATACAACAACAACGCCAATTGAGTACAGTGCTGAAAAGCTTTGAATCCATTCTTTTCATTGTTCAGCCATAATATTCTTTGGAAAATTACTGAGTTTAGCTTTGACCTGCTTGAAGAATACAGAATTAACAGTTAATGCTTATCATGTAAGTATTTTTAGAATTCTTGTTTGGAAATTTGAACAAAAAGTTGAACGTAATCATATTGCTTTCAAAGATTTAGTGTGATCAATATTTCTGGGAAATTGACAGGAAAAAAGTTCATGACATTGAACAGAGCTGGAAATGTTCCCAGAAATAAGACAAGGTCATCAAGATTCAGTAATACAGCTTAGTTTAAACCATTTCACACAAAAGGCAAGTCAAACCCAATAATTTCAGAACTTCAATTAAGTGGTTTGGAAACTTTTTTATTTTTTTTTATTGGCCACATACAATCTGAAATGCAAAGAGAACCAAGAATAAAAAACTAATTCAGATTGAAGAAACCAGTCAGCGAAATGGATCCATTCCTGTTGGGAGAACAAAGTTTAATATTTTCGTTCAGAATAAATGTATATTGTAATACGAAACCCTTACCTTCAGGAATTCACATCTGTGATGGTAAATGGCCCAATGACTGCTTTTTGTACCATTCCATGGTTCTCTGCAAAAATATATATTTTAGTACAAGTCAACCAAACAAGTGTAAAACAGCAGAAGTTGTGTACATACCTGACGCAACACTCCTCTGCCTCCTTGACTTGCATTTCGATTCACAGCAGTCACAAAGATTGCTCTGGGCCAAGTTGTCCAGCAACTCCCAACTGAGTTCATGAAGATTGGATGAAAAGATAATTAAAATGCATCTCAACTCTTTCAAATAAAGTCTCCACAAAGTTTGAATAGTTATGAACGGGATCCATCTGTATCTTCAGTAGACTGGGCTTAAGCTGAATAAGTCATCTCATGTAAAACAAATTAACTTACAAGTCAGATTCTGATATATTAAAGTACTATTTTTACCCATGCCCTTCGACAAAGTGGCAGGCTTTCTTAGTGCTGTCAAGACCATTGGGATCCCAAGCCAAAAGTTTGCAGTGGATAAAGACCTGTTGAGTAGAGGGGAAATATAGGCGTCATGGCATCAATTAATCTCAGTATCCACAATAAAACCTTCAATCTGAAAAAAATGTAAAGGCCAATTTACCTCTTCTCCCATAGCAAACTTAAAGGTCTGAAGTGATAGGCGGATCTCCGATGACTTTTGCCTTGGTTCGAATTTTGATCGTGACGACACACTTTCCAAAAGACATCTGTTGGGTTAAAGAAAATGTATTAGCATTACTACCAAGGTTTCCACCAAAATCAATGCTCATTGCCGAGAGTACCCTTTATTGGAGATGATGGGGTACATGGTGCTTTCAGGGTACAGCTCTGGCGTGGTAGCTGCTACACATTCCTCAAGAAGCAGCAGCAAGGGCTGATGGGTGTTCTGCACCACACTAGCCATGATGGGGATGATGGAGCCCAGAGGAAAGCGTGTAGATTCAGCAGGGCCTGAGAAGTCGTCTAGGGCAGTAAACAGAGGAAGAGTCATTAAGTTACAAAAGTCAGGGAGAGCTGCTGTTCGTAGAGAGTTTCTCATGTTGTTTACCCACCATTCATGAGGCCAATGTTAAACTGCAGATCTCCTAGACTGTAGGTTTTAAACACCGGGTCATAGATCGTAGCATACCAGTCTTTGGGCCTGCACAAAATAAAGCAGAAGGGTACAGAAAATGCTGCAAAGTGAAACTATTGAACTTTTTAGTGCAAGCTTGTTTACTCCTACGGACAAATTCTTTATTCTTATTCCGCCGGGTTATTTTGTCCATCTTCTTCTCCCACATCGCAGAAACTCCGTTCAAATATTACTTCTCATTCATAACTTTCATAATTCCCGCGATACATCCCAGAATTTCCCATTTTTAACATGGAAGTCAATGGAGAAACTCTTCAGACTTGAAAAATCGTCATGCAACTTCAACTGCAAACTGTTCCTTCACACTTCCACTCCGAAACATCATTCTACCTTTAACACTAGAACCGCCAACGGGTAAATTTTACCTGCAGCTGTTTGATTGTATGTAACTTGTTTTCAATAACATATTAAAGTCTCCCAGTCCGTGACATTTCCTGAAAGTGTGTTATGTAGCACCCTCTGTTGTTAACAATTGTCAATATGAAGTCAGATTGAAAAAAATCGCCCCAAAAAATGCCATTTATACCTATATCCGCCAGCGGGTAATATTTACCTCATTGAAAATGCAGCGTAAACATGAAGTGTTGCTATAGCAACGCCTTTTGTCTACTGCGGTTCCTTATGATAGAGAGATTGAGAGAGAGAGAGAGTTATAGATAGTGTAACATCTTGGAGAATACAAGATTTTGGATGACTGAGCTCACGTTGAGGACGTAATGCATGTGTGCAGGTTACGTGTCAGTTGAATAAAGATGGACACTCGGAATGAGAGAAGTAGTCCGCGTCGTCTGTTTATGTACTGTAGACAATTATATGTCCATTGAACAGAACATTACAGATAGATCGATATATAGTTATAGATAGAGAGATTTGTACCTAAACAAAACACAAGTCTAACACCAGGCGTTTAAATCAGCACTCTTAGCGATATTTTATACTTCATGTAATCTGCACAAACTATATCATATGAAAAGCTGAGAGTCCACATATTCTATTGGTATAAGTTTCATCCCTGTGCGATCAAAACTCACTGTTCTGTATGATAAATAAAAGAACATTGGACCTTGAAAATCAATAGTGGGTACATTTTACCCGTTGGCGGTTTTAGGTATACAGCGACCTCTGGCGGTTCTAGTGTTAAAATGTTACACATCTTTCTGACATTATTCATATTAAACAACTTTTAAATCAGATTTATACTTTTAGAAATATTAAACATTGCTCAGACCTTGGTAAATAGGCCTTCTTCAGATTTTAACATTAGTGTGTATTGCGCAGCTCGTTAATGCTGGAGTGCTTGAGTCACAGCTAGAGTGGAGGACTGCTTGAAATTCGCCTTCATATATATATATATTTTTAAACCTGCCATAATTCCCAAACCCTACACTCCTGAGACATCCTTTCTCATGAGAAACGTAGAAAAACATGTCGTAGCTCCATTAAAGCCCGTTGTACATTCAGGCTCATCTTTCCTCACAGCAGCAGCCGCACACCTTTAGTTAGTCTGCCAAAAATGCCACATTATTGACCCAAAACTACAACAAAAAAAGCACACTTCAGATTCCAAGGGTTCTTGAGATGCTTCACACGTTGAAATTTCACCGATAACTGTTACGGTTCTTCAACAAAACGTGCACATACAAGAGGTTTATCTCTCATTCAGAACAATGAAAAGTCTCTCCTCTCACTGATGACTGCACATCACCATGGAAACCTTTGATCTCTGGGCTCAAGGACAGGTGCTTCATAACGTTGTTAGCTCAAATATAAACACCTGTGTGATGGATCATGATGTCATAACTCCAATTGGCATGCTCAGAACGCCACCAAACACATGATGGTTAACACTGTGGCCCTGAACAGCTCTACATCAAATCTGATTTGCAGTAATCTGGTGTTACTATGGCAACGAATCCCTCACCATAAAACATGATATCTCTGTAACTCCAATGGACACGGTCCAATCGTCCCCCAATCTTCACTTGTATATCACCGGTCAATGGCTCTACGCCAAATCTGAGATTTCAGTATATGCCGTTTCCATGGAAATGCATCCCTCAGCTTAAAACACAATGAGGTTGTGATACCTAAGCAAATCGTCTAAAACAGCACCTGACTTCAGATAATGGTCTGGCCCTCAACAGCTCTATGTAAATTATGGAGTTTCATCATGTGCCGTTTCCATGGAAATGCATCCCTCGCCATAAAACACGATGTTGCTGTAACTCCAATGGTCACGGTCCGATCGTCCCCAAAACTTTGCTTGTACATCACCTGTCCATGCCTAAACAGCTCTATGCAAAATCTGAGGTCTCACCAAAGGCTGTTTCCATGGAAACGCACCCCTTGCCATAAAACACGATGTTGTCGTAACTGATATGAAAATGGTCAAAACACCACCAGACTTCAGATGACAGTTAATTGTCCAGCCCTCAATATGTCAATTAGTGAATTTTCCTCAAAAGCTTGCAATAAAACACAGTATTGCTATAACTCCAATGAAAAGTGTCAAAAAGTGCTAAAACTTCACATGTGTGCTAACAGTACTGCCGTGAAGACACCTAAGGGACAGCTTTGAGATTTCTTCAAATTCCGTTGCCATGGCAACACAATGCTCGCCATGAAACATGGTTCTCATAACTTCAGTGAAAATGAAACTGCCCAAAACTTCGCAGGTTTGGTAATGATGAAGCCATCCACATATCTAAGCGTATTATGGGGAGTCATCAAATACCATTGCCATGGTGACAGATCATTCGCCATCAAGTTAGTTCAATTGTTTGTAGTTCAAATATTCTGCTGCTTTTCCAAGCTTTTTTACTTTCTTTTCTTCTCAGACATTCCAGGCCCCCCCCAGTGTTCATGTATGATTTCAATCTAAAATTCTTCACTTTCTTCTTACATATTACATTTCAGCATAGCAATTCAGCATCAGCATAAAGTTTTCCCACTAGCAATTTCTTCAGGAATTGCATTCTCTATAGTTATGAACTGTTACTCCTATGCTAAAAGATAGACCAAAAATAAGTAGACATTAACTACTTCCTCCAAAATGCAAAACACTAGAGTGAATTTAAATGTATGATGTTCAATTAAAACTATGGGAAAAACTCAATTGACAATGAATTGGGGAAAACACAGTGTACCTTAGGGATTGTTCTCAGTAAATGGGTATATGTTTTGTTGAGAATACGTCAATAGATAAAGCTAATTTGGGAATAGAACAGAAACAGGCTGGAGATTCTCTAAATCAGTCTCCCATTCATTGTCGATAAAGCAGCTTCAGACTTTATACCTGATGACATCACAAGTTTGGGATGTACTTCCATGCTTGGTGGCATTGAGAGGGAGAAGCTTATTATCAAATTGAACTT
This sequence comes from Notothenia rossii, assembly GCF_949606895.1. NCBI lineage: Eukaryota > Metazoa > Chordata > Actinopteri > Perciformes > Nototheniidae > Notothenia > Notothenia rossii. Next base: position 5,325,824 of record NC_136902.1, read on the forward strand.
TCCCAGGCCATGAAAATGCCACATTGGAATTGTTTGTTAAGGGTAGTGTCACCCTTTAGCACCTTACAGTATGTTGGTACGGAAACTAACCTCTCATATGCACAGACAACTGGGTGGGTGAAGGCCAAATTGTAAGAATCTGCAGAAGCAACGTAGGTCAGATCATTGCTGTACACCAGTGCATCCCCGGTGACCTGTTAGAGAGACAAAGATCCCCCTGAGAGAGCTGTAGGAAATATAGCAGACTCACAGCTTGCAGGTTTAAAATATATATACACATACCAGTCTCCTAAAGTTACAGTCAGTGAGATCCACATAGAAGTAGGCCTCTCCTGCTGAGAAGCTAGTTGGGAAACAGTTACCCAGACGGAGAAGCGACGTATCGGCCTGGGGTCGGCTTTCTGTCCACATCAGCGTCACAACATCTGGCCCACAGTCCACTTTCATGTCTGCAACACAAATAAATTAAGTTCAGACTCAAATATTTGAGTCAAGGTTAATAACAAGACTTTAATTGTTTCCAGTCTTACCTGCATATACTGCCATGGCAGCTGCCAGGCTCAGAAGCAGTGCACCTTGACAAAATGAAACCATCATGACCGAATGCTTGCTACTGACACAGTGCATGTTCTTATACCTTGTTCCTGAGAGGCATTCATCAAGATAACGTATTTCACCTGGTGCCTGTCAACAGTCCCAGCTGCAGCAGATAACACACTGATTACAGCATGGGGAGCATCCAATCACATTAGTCCTTACACCCAATTCATTTTTATTCAGCTTCATCAGCAGCACAAAATCACCATTTGTTAATCAATTTATTATCCTGTGTGACTACCTTACATTCTTATTTAAAACACTTTAAGGATGATAGTGCATGGGTTGTCTTAATGTTTTGCTGTTATTTATATTAACATTAATATATGTATACGTTGGGATTTTTTGTTCAACTTCAAGTCATGCAAGAAAAGGTTTTCTTTGAGAATTAAAAGGAGTCATTTCTAAACAAATGATCATTTGGGGGAAGGTAGTATTCCTTCATCAGATGTCCTCCCCTATTCAAATGTGTCATTTTTATATCTTTGACCTAATGGAAACTCAAGGTAAGGGAAAAAGGTACATTTAAGTTGTAATTGAGAAAATATCCACACTCACACATCTGAATATTAGTTGGTGCTATGATGTCCTCTTTTAACTGCATAAACACGTGCCATGCAGGCCATCCCTATTGGTTTTATATTCATGGCCAGAAAGTAAACTATGCTACATTCAACTGCAGGCATGAGTGCCCAGAAAATAAATTCAGATCAGAATTGCCTTTTCAAATGAGGCTCAACATAAATAATTGCCATAGTTGTAATACCAGACAGATCACAATAGCTTTTCAATCTGGTGGTGTATGTAATGTCAGAATGTACAGAGCTCAATCTAAAATAGAAAGTGAAAGAAATTCAGGGGCTATACTCCAACTCACACGGCCATTGAAGGTTACATTATAATTGACGGTATCTTTCAATGACAAAAGTCACACATAATTAGGAAAGTTCTACTGATGGGACAGATGGACACAGTTGAGGACAGTAGGACCTTCATATGAAGTAAAGATACTCGTTTTATACTCAACAGGAGTTAACAACAGTTTTATTTATACAGAGATTATAGACTACTTTAATCTGCATATGGATGTCGTCCACCTGGGCCCTCTGTTCAGTCTCCCCAATCTTAGACTGGACTTCCTGTTGAGAAAATGTTTAGCAACGTTAGTCTTATGGCAAGTTTTGAACAAAACTTCAAGACGAATACCATAAATAAATACTCATTAACCTTGGTCAGCAATGGAAACTTCTGATGCATTGTGGGCATTTTGTTGCGTTGGATCCATTATGATCAGGGGTCCCAACATAGAAGTGTGCATGAAGCCGTTGGATTCTGAGGTGGAAAAAAAAAACAATGACTTCATAATGAAAAAGACTAGATTAAAAAAGCACACAAGTTAGCATGAGAGAGATACCCCATTCGTCTCCTCTCTTGGAGCGAGTGTTGCAGGTCCTAGAACAGCAGTCACACATGGAGCTCTGCATGGGGTCATCCAGGAGTTCCCATCTGAGGAGGCAGCAATCGTTAAGGCTCAAATACATCAGCATGGCTTTAAAACATTTTGTATACACAGAAGAAAAAAGCCGTTATAAAAAGGTGTGATGTTTCTATAAAAAACAAAAACTGGTAAAATTATAAATATCAAGTTAATGACCAAAAGATATATTTCCATCTACAGTGCAGAAAAAGGTTAGCATTTTACAAAAGCTCAGGGCTTTTTTTATTTTATAAATCTCAATAGGTTGGCTAATCATTTGAGTGCCCCTCCTTTTAAAACAAATATATTGTTATTCTCAAATATTTTAAAAATATCATTCGTCACAATTGTTATCTATAATTTGTTAGTTAGCAGGATATCATTTATTATAGATATATAAAAGCACAATACTGATCAAAGTACATGCATTGATCTACTTCAAGTTGGATATGTTATGCTAAAATAAGCTAGCATCCTTGGCTAATGGTGCATACTTGTTGCTCATGGCATCAGTTGCATTCATCATATTAAACTGCTGGCCAGAACATTTTCACGTACTTCCAACAAATCAAACTCTTCCCTTACCGCTCATTTTCCTTTACATAGTGGCAAGCTTTCTTGCTCTCACTTAGAACTTCAGGATCCCATGCGAGCAGTTTGCAGTGAATGTACACCTGAGGAGCACATGAAACATACATGTTTGCTAGGAACCAAATATTCTTTAGAGCACTTTACATTTACCCCCTCACCTCCTCGCCGAGACCAAACTTGAAGGACTGCAGGTAGAGGATGATTGCAGACGAGTGGTACCGAGGGAGAAACCTGGAGTTTCCCTTCACACTGTCCAGGAGACACCTGAAGAAATTCAGATAAGCGATAAGGACTAAACTCCAGAAAACAATGAAAGAAATCAGAGACTGGATCTCACCCCTTATTTCTAATGATGGGGTACACATTGCTGTTAGCCTGCAGCTCAGGCGTAGTGGCTGCCACACATTCCTCCATGAGCAGCAGCAATGGCTGATGGGACTTCTGCTCCACTGTTGCCCATATTGGCATGAAGGAGCCCAGGGGGATGACATTTGTCTCCGCTACCGCTGTCATTTGTTCTGTAAGGGGAAAAGTAAAAACGGCTCAGTGTGCATTTTTTGAGTGTTTGGCCTTTGGGAGCATGAGCCCTCACCATTTAGGAGCAGCATGTGGAACTTCAGCCCTCCTCGGCCTTCGGCAACACCTGACCCCGGGTTCAGGAAAGGAGGAACCCACCCCTTAGGTCTGAAACATATTAACAACATTTATCCATATATCAGCTTTAAACTTGAATTTAAATAAGAAAGAAGCTCCTACCTTGGATAAACGCACTCGATGGGATACACATAAGCTGCAGGACTCGACCTTGGTTGGGGCCTGAAAGTCAGCTCATTTTTGTAGATGAGATTCTTCCCTTTCACCTGAAGAAAAAAAAGAAGCTCATTATGACATTGAAAAGGCTGAGAGGTATTTTGGTGAAACATGGCAGTTACATTACCAGTCTTTTAAAATTGCAGTCATCTAGTTTGTAGTTAAACTCAGCTTTCCCCTCTCCCCTGGGCAGAACATGAAACCCAGATGGCATGCAGGTTCCGAGGAAGTGACGAGCTGCATATTGCCGCAGCCTCGAGGGGATCGTCCATGTGATGCTTATGGAGTCTTTTTCACACTGTACTTTGATTTCTGCAAACAAATCATTATTATATATTTCCCTACATTCCCCAACAAAAGCAGATGTTTACATACATGTGCTAAGCATACCTGCATTGGCAACAGTCGTTGCAAAAAGAGTCACGACTATCACACCTAGGTAGAGTTGAGTCCCCATGACTGAATGATCTAGATCACACAGGAAGTGGCACCATTTGTAGACTCCCTGCCAAATGAGCTGAACGAGCAACACCTGTGTGAGAGCAGGGCAGCACCTGTCTACTTATACTGGGGTGTCATTTCACATTCAATTTCATTGTAGAGTTTTCATTTGGATCATTTCTATTAAACTTATTCAAGTACATTTTTATTTATCTGCCTAATTGCTTTTTTTTTTTATTCTACTGAATTTATTTTTCAAAAACTACCTGATTATTTTACATACAACACTATTTATAAAACAATACAACAATTCAGATGAAACTACTTAAAGGCAATTTTCTAAAATCAGCCCAACCATAACATGCTTCCAGGTCTATATACCTACAGGTTAGTAAGTCAGAGATGTGAAACTACATTTAACCTTTTGTTTTACATTAATTAATAAATGATTATGGGAAGTGCCCTTTTTCTCACTTGAGCTCCCGCCCCCCAAAATGTCTGTGCACGTCCCTGGCCCCCACCGTCGGTAAATGGAAGTACTACAAAGAACCCTGTTAATTATGTGCAGTTATTTCACGACTTGTATTACATGGCTTAGTTGAATACTCGATTTTGATTGGTCAATTCAGAACACGTGACACATTGTTAATCCAGAACAGACAGATCGCTGTCATGGACTGAAATGAATAGAGCAGCGTCCTCTGGTGGCCTCTGTATAGATCAGTCAGTCCAAAAAGAAACAAAAAGATAATTACCAACATTAAAGTGTAAGAGACATTTATTTAAAGTTAGCTTTAGCCTTTTTGATTGAGTTGGTGCAGATGCCCAAAGTGCATTAAGGTGGGAAAGATGTACAGAGTGTAACGCTCCAACAGTTGATCTTTGTAAGGAGGCTTTCACATCAGAGACCGAGGCAGGCCCGGCTCCAGGATGAAATGACTGAGGGGGCTGTTAAAAAATCCGAGGGGGCGATTTTTTTTTCACAACAACGAAAAATACTGGCAATGTAATGAATTGACACACCAAGCTTTTTTCCTTCTCACTGCTTTACAATCTCTTTGCTTCTTTATTTGTTATTCTGGATTTACCTCTGTCGTTCTGTTCTTTTCCTCTGATCTTTAATATTAGGTAGTACATTATTAGATGGCCGAACTTTGTTTAACAGACTAACATTGATTTCCTCAATTTATAAATGGACAGGCTCTGTAATTATACCATAACCTTTTCTCCTCTATCCCTTAACTCGTCTTCCTATACAGATTTACTTACCTCTAGTCAAGTCAGGATTAAATAAACATTAATCTGGTTGATTTTTTATTTTCAGGATTGAATGTTCAAATCAAGGCCTAAAACCTGGCATTTCATAAGAAAGTTACTAATATATAAACCAAATGTAATATTGGATCAAATACTACACCAAATGGACAGACACAGATTAAAAATTAAAATAAAGTCCCCTGGTTTGTCCCTAGAGTCTAACTGCCATGAGAAAAATCAAATCAATGTTCCAAAATCTGTCACGAGATGTCGCTCATTGTACCAATATGGTTGATATAATACATAACATATTATTATTCTAGTAAAAGAGCTCGCTTTGGCAAAAACCTGATCCATTCAGCCCTAAATAATAACAAGTAACCATCACGTGTGGTGCTATCTGTAGTTGTTTGTCTTATTTTTTGTTGATGTCAAACAACATGGATTTCAAGTCAATATACGAAAGTAAATCAAGAAATTAAGCAAACAAGCTGATCTTCAAGTTCCTCAAAAACACTGGTCTGAGGACAAGGATTTAATATGAACATTTAATAAATCAACAGTAGGTGGCGATATATGCTCCAAGGGGAAGCGATTCGCCAATAAAGACAAAAGAAGAAGAAGAAGAAGAAGAAGAAGTAGTAGAAGAAGAAGAAATACGCTAACTCTACAAACAGGCACAACACTGTTACTCTGTTGTTACTGACATGTAACATTTGATTTCACCTTGCTCTATTTTTTTTAACGCACGTTCAAAAACGGGGACATTTTCGGGAGTTTCAACCGGGTACCAGCCACCGAAAACGGGGACGTTTTGGTCACCCATCCGACTGTGTTTACAGCTAAGCACACACGCTAACATTAAGACTAGCTCACTTGGGGTTGAGGCTTTTTTACACGTTGCTTGACTGCCTGCCCACATATCTGATCTAAACATAGTAACGTGTATTGTGGAAAAAAAATATTTAAAGTTATTTAATAATTGTGACATTTATTGTACTTTTTGATGGATGAATGATGCTCAAAGTGAGCGCCGGGCCCGGACCGAGGCCTGGATCCAACTTAAAAAGGAGTTCTCGATTTAGGTTCAAATTTACTAAAGTACTTTTCGCTTTAGGTGAGAAAACGACTGCTGTGTCTCAAGTATTTTTTTCCAATACATAAATCTTAGTATCGCTTTTAACAGCTCATACAGACTGCATTATAAGCCTATTAAAAGTGATACTAGGCGAAAAAGGACTCTATAAAAAAGTTGCATGAGGAGACTACCTACATTTCCACGTTTGTAAGGTGTCATGTGTTACGTTAAGCTAATTCCATTGGATGTTGTCATATAATGACTCCTACTGTTCTGTGCTTTAGTAAAACCTCCAGGATGTGAGTGTTGAAGATATGCATAGCATACAGTGTTCTTCCAGTTATGCACTTTGGCGGTGGTGGTGTTCGAGGGAATTTGGGGATCTTTGCACAGATGTATGAGAAAATAAACGTTTTTATTTTATGTACAGTATGTTTTTAAACAACTGGGATTGGAACTGGCTCAGATTTAGTTTTGATTGTTGGTGTTTTGTCATATTCTGTGTTTTTAAAAAGGCTCTTTTTAGTCGGAGCCGTTCACCGTCATTGTGAATGACTCCGTGCTGTGTGCCGTCATGGATCACTCTGGAAATGTTCCAACAAATATATAAAACATTTCAGAATCATCCTAAACTTGTTTTCTTTTGCTTTCACCTCATAAATATTGACTCACCTCACGTCATGTTTCAGTATTATCAGAAATGATTTATCCTGAAAACATGCATGAAAATATCCTGCTCCATCTATTAAAAATGTTTTGATTTATTTTGATTTGATAACATTTTAATTACACGTAAAAAAAGAAAATTCACAAAGAACACAAAAACAAAATGTTCAAATAGAAAGTTTACTGAACTCAATCAAAATATATATTTATTATTTAATTAAAACCAGATTTGTTTTGTATCAGATCATTATCAAGCTACTTTTTGTATAACATTCTTAATTCCTTAATATGCAGTATCTCTAAGTAAAAGCTAAATAAATGTCATATTGACAAAAAATGTCTTTAATTGCAATCATGTTAAGCCATATTTATGCATGAAGGTGTAGTAAAACGGCTAACACTAAGATAAAGCAACTTGATCATGACCAGACGTTTTGGAGTTGCTGATTTAATAGAAACATTTTAAGCATGTGACCTGTTGCAAGTTATTAAAACAAATGTTTTTCATTCTTCATAATCAGTCAACCTGCAGATAGGGTTAAATACAAACACCAAATTCGTTTTTCTGTTTGATCCACCTGCTGGTAGGAACAGAAAATATGTCCAGTTAAAACAGTTACAGTTATAAAACAAATACTCTGCACCTCATTGTTGCTTGAACCGAATTAGATGAAGTAACTGAGTTATTAGAAACTGCTCATAAAAAAAGTTACCCACCAACAAAATGTGTTTTCTGTAGGCCTTGAGACTTTCCTGTATTCTTTACCTGGTTCTCGTTCACATGCCCCTGGCTGTTCCTTAAGAATTGCTCAGTTGCGTCATGGCCTCGTCAAACAGCGCTCTGGCAGTCCCTTTATACTCACTCCATGGCTTATCTCGGGTTTTCTCCTTGACCTCTTCAGCCAACTTCTCTTTCACTACTTTCATCAAAACCTCTTCCAGTACATGTTCTTCTTCTGTGAATATCAGTTCCTCAATCAGATGTTTACTGTCGAAACAACATGGTACTTTTTCACAGCATTTGCATCGTTCACAGAATGACAAGATGAAAGCCACAATAGTGATACAAAAGGCCCAAAAGCCACCGTAATGCTGAAGAAAGATAAAGAAAGAAAGATGGTTATATTATAACAGCAAAACTGCATTCCTGTTGTTCTTTTTTAATATGGACGTGATGCTGGTAAAGTAGATCAAGAGTGGAAGCACTCACCTGGGAAGAGTTTTTCAGTTCTTCAATGATGACTCTCTGGTTGTCCGTGATATTCGCCTCAGCTTTGCAGGCTAACTGTACCTGTTTCTCAGAGCCGTCATTCTTACAGCAAACATACCAGTCTCCATAGAGGAGCACAAAAGCAACCCACAGCACACCAACTAAAAAAGCCTTGAGAATGTGAAGGAAATAAAAACACCAAGGAACTTCGTGGCATTTAGTGCATGAGCACCAGTTTCTACAGGCACTTTGAAAATAACTGTTTGTCCACAGTGTGAAGAAAGTCATTAAGACTAGCAGAACCATGAACGAGTCGCAGCCTGAGTGTTGTGGTTCGCAATCGCACGCAAAGTCCTTTTCAAGCAGAATATTGTAGGTCAGGGGTGCCCACACTTTTTTGGCTGGTGAGCTACTTTTGAAATGACCAGCTCTACCAACCAAAAATAAAATCCCAAATTGCAAGGGGGCTGAATAACATGTTTTATTTATAACAACTCTATTTGGGTTCTTGAACAGAAACAAATACATAAAACTCAAAACACATGTTAACCTCTCTCCCTCTCCTCTCTCTCTGTTAAGAAACACATAACAAGCAGGCTAAGAAACCACTCTCCAATAAGCAAGTGGAATGGATTTGATAGTGAAGCACTGACACAGCTCTCTACAAAGTGTGGCGAGTGGATAGACCGATTCACGGACTTTCTACATGGTTAAAGTGGGGGGGTCAAAACTAATCATTTCAAAAAGTGTCATATAATGGCTGCGACGCCCATGATACAAAAAAGACAGTTCCTCTCCTAGTTCAATACATAATAGGCTAAATCATCATCTCTTTAGTCATGAAGCACAGAGACAGCTCTGGTTAAAGTCACAAATGACATTCTAATAGCCTCAGACAAGGGACTTGTCTCTATTCTTGTCTTGCTCGATCTTAGTGCTGCATTTGATACTATCGACCATGATATCCTATCGCAAAGACGAGAGCACTTAGTTGGCATACAGGGAACTGCTTTAGGCTGGTTTAGGTCCTATCTATCTGAACGCTCTCAGTTTGTACGTGTCAACGATGAATCTTCCATGCAAACCAAAGTTAGCCATGGAGTGCCACAGGGCTCAGTGCTTGGACCTATTTTGTTCACACTATATATGCTTCCGTTAGGCAATATTATAAGGAATCATTCTGTAAACTTTCATTGTTATGCGGATGATACTCAACTATATTTATCAATCAAGCCTGATAAAATTAATCATCTAAATAAAATTCAAGACTGCCTCAAGAACTTAAAAACGTGGATGAGCTTACTTTTTTTGATGTTAAACACGACCAAAACTGAAGTTATTGTACTTGGCCCGAAGAATCTACGAAACAAATTATCTAAAGATATATTAACTATGGATGGCATTAATTTTGCCTCCAGTGAGACTGTAAGGAATCTTGGTGTTATATTTGATCAGGATTTATCCTTTAACACCCACATAAAATCTATTTCAAGGACCGCCTACTTCCATCTACGTAACATTGCAAAAATCAGGCATATCTTGCCTCAAAACGATGCAGAGAAGCTAGTCCATGCATTTGTTACTTCAATGCTGGATTATTGTAACTCCTTATTATCAGGGTGTACCAAGAAGTCAGTCAAGTCGCTTCAGCTGATTCAAAACGCTGCAGCTCATGTACTAACCAGAGTTAGGAAAAGGGACCACATTACTCCTGTTCTGGCTGCCTTACACTGGCTCCCTATAGAACACAGGATATAATTTAAAATTCTTCTTCTCGCCTACAAAGCCCTTAATGGGCAGGCGCCATCTTACCTTAAAGAACTCATTATACCCTATTGTCCTACTAGGGCATTGCGTTCTAAGAATGCAGGGTTGTTGGTTGTTCCTAGAGTCTCTAAAAGTACAATGGGAGCCAGAGCCTTTTCTTATCAAGCTCCACTTTTGTGGAATCAGCTTCCAGTTTGTGTTTGGGCGGCAGACAGCCTATCCGTTTTTAAGAGTGCGCTTAAGAACTTCCTTTTTGATAAAGCTTATAGTTAGGGCTGATTAGATTCAGCCCCTAGTTTTGCTGATATAGGCTTAGTTTGTCGGGGGACATCATACTTCTTCCTTCTCTCTGTCTATACCTGTGTACTCTCATGTTCCGATTAACCCAGCTTCCCCAAATGTCTTTCTTTTTGGTGTCTATATACGCCGGGATCCGGAGTCATGGATGATCCTGCGGTCCTGTGTCATTTATCGCGAGTCCTGGATGGATATCCTCGTGGATTCATCTTCCTATTATACACATGCATTTCCAAACATTTGGACTACCTATGTTGCAAATGTATCTTTTCAATTTACACACGGCATCTATTGCACGTCTGTCCGTCCTGGGAGAGGGATCCCTCCTCTGTTGCTCTCCCTGAGGTTTCTCCATGTTTCCCTTTAAACTGTGGGGTTTTCTCTGGAAGTTTTTCCTTGTACGATGTGAGGGTCTAAGGACAGAGGGTGTCGTATTGTCATACTGATATTCTGTACAAACTGTGAAGTCCGAGACAAATGTAACATTTGTGATATTGGGCTATATAAATAAACATTGATTGATGAAGCAAAACAGCAACATATTTCAGCTAAGGTGAATAGGAGCGATAGAGTGTATTATGTACCAAGAATCAGTCTGCAATTGAAAGAGTTTGACAATTACATGTTGAACCTTATGGAACAAGTCCATACAACAAAAAAAGGGCCAATTGAGTACAGTGCTGAAAAGCTTTGAATCCATTCTTTTTATTGTTCAGCCATAATATTCTTTGGACAATTACTGAGTTTAGCCTTGACCTGCTTGAAGAATACAGAATTAACAGTTAATGCTTATCATGTAAGTATTTTTAGAATTCTTGTTTGGAAATTTGAACAAAAAGTTGAACCTAATCATATTGCTTTCAAATATTTAGTGTGATCAATATTTCTGGGAAATTGACACAGGAAAAAAGTTCTTGACATTGAACAGAGCTGGAAATGTTCCCAGAAATAAGACAAGGTCATCAAGATTCAGTAATACAGCTCAGTTTAAACCATTTCACACAAAAGGCAAGTCAAACCCAATAATTTGAGAACTTCAATTAAGTGGTTCGGAAACTTTTTTTTATTTTTATTTTTATTGGCCACATACAATCTGAAATGCAAAGAGAACCAATAATAAAAACCAAATTCAGATTGAAGAAACCAGTCAGCGAAATGGATCCAATCCTGTTGGGAGAACAAAGTTTAATATAGCCGTTCAGAATAAATGTATATTGCAATACGAAACCCTTACCTTCAGGAATTCATATCTATGATGGTAAATGGCCCAATGACTGCTTTTTGTACCATTCCATGGATCTCTGCAAAAATAAATATTTTAGTACAAGTCAACCAAAAAAGTGTAATACAGCAGAAGTTGTGTACATACCTGACGCAACACTCCTCTGCCTCCTTGACTTGCATTTCGATTCACAGCAGTCACAAAGATTGCTCTGGGCCAAGTTGTCCAGCAACTCCCAACTAAGTTCATGAAGATTGGATGAAAAGATAATTAAAATGCATCTCAACTCTTTCAAATAAAGTCCCCACAAAGTTTGAATAGTTATGAACGGGATCCATCTGTATCTTCAGTAGACTGGGCTTAAGCTGAATAAGTCATCTCATGTAAAACAAATTAACCTACAAGTCAGATTCTGATATATTAAAGTACTATTTTTACCCATGCCCTTCGACAAAGTGGCAGGCTTTCTTAGTGCTGTCAAGACCATTGGGATCCCAAGCCAAAAGTTTGCAGTGGATAAAGACCTGTTGAGTAGAGGGGAAATATAGGCGTCATGGCAGAAATTAATCTCAGTATCCACAATAAAACCTTGAATCTGAAAAAAATGAAGGCCAATTTACCTCTTCTCCCATAGCAAACGTAAAGGTCTGAAGTGATAGGCGGATCTCCGATGACTTTTGCCTTGGTTCGAATTTTGATCGTGACGACACACTTTCCAAAAGACATCTGTTGGGTTAAAGAAAATGTATTAGCATTACTACCAAGGTTTAGACCAAAATAACTTTTTTTTAAATCAATGCTCATTGCCGAGAGTACCCTTTATTGGAGATGATGGGGTACATGGTGCTTTCAGGGTACAGCTCTGGTGTGGTAGCTGCTACACATTCCTCAAGAAGCAGCAGCAAGGGCTGATGGGTGTTCTGCACCACACTAGCCATGATGGGGATGATGGAGCCCAGAGGAAAGCGTGTAGATTCAGCAGGGCCTGAGAAGTCGTCTAGGGCAGTAAACAGAGGAAGAGTCATTAAGTTACAAAAGTCAGGGAGAGCTGCCGTTCGTAGAGAGTTTCTCATGTTGTTTACCCACCATTCATAAGGCCAATGTTAAACTGCAGATCTCCTAGACTGTAGGTTTTAAACACCGGGTCATAGATCGTAGCATACCAGTCTTTGGGCCTGCACAAAATAAAGCAGAAGGGTACAGAAAATGCTGCAAAGTGAAACTTTTGAACTTATTAGTGCAAGCTTGTTTACTCCTACGGACAAATTCTTTATTCTTATTCCGCCGGGTTATTTTGTCCGTCTTCTTCTCCCACATTGCAGAAACTCGGTTCAAATACTACTTCTCATTCATAACTTTCATAATTCCCGAGATACATCCCATTTTTAACATGGAAGTCAAAGGAGAAACTCTTCAGACTTGAGAAATCGTCATGCGACTTCAATTGCAAACTGTTCCTTCACACTTTCACTCAGAAACCTCATTCCAACTTTAAAATGTTACATCTTTCTGACATTATTCATATTTAACAACTTTTAAATCAGATTCATACTTTTAGAAATATTAAACATTGTTCAGACCTTGGTAAAGAGGCCTTCTTCAGATTTTAACATTAGTCTGTATTGCGCAGCTCGTTAAGCACTCTAGCCTTGAGTCACAGCTAGAGTGGAGGGCCGCTTGAAATTCGCCTTCATATATATATTTTTAAACCTGCCATAATTCCCAAACCCTACACTCCTAAGACATCATTTCTCATGAGAAACATAGAAAAACATCTCGTAGCTCCATTAAAGCCCGTTGTACATTCAGGCTCATCTTTCCTCACAGCAGCAGCCGCTCACCTTTAGTTAGTCTGCCAAAAATGCCACATTATTGACCCAAAAAAAAAGCACACTTCAGATGCCAAGGGTTCTTGAGATGCTTCACACGTTGAAATTTCACCGATATATGTTACGGTTCTTCGACAAAACGTTCACATGCTACACGTTTCTCTCTCATTCAGAACAATGGAAAGGCTCTCCCCTCACTGATAACTGTACATCACCATGGAAACCTTTGACCTCTGGGCTCAAGGAAAGGCGTTTCATAACGTTGTTAGCTCAAACACCTTTGTGATGGAACATGATGATGTCATAACGCCAACTGACATGCTCAGAACGCCACCAATCACCACATGATGGTTAACACTGTGGCCCTGAACAGCTCTACATCAAATCTGATGTTACGTAACATTAGTGTGTTTTGCGCAGCTCGTTAATGCCAGTGTTACTATGGCAACGCATCCCTCGCCTTAAAACACGATGTCGCTGTAACTCCAATCGACACGGTCCAATCGTCCCCCAATCTTCACTTGTATATCACCGGTCCATGCCTCAACAGCTGTACGCCAAATCTGAGATTTCACCATATGCCGTTTCCATGGAAACGCATCCATCGCCTTAAAACACGATGTTGTCGTGATACCTAAGCAAATGGTCTGAAACAGCACCATACTTCAGATAATGGTTAATGATCTGGCCCTCAACAGCTCTGTGTCAATTATGGGGTTTCATCCCATGCTGTTTCCATGGAAACGCATCCCTCGGCATGAAACACGATGTCGCTGTAATGCCAATGGAGACAGTCCAATCGTCCCCCAAACTTCGCTTGTATATCACCGGTCCATGCCTTAACAGCTCTACGCAAAATCTGAGATCTCACCATAGGCTGTTTCCATGAAAACGCATCCCTCGTCATAAAACACGATGTTGTCGTAACTGATATGAAAATGGTCAAAACACCACCAGACTTCAGACGACAGTTAATGGTCCAGCCCTCAACATATCTGTGCCATTAGTGAATTTTCCTCAAAAAGCTGTTGCCATGGGAACGCATCCCTTGCAATAACACAATATTGCTATAACTCTTATGGAAATGGTCAAAAAGTGCTAAAACTTCACATGTGTGCTAACAGTCCAGCCGTGAAGACATCGAAGGGACAGTTGAGATTTCTTCAAATTCCGTTGCCATGGTAACACGATGCTCGCCATGAAACATGGTTCTCTTCAGTGAAAACGCTCCAAACTGCCCAAAATGTAACAGGTTCGATAACAATGAAGCCATGCACATATCTAAGCGTATTATGGGGAGTCATCAAATACCGTTGCCATGGTGACAGATAATTTGCCATCAAGTTAGTTCAATTGTTTGCAGTTCAAATATTCTGCTGCTTTTCCACTTTATTTTCTTCTCAGACATTCAAGCCCCCAGTGTTCATGTATCATTTCAATCAAATTCTTCACTTTCTTTTTACATATTACATTTCAGCATAGCATTTCAGCATCAGCATAAAGTATTCCCACTTGCAATTTCTTCAGGAATTGCATTCTCTAGTTATTAACTGTTACTCCTATGCTACAAGATAGACCAAAAATAAGTAGACATGAACTACTTCCTCCAAAATGCAAAAAACTAGAGTGAACTTAAATTTGTGATGTTCAATTAAAACTATGGGAAAAACTCAATTGACAATGAATTGGGAACACAGTGTACCTTAGGGATTGTTCTCAGTAAATGTACATTTTTTTTTGTTGAGAATACTTCAATAGATAAAGCTAATTTGGGAATAGAACAGAAACAGGCTGGAGATTCTCTAAATCATTCTCCCATTCATTGTCTATAAAGCAGCTTCAGACTTTATACCTGATGACATCACAAGTTTGAGACGTACTTCCATGCTTGGTGGCTTTGAGAGGGAGAAGCTTTAACAAATTGAACTTTCCCAGGCCATAAAAATTCCACATTGGAATTGTTGGTTAAGGGTAGTGTCACCCTTTAGCACCTTATGTTGGTATGAACACTAACCTCTCATATGCACAGACAACTGGGCGGGTGAAGGCCAAATTGTAAGAATCTGCAGAAGCAACGTAGGTCAGATCATTGCTGTACACCAGTGCATCCCCGGTGACCTGTTAGAGAGACAAAGATCCCCCTGAGAGAGCTGTAGGAAATATAGCAGACTCACAGCTTGCAGGTTTAAAATATATATACACATACCAGTCTCCTAAAGTTACAGTCAGTGAGATCCACATAGAAGTAGGCCTCTCCTGCTGAGAAGCTAGTTGGGAAACAGTTACCCAGACGGAGAAGCGACATATCGGCCTGGGGTCGGCTTTCTGTCCACATCAGAGTCACAAAATCTGGCCCACAGTCCACTTTCATGTCTGCAACACAAATAAATTAAGTTCAGACTCAAATATTTGAGTCAAGGTTAATAACACGGATTTAATTGTTTCCAGTCTTACCTGCATATACTGCCATGGCAGCTGCCAGGCTCAGAAGCAGTGCACCTTGACAAAATGAAACCATCATGACCGAATGCTTGCTACTGACACAGTGCATGTTCTTATACCTTGTTCCTGAGAGGCATTCATCAAGATAACGTATTTCACCTGGTGCCTGTCAACAGTCCCAGCTGCAGCAGATAGCACACTGATTACAGCATGGGGAGCATCCAATCACATTAGCCCTTACACCCAATTCATTTTTATTCAGCTTCATCAGCAGCACAAAATCACCATTTGTTAATCAATTTATTATCCTGTGTGACTACCTTACATTCTTATTTAAAACACTTTAAGGATGATAGTGCATGGGTTGTCTTAATGTTTTGATTTAGTTTTGCTGTTATATATATTAACATTAATATATGTATACGTTGGGATTCTTTGTTCAACGTCAAGTCATGCAAGAAAAAGTTTTCTTTGAGAATTAAAAGGAGTCATTTCTAAACAAATGATCATTTGGGGGAAGGTAGTATTCCTTTATCAGATGTCCTGTCCTATTGAAATGTGTTATTTTTATATCTTTGACCTAATGGAAACTCAAGGTAAGGGAAAAAGGTACATTTAAGTTGTATTCAGTTAGAAAATATCCACACTCACATCTGAATATTAGTTGTGTTGCTATGATGTCCTCTTTTAACTGCATAAACACGTGCCATGCAGGCCATCACTATTGATTTTATAGTCATGGCCAGAAAGTAAACTATGCTATATTCAACTGCAGGCATGAGTGCCCAGAAAATAAATTCAGATCAGAATTGTCTTTTCAAATGAGGCTCAACATAAATAATTGCCATAGTTGTAATACCAGACAGATCACCATAGCTTTTCAATCTGCTGGTGTATGTAATGTCAGAATGTGTATCATGTACAGAGCTCAATGTAAAATAGAAAGTGAAAGAAATTCAGGGGCTATACTCCAACTCACATGGCCATTAAATGTTACATTATAATTGACGGTATCTTTCAATGACAAAAGTCACACATAATTAGTAAAGTTCTACTGATGGGACAGATGGACACAGTTGAGGACAGTAGGACCTTCATATGAAGTAAAGATACTCGTTTTATACTCAACAGGAGTTAAAAGTTTTATTTATACAGAGATTATAGACTACTTTAATCTGCATATGGATGTCGTCCACCTGGGCCCTCTGTTCAGTCTCCCCAATCTTAGACTGGACTTCCTGTTGAGAAAATGTTTAGAAACATTAGTCTTAAGGCAAGTTTTGAACAAAACTTCAAGACAAATACCATAAATAAATACTCATTAACCTTGGTCAGCAATGGAAACTTCTGATGCATTGTGGGCATTTTGTTGCGATGGATCCATTATGATCAGGGGACCCAACACAAAAGTGTGCATGAAGCCGTTGGATTCTGAGGTGGAAAAAAAAACAATAACTTCAGAATGAAAAAGACTATATTAAAAAAGCATACAAGTTAGCATGAGAGAGATACCCCATTCGTCTCCTCTCTTGGAGCGAGTGTTGCAGGTCCTAGAACAGCAGTCACACATGGAGCTCTGCATGGGGTCATCCAGGAGTTCCCATCTGAGGAGGCAGCAATCGTTAAGGCTCAAATACATCAGCATGGCTTTAAAACATTTTGTATACACAGAAGAAAAAAGCCGTTATAAAATGGTGTGATGTTTCTATAAAAAAAAAAAACGTAATTATAATTATAAATATCAAGTTAATGACCAAAAGATATATTTCCATCTACAGTGCAGAAAAAGGTTAGCATTTTACAAAAGCTCAGGGCTTTTTTTATTTCATAAATCTCATTAGGTTGGCTGATCATTTGAGTGCCCCTCCTTTTAAAAACATATATATTGTTATTCTCAAATATTTTAAAATTATCATTCGTCACAATTGTTATCTATACTTTGTTAGTTAGCAGGAGATAATTTATTATAGATATATAAAAAGCACAATACTGATCAAAGTACATGCATTGATCTACTTCAAGTGGGATATGTTTTGCTAACATAAGCTAGCATCCTTGGCTAATGGTGCATACTTGTTGCTCATGGCATCAGTTGCATTCATCATATTAAACTGCTGGCCAGAACATTTTCACGTACTTCCAACAAATCAAACTCTTCCCTTACCGCTCATTTTCCTTTACATAGTGGCAAGCTTTCTTGCTCTCACTTAGAACTTCAGGATCCCATGCGAGCAGTTTGCAGTGAATGTACACCTGAGGAGCACATGAAACATACATGTTTGCTAGGAACCAAATATTCTTTAGAGCACTTTACATTTACCCCCTCACCTCCTCGCCGAGACCAAACTTGAAGGACTGCAGGTAGAGGATGATTGCAGACGAGTGGTACCGAGGGAGAAACCTGGAGTTTCCCTTCACACTGTCCAGGAGACACCTGAAGAAATTCAGATAAGCGATAAGGACTAAACTCCAGAAAACAATGAAAGAAATCAGAGACTGGATCTCACCCCTTATTTCTAATGATGGGGTACACATTGCTGTTAGCCTGCAGCTCAGGCGTAGTGGCTGCCACACATTCCTCCATGAGCAGCAGCAATGGCTGATGGGACTTCTGCTCCACTGTTGCCCATATTGGCATGAAGGAGCCCAGGGGGATGACATTTGTCTCCGCTACCGCTGTCATTTGTTCTGTAAGGGGAAAAGTAAAAACGTCTCAGTGTGCATTTTTTGAGTGTTTGGCCTTTGGGAGCATGAGCCCTCACCATTTAGGAGCAGCATGTGGAACTTCAGCCCTCCTCGGCCTTCGGCAACACCTGACCCCGCGTTCAGGAAAGGAGGAACCCACCCCTTAGGTCTGAAACATATTAACAACATTTATCCATATATCAGCTTTAAACTTGAATTTCAATAAGAAAGAAGCTCCTACCTTGGATAAACGCACTCGATGGGATACACATAAGCTGCAGGACTCGACCTTGGTTGGGGCCTGAAAGTCAGCTCATTTTTGTAGATGAGATTCTTCCCTTTCACCTGAAGAAAAAAAAAAAAGAAGCTCATTATGACATTGAAAAGGCTGAGAGGTATTTTGGTGAAACATGGCAGTTACATTACCAGTCTTTTAAAATTGCAGTCATCTAGTTTGTAGTTAAACTCAGCTTTCCCCTCTCCCCTGGGCAGAACATGAAACCCAGATGGCATGCAGGTTCCGAGGAAGTGACGAGCTGCATATTGCCGCAGCCTCGAGGGGATCGTCCATGTGATGCTTATGGAGTCTTTTTCACACTGTACTTTGATTTCTGCAAACAAATCATTATTATATATTTCCCTACATTCCCCAACAAAAGCAGATGTTTACATACATGTGCTAAGCATACCTGCATTGGCAACAGTCGTTGCAAAAAGAGTCACGACGATCACACCGAGGTAGAGTTGAGTCCCCATGACTGAATGATCTAGATCACACAGGAAGTGGCACCATTTGTAGACTCCCTGCCAAATGAGCTGAACGAGCAACACCTGTGTGAGAGCAGGGCAGCACCTGTCTACTTATACTGGGGTGTCCTTTCACATTCAATTTCATTGTAGAGTTTTCATTTGGATCATTTCTATTACACTTATTCAAGTACATTTTTATTTATCTGCCTAATTGCTTCTTTTTTTTTATTCTACTGAATTTATTTTTCAACAATTACCTGATTATTTTACATACAACACTATTTATAAAACAATACAACAATTCAGATGAAACTACTTAAAGGCAATTTTCTAAAATCAGCCCAACCATAACATGCTTCCAGGTCTATATACCTACAGGTTAGTAAGTCAGAGATGTGAAACTACATTTAACCTTTTGTTTTACATTAATTAATAAATGATTATGGGAAGTGCCCTTTTTCTCACTTGAGCTCCCGCCCCCCAAAATGTCTGTGCACGTCCCTGGCCCCCACCGTCGGTAAATGGAAGTACTACAAAGAACCCTGTTAATTATGTGCAGTTATTTCACGACTTGTATTACATGATTTAGTTGAATACTCGATTTTGATTGCTCAATTCAGAACACGTGACACATTGTTAATCCAGAACAGACAGATCGCTGTCATGGACTGAAATGAATAGAGCAGCGTCCTCTGGTGGCCTCTGTATAGATCAGTCAGTCCAAAAAGAAACAAAAAGATAATTACCAACATTAAAGTGTAAGAGACATTTATTTAAAGTTAGCTTTAGCCTTTTTGATTGAGTTGGTGCAGATGCCAAAAGTGCATTAAGGTGGGAAAGATGTACAGAGTGTAACGCTCCAACAGATGATCTTTGTAAGGAGGCTTTCACATCAGAGACCGAGGCAGGCCCGGCTCCAGGATGACATGACTGAGGGGGCTGTTAAAAAATCAGAGGGGGCGATTTTTTTTTCACAACAACGAAAAATACTGGCAATGTAATGAATTGACACACCAAGCTTTTTTCCTTCTCACTGCTCTACAATCTCTTTGCTTCTTTATTTGTTATTCTGGATTTACCTCTGTCGTTCTGTTCTTTTCCTCTGATCTTTAATATTAGATAGCACATTATTAGATGGCCGAACTTTGTTTAACAGACTAACATTGATTTCCTCAATTTATAAATGGACAGGCTCTGTAATTATACCATAACCTTTTCTCCTCTATCCCTTAACTCGTCTTCCTATACAGATTTACTTACCTCTAGTCAAGTCAGGATTAAATAAACATTAATCTGGTTGATTTTTTATTTTCAGGATTGAATGTTCAAATCAAGGCCTAAAACCTGGCATGTCATAAGAAAGTGACTAATATATAAACCAAATGTAATATTGGATCAAATACTACACCAAATGGACAGACACAGATTAAAAATTAAAATAAAGTCCCCTGGTTTGTCTCTAGTCTAGAGTCTAACTGCCATGAGAAAAATCAAATCAATGTTCCAAAATCTGTCACGAGATGTCACTCATTGTACCAATATGGTTGATATAATACATAACATATTATTATTCTAGTAAAAGGGCTCGCTTTGGCAAAAACCTGATCCATTCATCCCTAAATAATAACAAGTAACCATCACGTGTGGTGCTATCTGTAGTTGTTTGTCTTGTTTTTTGTTGATGTCAAACAACATGGATTTCAAGTCAATATACGAAAGTAAATCAAGAAATTAAGCAAACAAGCTGATCTTCAAGTTCCTCAAAAACACTGGTCTGAGGACAAGGATTTAATATGAACATTTAATAAATCAACAGTAGGTGGCGATATATGCTCCAAGGGGAAGCGATTCGCCAATAAAGACAAAAGAAGAAGAAGAAGAAGAAGAAGAAGTAGAAGAAGAAATACGCTAACGCTACAAACAGGCACAACACTGTTACTCTGTTGTCACTGACATGTAACATTTGATTTCACCTTGCTCTATTTTTTTTAACGCACGTTCAAAAACGGGAACATTTTCGGGAGTTTCAACCGGGTACCATCACCGAAAACGGGGACGTTTTGTTCACCCATCCGACTGTGTTTACAGCTAAGCACACACGCTAACATTAAGACTAGCTCACTTGGGGTTGAGGCTTTTTTACACGTTGCTTGACTGCCTGCCCACATATCTGATCTAAACATAGTAACGTGTATTGTGGAAAAAAATTATTTAAAGTTATTTAATAATTGTGACATTTATTGTACTTTTTGATGGATGAATGATGCTCAAAGTGAGCGCCGGGCCCGGACCGAGGCCTGGATCCAACTTGAAAAGGAGTTCTCGATTTAGGTTCAAATTGACTAAAGTACTTTTCGCTTTAGGTGAGAAAACGACTGCTGTGTCTCAAGTATTTTTTTCCAATACATAAATCTTAGTATCACTTTTAACAGCTCATACAGACTGCATTATAAGCCTATTAAAAGTGATACGAGGCGAAAAAGGACACTATAAAAAAAGTTGCATGAGGAGACTACCTACATTTCCACGTTTGTAAGGTGTCATGTGTTACGTTAAGCTAATTCCATTGGATGTTGTCCTATAATGACTCCTAGTGTCCTGTGCTTTAGTAAAACCTCCAGTATGTGAGTGTTGAAGATATGCATAGCATACAGTGTTCTTCCAGTTATGCACTTTGGCGGTGGTGGTGTTCGAGGGAATTTGGGGATCTTTGCACAGATATATGAGAAAATAAACGTTTTTATTTTATGTACAGTATGTTATTAAACAACTGGGATTGGAACTGGCTCAGATTTAGTTTTGATTGTTGGTGTTTTGTCATATTCTGTGTTTTTAAAAAGGCTCTTTTTAGTCGGAGCCGTTCACCGTCATTGTGAATGACTCCGTGCTGTGTGCCGTCATGGATCACTCTGGAAATGTTCCAACAAATATATAAAACATTTCAGAATCATCTTAAACTTGTTTTCTTTCGCTTTCACCTCATAAATATGACACAAAAAAAAAAAAATGTCTTTAATTGCAATCATGTTAAGCCATATTTATGCATGAAGGTGTAGTAAAACGGCTAACACTAAGATAAAGCAACTTGATCATGACCAGACGTTTTGGAGTTGCTGATTTAATAGAAACATTTTAAGCATGTGACCTGTTGCAAGTTATTAAAACAAATGTTTTTCATTCTTCATAATCAGTAAACCTGCAGATAGGGTTAAATACAAACACCAAATTCGTTTTTCTGTTTGATCCACCTGCTGGTAGGAACAGAAAATATGTCCAGTTAAAACAGTTACAGTTATAAAACAAATACTCTGCACCTCATTGTTGCTTGAACCGAATTAGATGAAGTAACTTAGTTATTAGTAATTGCTCATAAAAAAAGTTACCAACCTACAAAATGTGTTTTCTGTAGGCCTTGAGACTTTCTTGTATTCTTTACCTGGTTCTCGTTCACATGCTCCTGGCTGTTCCTCTTGTTAAGAATTGCTCAGTTGCGTCATGGCCTCGTCAAACAGCGCTCTGGCAGTCCCTTTATACTCACTCCATGGCTTATCTCGGGTTTACTCCTTGACCTCTTCAGCCAACTTCTCTTTTACTGCTTTCATCAAAACCTCTTCCAGCACATTTTCTTCTTCTGTGAATATCAGTTCCTCAATCAGATGTTTACTGTCGAAACAACATGGTACTTTTTCACAGCATTTGCATCGTTCACAGAATGACAAGATGAAAGCCACAATAGTGATACAAAATGCCCAAAAGCCACCGTAATGCTGAAGAAAGATAAAGAAAGATGGTTATATTATAACAGCAAAACTGCATTCCTGTTGTTTTTTTTAATATGGAAGTGATGCTGGTAAAGTAGATCAAGAGTGGAAGCACTCACCTGGGAAGAGTTTTTCAGTTCTTCAATGATGACTCTCTGGTTGTCCGTGATATTCGCCTCAGCTTTGCAGGCTAACTGTACCTGTTTCTCAGAGCCGTCATTCTTACAGCAAACATACCAGTCTCCATCGAGGAGCACAAAAGCAACCCACAGCAGACCAACTAAAAAAGCCTTGAGAATGTGAAGGAAATAAAAACACCAAGGAACTTCCTGGCATTTAGTGCATGAGCACCAGTTTCTACAGGCACTTTGAAAATAACTGTTTGTCCACAGTGTGAAGAAAGTCATTAAGACTGGCAGAACCATGAACGAGTCGCAGCCTGAGTGTTGTGGTTCACAATCGCACGCAAAGTCCTTTTCAAGCAGAATATTGTAGGTCAGGGGTGCCCACACTTTTTTGGCTGGTGAGCTACTTTTGAAATGACCAGCTCTACCAACCAAAAATAAAATCCCAAATTGCAAGGGGGCTGAATAACATGTTTTATTTATAACAACTCTATTTGGGTTCTTGAACAGAAACAAATACATAAAACTCAAAACACATGTTAACCTCTCTCCCTCTCCTCTCTCTGTTAAGAAACACATAACAAGCAGGCTAAGAAACCACTCTCCAATAAGCAAGTGGAATGGATTTGATAGTGAAGCATTGACACAGCTCTCTACAAAGTGTGGCGAGTGGATAGACCGATTCACGGACTTTCTACATGGTTAAAGTGGGGGGGTCAAAACTAATCATTTCAAAAAGTGTCATATAATGGCTGCGACGCCCATGATACAAAAAAGACAGTTCCTCTCCTAGTTCAATAAATAATAGGCTAAATCATCGTCTCTTTAGTCATGAAGCACAGAGACAGCTCTGGTTAAAGTCACAAATGAGATTCTAATAGCCTCAGACAAGGGACTTGTCTCTATTCTTGTCTTGCTCGATCTTAGTGCTGCATTTGATACTATCGACCATGATATCCTATTGCAAAGACGAGAGCACTTAGTTGGCATACAGGGAACTGCTTTAGGCTGGTTTAGGTCCTATCTATCTGAACGCTCTCAGTTTGTACGTGTCAACGATGAATCTTCCATGCAAACCAAAGTTAGCCATGGAGTGCCACAGGGCTCAGTGCTTGGACCTATTTAGTTCACACTATATATGCTTCCGTTAGGCAATATTATAAGGAATCATTCTGTAAACTTTCATTGTTATGCGGATGATACTCAACTATATTTATCAATCAAGCCTGATGAAATTAATCATCTAAATAAAATTCAAGACTGCCTCAAGAACTTAAAAACGTGGATGACCTTACTTTTTTTGATGTTAAACACGACCAAAACTGAAGTTATTGTACTTGGCCCGAAGAATCTACGAAACAAATTATCTAAAGATATACTAACTATGGATGGCATTAATTTTGCCTCCAGTGAGACTGTAAGGAATCTTGGTGTTATATTTGATCAGGATTTATCCTTTAACGCCCACATAAAATCAATTTCAAGGACCGCCTACTTCCATCTACGTAACATTGCAAAAATCAGGCATATCTTGCCTCAAAACGATGCAGAGAAGCTAGTCCATGCATTTGTTACTTCAAGGCTGGATTATTGTAACTCCTTATTATCAGGGTGTACCAAGAAGTCAGTCAAGTTGCTTCAGCTGATTCAAAATGCTGCAGCTCGTGTACTAACCAGAGTTAGGAAAAGGGACCACATCACTCCTGTTCTGGCTGCCTTACACTGGCTCCCTATAGAACACAGCATAGAATTTAAAATTCTTCTTCTCGCCTACAAAGCCCTTAATGGGCAGGCGCCATCTTACCTTAAAGAACTCATTATACCCTATTGTCCTACTAGGGCATTGCGTTCCAAGAATGCAGGGTTGTTGGTTGTTCCTAGAGTCTCTAAAAGTACAATGGGAGCCAGAGCCTTTTCTTATCAAGCTCCACTTTTGTGGAATCAGCTTCCAGTTTGTGTTCGGGCGGCAGACACCCTATCCGTTTTTAAGAGTGCGCTTAAGACCTTCCTTTTTGATAAAGCTTATAGTTAGGGCTGATTAGATTCAGCCCCTAGTTTTGCTGATATAGGCTTAGTTTGTCGGGGGACATCTTACTTCTTCCTTCTCTGTCTATACCTGTGTACTCATGTTCCGATTAACCCAGCTTCCCCAAATTTCTTTCTTTTTGGTGTCTATATACGCCGGGATCCGGAGTCATGGATGATCCTGCGGTCCTGTTTCATGGATCGCGAGTCCTGGATCTTGAGTCGTGGCTGTGGTCCTGGATCATAAGTCCTGTATGGATATCCTCGTGGATTCATCTTCCTATTATACACATGCATTTCCAAACATTTGGACTACCTATGTTGCAAATGTATTATCTTTTCAATTTACACACGGCATCTATTGCACGTCTGTCCGTCCTGGGAGAGGGATCCCTCCTCTGTTGCTCTCCCTGAGGTTTCTCCCTTTTTTCCCTTTAAACTGAGAGTTTTCTCTGGAAGTTTTTCCTTGTACGATGTGAGGGTCTAAGGACAGAGGGTGTCGTATTGTCATACTGATATTCTGTACAAACTGTGAAGTCCACTGAGACAAATGTAACATTTGTGATATTGGGCTATATAAATAAACTCATTGAACCAGAACAGCAACATATTTCAGCTAAGGTGAATAGGAGCGATAGAGTGTATTATGTACCAAGAATCAGTCTGCAATTGACAGAGTTTGACAATTACATGTTGAACCTTATGGAACAAGTCCATACAACAAAAAAGGGCCAATTGAGTACAGTGCCTAAAAGCTTTGAATCCATTTTCATTGTTCAGCCATAATATTCTTTGGACAATTACTGAGTTTAGCCTTGACCTGCTTGAAGAATACAGCATTAACAGTTAATGCTTATCATGTAAGTATTTTTAGAGTTCTTGTTTGGAAATTTGAACAAAAAGTTGAACCTAATCATATTGCTTTCAAAGATTTAGTGTGATCAATATTTCTGGGAAATTGACACAGGAAAAAAGTTCTTGACATTGAACAGAGCTGGAAATGTTCCCAGAAATAAGACAAGGTCATCAAGATTCAGTAATACAGCTCAGTTTAAACCATTTCACACAAAAGGCAAGTCAAACCCAATAATTTGAGAACTTCAATGAAGTGGTTCGGAAATTTTTTTTAATTTTTATTGGCCACATACAATCTGAAATGCAAAGAGAACCAATAATAAAAACCAAATTCAGATTGAAGAAACCAGTCAGCGAAATGGATCCATTCCTGTTGGGAGAACAAAGTTTATAATAGCCGTTCAGAATAAATGTATATTGCAATACGAAACCCTTACCTTCAGGAATTCATATCTATGATGGTAAATGGCCCAATGACTGCTTTTTGTACCATTCCATGGTTCTCTGCAAAAATACATATTTTAGTACCAGTCAACCAAACAAGTGTAAAACAGCAGAAGTTGTGTACATACCTGACGCAACACTCCTCTGCCTCCTTGACTTGCATTTCGATTCACAGCAGTCACAAAGATTGCTCTGGGCCAAGTTGTCCAGCAACTCCCAACTGAGTTCATGAAGATTGGATGAAAAGATCATTCAAACGCATCTCAACTCTTTCAAATAAAGTCTCCACAAAGTTTGAATAGTTATGAACGGGATCCATCTGTATCTTCAGTAGACTGGGCTTAAGCTGAATAAGTCATCTCATGTAAAACAAATTAACCTACAAGTCAAATTCTGATATATTAAAGTACTATTTTTACCCATGCCCTTCAACAAAGTGGCAGGCTTTCTTAGTGCTGTCAAGACCATTGGGATCCCAAGCCAAAAGTTTGCAGTGGATAAAGACCTGTTGAGTAGAGGGGAAATATAGGCGTCATGGCATAAATTAATCTCAGTTTCCACAATAAAACCTTGAATCTGAAAAAAATGTAAAGGCCAATGTACCTCTTCTCCCATAGCAAACGTAAAGGTCTGAAGTGATAGGCGGATCTCCGATGACTTTTGCCTTGGTTCGAATTTTGATTGTGACGACACACTTTCCAAAAGACATCTGTTGGGTTAAAGGAATGTATTAGCATTACAACCAAGGTTTAGACCAAAATAAGTTTTTTTGTTTGTTTTTAAAAACATTTTTTTAAATCAATGCTCATTGCCATGAGTACCCTTTATTGGAGATGATAGGGTACATGGTGCTTTCAGGGTACAGCTCTGGTGTGGTAGATGCTACACATTCCTCAAGAAGCAGCAGCAAGGGCTGATGGGTGTTCTGCACCACACTAGCCATGATGGGGATGATGGAGCCCAGAGGAAAGCGTGTAGATTCAGCAGGGCCTGAGAAGTCGTCTAGGGCAGTAAACAGAGGAAGAGTCATTAAGTTACAAAAGTCAGGGAGAGCTGCCGTTCGTAGAGAGTTTCTCATGTTGTTTACCCACCATTCATCAGGCCAATGCTAAACTGCAGATCTCCTAGACTGTAGGTTTTAAACATCGGGTCATAGATCGTAGCATACCAGTCTTTGGGCCTGCACAAAATAAAGCAGAAGGGTACAGAAAATGCTGCAAAGTGAAACTTTTGAACTTATTAGTGCAAGCTTGTTTACTCCTACGGACAAATTCTTTATTCTTATTCCGCCGGGTTATTTTGTCCGTCTTCTTCTCCCACATTGCAGAAATTCCGTTCAAATATTACTTCTCATTCATAATTCCCGAGATACATCCCATAATTCATCACATTTTTAACATGGAAGTCAATGGAGAAACTCTTCAGACTTCAAAAATCGTCATGTGACTTCAACTGCAAACTGTTCCTTCACACTTTCACTCAGAAACCTCATTCCAACTTTAAAATGTTACACATCTTTGACATTATTCATATTCAACTTTTAAATCAAATTCATATTAACCATTGCTCAGACCTTGATAAAGAGGCCTTCTTCAGATTTTAACATTAGTGTGTATTGCGCAGCTCGTTAATGCTAGAGTGCGTGAGTCACAGCTAGAGTGGAGGACCGCTTGAAATTCGCCTTCATATATATATTTTTAAACCTGCCTCAGTTCCCAAACCCTACATTCCTGAGACATCATTTTTCATGGGAAATGTAGAAAAACATCTCGTAGCTCCATTAAAGCATGTTGTACATTCAGGCTCATCTTTCCTCACAGCAGCAGCCGCACACCTTTAGTTAGTCTGCCAAAAATGGCAAATTACTGACGCAAAACTACAAACAAAGCAAACTTCAGATGCCAAGGGTTCTTGAGATGCTTCAACGATATATGTTACGGTTCTTCGACAAAACGTTCACATGCAACACGTTTCTCTCTCATTCAGAACAATGGAAAGGCTCTCCCCTCACTGATAACTGCACATCACCATGGAAACCTTTGACCTCTGGGCTCAAGGAAAGGCGTTTCATAACGTCGTTAGCTCAAACACCTGTGTGATGGAACATGATGATGTCATAACGCCAACTGACATGCTCAGAACGCCACCAACCAACACATGATGGTTAACACTGTGGCCCTGAACAGCTCTACATCAAATCTGATGTTACGTAACATTAGTGTGTTTTGCGCAGCTCGTTAATGCCAGTGTTACTATGGCAACGCATCCCTCGCCTTAAAACACGATGTCGCTGTAACTCCAATCGACACGGTCCAATCGTCCCCAATCTTCACTTGTATATCACCGGTCCATGCCTCAACAGCTGTACGCCAAATCTGAGATTTCACCATATGCCGTTTCCATGGAAACGCATCCATCGCCTTAAAACACGATGTTGTCGTGATACCTAAGCAAATGGTCTGAAACAGCACCATACTTCAGATAATGGTTAATGATCTGGCCCTCAACAGCTCTGTGTCAATTATGGGGTTTCATCCCATGCCGTTTCCATGGAAACGCATCCCTCGGCATGAAACACGATGTCGCTGTAATGCCAATGGAGACAGTCCAATCGTCCCCCAAACTTCGCTTGTATATCACCGGTCCATGCCTTAACAGCTCTACGTAAAATCTGAGATCTCACCATAGGCTGTTTCCATGAAAACGCATCCCTCGTCATAAAACACGATGTTGTCGTAACTGATATGAAAATGGTCAAAACACCACCAGACTTCAGACGACAGTTAATGGTCCAGCCCTCAACATATCTGTGCCATTAGTGAATTTTCCTCAAAAAGCTGTTGCCATGGGAACGCATCCCTTGCAATAACACAATATTGCTATAACTCTTATGGAAATGGTCAAAAAGTGCTAAAACTTCACATGTGTGCTAACAGTCCAGCCGTGAAGACATCGAAGGGACAGTTGAGATTTCTTCAAATTCCGTTGCCATGGTAACACGATGCTCGCCATGAAACATGGTTCTCTTCAGTGAAAACGCTCCAAACTGCCCAAAATGTAACAGGTTTGGTAACAATGAAGCCATGCACATATCTAAGCGTATTATGGGGAGTCATCAAATACCATTGCCATGGTGACAGATAATTTGCCATCAAGTTAGTTCAATTGTTTGCAGTTCAAATATTCTGCTGCTTTTCCACTTTATTTTCTTCTCAGACATTCAAGCCCCCAGTGTTCATGTATCATTTCAATCAAATTCTTCACTTTCTTTTTACATATTACATTTCAGCATAGCAATTCAGCATCAGCATAAAGTATTCCCACTTGCAATTTCTTCAGGATTAGTTATTAACTGTTACTCCTATGCTACAAGATAGACCAAAAATAAGTAGACATTAACTACTTCCTCCAAAATGCAAAAAACTAGAGTGAACTTAAATTTGTGATGTTCAATTAAAACTGTGGGACAAACTCAATTGACAATGAATTGGGAACACAGTGTACCTTAGGGATTGTTCTCAGTAAATGTACATTTTTTTTGTTGAGAATACTTCAATAGATAAAGCTAATTTGGGAATAGAACAGAAACAGGCTGTAGATTCTCTAAATCATTCTCCCATTCATTGTCTATATAGCAGCTTCAGACTTAATACCTGATGACATCACAAGTTTGAGACATACTTCCATGCTTGGTGGCTTTGAGAGGGAGAAGCTTTAACAAATTGAACTTTCCCAGGCCATAAAAATTCCACATTGGAATTGTTGGTTAAGGGTAGTGTCACCCTTTAGCACCTTATGTTGGTATGAACACTAACCTCTCATATGCACAGACTACTGGGTGGGTGAAGGCCAAATTGTAAGAATCTGCAGAAGCAACGTAGGTCAGATCATTGCTGTACACCAGTGCATCCCCGGTGACCTGTTAGAGAGACAAAGATCCCCCTGAGAGAGCTGTAGGAAATATAGCAGACTCACAGCTTGCAGGTTTAAAATATATATACACATACCAGTCTCCTAAAGTTACAGTCAGTGAGATCCACATAGAAGTAGGCCTCTCCTGCTGAGAAGCTAGTTGGGAAACAGTTACCCAGACGGAGAAGCGACGTGTCGGCCTGGGGTCGGCTTTCTGTCCACATCAGAGTCACAAAATCTGGCCCACAGTCCACTTTCATGTCTGCAACACAAATCAATTAAGTTCAGACTCAAATATTTGAGTCAAGGATAATAACATGGATTTAATTGTTTCCAGTCTTACCTGCATATACTGCCATGGCAGCTGCCAGGCTCAGAAGCAGTGCACCTTGACAAAATGAAACCATCATGACCGAATGCTTGCTACTGACACAGTGCATGTTCTTATACCTTGTTCCTGAGAGGCATTCATCAAGATAACGTATTTCACCTGGTGCCTGTCAACAGTCCCAGCTGCAGCAGATAGCACACTGATTACAGCATGGGGAGCATCCAATCACATTAGTCCTTACACCCAATTCATTTTTATTCAGCTTCATCAGCAGCACAAAATCACCATTTGTTAATCAATTTATTATCCTGTGTGACTACCTTACATTCTTATTTAAAACACTTTAAGGATGATAGTGCATGGTCTTACTGATGTTTTGATTTAGTTTTGCTGTTATATATATTAACATTAATATATGTATACGTTGGGATTCTTTGTTCAACTTCAAGTCATGCAAGAAAAAGTTTTCTTTGAGAATTAAAAGGAGTCATTTCTAAACAAATGATCATTTGGGGGAAGGTAGTATTCCTTTATCAGATGTCCTGTCCTATTCAAATGTGTTATTTTTATATCTTTGACCTAATGGAAACTCAAGGTAAGGGAAAAAGGTACATTTAAGTTGTATTCAGTTAGAAAATATCCACACTCACACATCTGAATATTAGTTGTGTTGCAATGATGTCCTCTTTTAACTGCATAAACACGTGCCATGCAGGCCATCCCTATTGATTTTATAATCATGGCCAGAAAGTAAACTATGCTACATTCAACTGCAGGCATGAGTGCCCAGAAAATAAATTCAGATCAGAATTGTCTTTTCAAATGAGGCTCAACATAAATAATTGCCATAGTTGTAATACCAGACAGATCACCATAGCTTTTAAATCTGCTGGTGTTTGTAATGTCAGAATGTATATCATGTACAGAGCTCAATGTAAAATGGAAAGTGAAAGAAATTCAGGGGCTATACTCCAACTCACATGGCCATTAAATGTTACATTATAATTGACGGTATCTTTCAATGACAAAAGTCACACATAATTAGTAAAGTTCTACTGATGGGACAGATGGACACAGTTGAGGACAGTAGGACCTTCATATGAAGTAAAGATACTCGTTTTATACTCAACAGGAGTTAACAGTTTTATTCATACAGAGATTATAGACAACTTTAATCTGCATATGGATGTCGTCCTCCTGGGCCCTCTGTTCAGTCTCCCCAATCTTAGACTGGACTTCCTGTTGAGAAAATGTTTAGAAACATTAGTCTTAAGGCAAGTTTTGAACAAAACTTCAAGACAAATACCATAAATAAATACTCATTAACCTTGGTCAGCAATGGAAACTTCTGATGCATTGTGGGCATTTTGTTGCGATGGATCCATTATGATCAGGGGACCCAACACAGAATTGTGCATGAAGCCGTTGGATTCTGAAGTGGAAAAAAAAAACAATAACTTCATAATGAAAAAGACTAGATTAAAAAAGCACACAAGTTAGCATGAAAGAGATACCCCATTCGTCTCCTCTCTTGGAGCGAGTGTTGCAGGTCCTAGAACAGCAGTCACACATGGAGCTCTGCATGGGGTCATCCAAGAGTTCCCATCTGAGGAGGCAGCAATCGTTAAGGCTCAAATACATCAGCATGGCTTTAAAACATTTTGTATACACAGAAGAAAAAAGCCGTTATAAAATGGTGTGATGTTTCTATAAAAAACAAACTGGTAAAATTATAAATATCAAGTCAATGACCAAAATATATATTTCCATCTACAGTGCAGAAAAAGGTCAACATTTTACAAAAGCTCAGAGCTTTTTTTATTTCATAAATCTCATTAGGTTGGCTAATCATTTGAGTGCCCCTCCTTTTAAAACAAATATATTGTTATTCTCAAATATTTTAAAATTATCATTCGTCACAATTGTTATCTATACTTTGTTAGTTAGCAGGAGATCATTTATTATAGATATATAAAAGCACAATACTGATCAAAGTACATACATTGATCTACTTCAAGTTGGATATGTTATGCTAAAATAAGCTATCATCCTTGGCTAATGGTGCATACTTGTTGCTCATGGCATCAGTTGCATTCATCATATTAAACTGCTGGCCAGAACATTTTCACGTACTTCCAACAAATCAAACTCTTCCCTTACCGCTCATTTTCCTTTACATAGTGGCAAGCTTTCTTGCTCTCACTTAGAACTTCAGGATCCCATGCGAGCAGTTTGCAGTGAATGTACACCTGAGGAGCACATGAAACATACATGTTTGCTAGGAACCAAATATTCTTTAGAGCACTTTACATTTACCCCCTCACCTCCTCGCCGAGACCAAACTTGAAGGACTGCAGGTAGAGGATGATTGCAGACGAGTGGTACCGAGGGAGAAACCTGGAGTTTCCCTTCACACTGTCCAGGAGACACCTGAATAAATTCAGATAAGAGATAAGGACTAAACTCCAGAAAACAATGAAAGAAATCAGAGACTGGATCTCACCCCTTATTTCTAATGATGGGGTACACATTGCTGTTAGCCTGCAGCTCAGGCGTAGTGGCTGCCACACATTCCTCCATGAGCAGCAGCAATGGCTGATGGGACTTCTGCTCCACTGTTGCCCATATTGGCATGAAGGAACCCAGGGGGATGACATTTGTCTCCGCTACCGCTGTCATTTGTTCTGTAAGGGGAAAAGTAAAAACGGCTCAGTGTGCATTTTTTGAGTGTTTGGCCTTTGGGAGCATGAGCCCTCACCATTTAGGAGCAGCATGTGGAACTCCAGCCCTCCTCGGCCTTCGGCAACACCTGACCCCGGGTTCAGGAAAGGAGGAACCCACCCCTTAGGTCTGAAACATATTAACAACATTTATCCATATATCAGCTTTAAACTTGAATTTCAATAAGAAAGAAGCTCCTACCTTGGATAAACGCACTCGATGGGATACACATAAGCTGCAGGACTCGACCTTGGTTGGGGCCTGAAAGTCAGCTCATTTTTGTAGATGAGATTCTTCCCTTTCACCTGAAGAAAAAAAAGAAGCTCATTATGACATTGAAAAGGCTGAGAGGTATTTTGGTGAAACATGGCAGTTACATTACCAGTCTTTTAAAATTGCAGTCATCTAGTTTGTAGTTAAACTCAGCTTTCCCCTCTCCCCTGGGCAGAACATGAAACCCAGATGGCATACAGGTTCCGAGGAAGTGACGAGCTGCATATTGCCGCAGCCTCGAGGGTATCGTCCATGTGATGCTTATGGAGTCTTTTTCACACTGTACTTTGATTTCTGCAAACAAATCATTATTATATATTTCCCTTTATAAAACGGACAAGTCAAATCAAGCAATCTGATTGGTTCTTAGCCGTGATATACTGAGCGTATACCACGGGTAGAATTGTAAGTTACTTTTCACAACAAGTCAGTATCCCTCCGCGTCTGAGAAAAACAGTATACCGTTGAGCTGAAAATATTGGAACAAGAAAGCAGCGGAGAAGTAATGGGGCAAAAAGCCTCCTTTTTACACAGCGGTCCAGACATAGACATCAAAGGGCAAAACATATTCAGTGTGCAGTTCCTTTGGCATTAGGGCAGGGATATCTAGACACTTTCCAAGGTTTGACATAATGAATTGTGCTACTTTTAAAGCAAGCAACGATGTTTTCAAATCTGTAATCAAAGAGGTCCGCAAAAACACTATCGACCAATCAGATTGCTTGATTTGACTTGTCAGTTTTGTAAATATATTTAATTTTCTTCCGTTACGAAACAAACTTACAAAGCATAAGATGGAAACATTTAAGATTAACTTTGACCTCCGGGGGTGCATTACTATGGAGGAGTGGATTTAGCAGTGCCTATCTCCAGAAAAAAAAAAAGCATCTAAACGACGGCATGCAGAGCTACGCGAAGAGCAGGTAGACCAACTGGAAAAGTACCACCGTTCAAAAGCTTTCTGATGCGGGTCTTGAAACAAAGCAGAGAAATTATGACCGTTAGTGGCCACAGGTGCGAAAGCTCTCTCCAGAGCTACTGGAAGCCCAATCTCGGGGACCGGAGAAAGTGGAGCAATATTCTCGCCACGCCAAGAAGTAACAGCCTAGAACAACCTCAACCTATACAAGTCACCTCGTAAGCCATGCTACTAATGCTGGACAGTTTTTCAGTGGGTGCACAATAAACGGCAACATACATTAATGTAAATAAACAGCCAATTAATGGATCAACGTAAGCTCTCTGTCTAATATGTTCGCCGGCTGTTAGTGTTGTTGCATAGCAACCACGTCGCACTATGTTTTGTGCAGAAGGCAACGGAGGGACTATTTTATTTTGAACATCATTATTTACTAATAAAAACTATTTAAATTAGAGTGTGTATTTTTCTTTCATATTGCCACACTTGGTAACCGTTTTATAAAAGCAATAGCTCACTTCAGGCCGTGGTATATGCTCATTATATCACAGCTAAGGGGCGTGGTTCAGCGCGAAGCGGAGGGTCGACAACCCCCTTAGCTGTGATATAATGAGCATATCCCACGGCCCGTCGTGAGCTATTGCTTAAACATTCCCCAACAAAAGCAGATGTTTACATACATGTGCTAAGCATACCTGCATTGGCAACAGTCGTTGCAAAAAGAGTCACGACTATCACACCTAGGTAGAGTTGAGTCCCCATGACTGAATGATCTAGATCACACAGGAAGTGGCACCATTTGTAGACTCCCTGCCAAATGAGCTGAACGAGCAACACCTGTGTGAGAGCAGGGCAGCACCTGCCTACTTATACTGGGGTGTCATTTCACATTCAATTTCATTGTAGAGTTTTCATTTGGATCATTTATAGTAAACTTATTCAAGTACATTTTTATTTATCTGCCTAATTGCTTCTTTTTTTTTAATTCTACTGAATTTATTGTTCAACAATTACCTGATTATTTTACATACAACACTATTCATAAAACAATACAACAATTCAGATGAAACTACTTAAAGGCAATTTTCTAAAATCAGCCCAACCATAACAAGCTTCCAAGTCTATATACCTACAGGTTAGTAAGTCAGAGATGTGCAACTACATTTAACCTTTTAATTTAAAACATTTTTTTATAAATGATTATAGGAAGTGCCCTTTTTCTCACTTGAGCTCCCGCCCCCCAAAATGTCTGTGCACATCCCTGGCCCCCACCGCCGGTAAATGGAAGTACTACAAAGAACCCTGTTAATTATGTGCAGTTATTTCACGACTTGTATTACTACATGGTTTAGTTGAATACTTGATTTTGATTGGTCAATTCAGAACAAGTGACATGTCGTTAATTCAGAACAGACAGACCGCTGTTATGGATTGAAATGAATAGAGCGGCGTCCTCTGGTGGCCTCTGTCTAGATCAGTCCAAAAAGAAACAAAAAGATAATTACCAACATTAAAGTGTAAGAGACATTTATTTAAAGTTAGCTTTAGCCTTTTTGATTGAGTTGGTGCAGATGCCCAAAGTGCATTAAGTAAGGAAAGATGTACAGACTTTCACATCAGAGACCGAGGCCTGGATCCAACTTGAAAAGGAGTTCTCGAGTTTGGTTCAAATTTACAAAAGTAGGCCTACTGTTCGCTTTACGTGAGAAAACGACTGCTGTGTCTCAAGTATTTTTTTCCAATACATAAATCTTAGTATCACTTTTAACAGCTCATACAGACTGCATTATAAGCCTATTAAAAGTGATACTAGAAGAAAAAGGACTCTATAAAAAAGTTGCATGAGGAGACTACCTACATTTCCACGTTTGTAAGGTGTCATGTGTTACGTTAAGCTAATTCCATTGGATGTTGTCATATAATGACTCCTCCTGTCCTGTGCTTTAGGAAAACCTCCAGTATGTGAGTGTTGAAGATATGCATAGCATACAGTGTTCTTCCAGTTATGCACTTTGGCGGTGGTGGTGTTCGAGGGAATTTGGGGATCTTTGCACAGATGTATGAGAAAATAAACGTTTTTATTTTATGTACAGTATGTTATTAAACAACTGGGATTGGAACTGGCTCAGATTTAGTTTTGATTGTTGGTGTTTTGTCATATTCTGTGTTTTTAAAAAGGCTCTTTTTAGTCGGAGCCGTTCACCGTCATTGTGAGTGACTCCGTGCTGCGTGCCGTCATGGATCACTCTGGAAATGTTCCAACAAATATATAAAACATTTCAGAATCATCCTAAACTTCTTTTCTTTTGCTTTCACCTCATAAATATTGACTCACCTCACGTCATGTTTCAGTATTATCAGAAATGATTTATCCTGAAAACATGCATGAAAATATCCTGCTCCATCTATTAAAAATGTTTTGATTTATTTTGATTTGATAACATTTGAATTACACGTAAAAAAAAGAAAATTCACAAAGGACACAAAAACAAAATGTTCAAATAGAAAGTTTACTGAACTCAATCAAAATATATATTTATTATTTAATTAAAACCAGATTTGTTTTGTATCAGATCATTATCAAGCAAGTTTTTGTATAACATTCTTAATTCCTTAATATTCAGTATCTCTAAGTAAAAGCTAAATAAATGTTGTCATATTGACAAAAAATGTCTTTAATTGCAATCATGTTAAGCCATATTTATGCATGAAGGTGTAGTAAAACGGCTAACACTAAGATAAAGCAACTTGATCATGACCAGACGTTTTGGAGTTGCTGATTTAATAGAAACATTTTAAGCATGTGACCTGTTGCAAGTTATTAAAACAAATTTTTTTCATTCTTCATAATCAGTAAACCTGCAGATAGGGTTAAATACAAACACCAAATTCGTTTTTCTGTTTGATCCACCTGCTGGTAGGAACAGAAAATATGTCCAGTTAAAACAGTTACAGTTATAAAACAAATACTCTGCACCTCATTGTTGCTTGAACCGAATTAGATGAAGTAACTGAGTTATTAGAAACTGCTCATAAAAAAAGTTACCCACCAACAAAATGTGTTTTCTGTAGGCCTTGAGACTTTCTTGTATTCTTTACCTGGTTCTCGTTCACATGCTCCTGGCTGTTCCTCTTGTTAAGAATTGCTCAGTTGCGTCATGGCCTCGTCAAACAGCGCTCTGGCAGTCCCTTTATACTCACTCCATGGCTTATCTCGGGTTTTCTCCTTGACTTCTTCAGCCAACTTCTCTTTTACTGCTTTCATCAAAACCTCTTACAGCACATGTTCTTCTTCTGTGAATATCAGTTCCTCAATCAGATGTTTACTGTCGAAACAACATGGTACTTTTTCACAGCATTTGCATCGTTCACAGAATGACAAGATGAAAGCCACAATAGTGATACAAAAGGCCCAAAAGCCACCGTAATGCTGAAGAAAGATAAAGAAAGAAAGATGGTTATATTATAACAGCAAAACTGCATTCCTGTTGTTTTTTTTAATATGGAAGTGATTCTGGTAAAGTAGATCGAGAGCGGAAGCACTCACCTGGGAAGAGTTTTTCAGTTCTTCAATGATGACTCTCTGGTTGTCCGTGATATTCGCCTCAGCTTTGCAGGCTAACTGTACCTGTTTCTCAGAGCCGTCATTCTTACAGCAAACATACCAGTCTCCATCGAGGAGCACAAAAGCAACCCACAGCAGACCAACTAAGAAAGCCTTGAGAATGTGAAGGAAATAAAAACACCAAGGAACTTCGTGGCATTTAGTGCATGAGCACCAGTTTCTACAGGCACTTTGAAAATAACTGTTTGTCCACAGTGTGAAGAAAGTCATTATTAAGACTGGCAGAACCATGAACGAGTCGCAGCCTGAGTGTTGTGGTTCGCAATCGCACGCAAAGTCCTTTTCAAGCAGAATATTGTAGGTCAGGGGTGCCCACACTTTTTTGGCTGGTGGGCTACTTTTGAAATGACCAGCTCTACCAACCAAAAATAAAATCCCACATTGAAAGGGGGCTGAACAACATGTTTTATTTATAACAACTCTATTTGGGTTCTTGAACAGAAACAAATACATAAAACTCAAAACACATGTTAACCTCTCTCCCTCTCCTCTCTCTGTTAAGAAACACATAACAAGCAGGCTAAGAAACCACTCTCCAATAAGCATGTGGAATGGATTTCATAGTGAAGCACTGACACAGCTCTCTACAAAGTGTGGCGAGTGGATAGACCGATTCACGGACTTTCTACATGGTTGAAGTGGGGGGGTCAAAACTAATCATTTCCAAAAGTGTCATATAATGGCTGCGACGCCCATGATACAAAAAAGACAGTTCCTCTCCTAGTTCAATAAATATTAGGCTAAATCATCGTCTCTTTAGTCATGAAGCACAGAGACAGCTCTGGTTAAAGTCACAAATGACATTCTAATAGCCTCAGACAAGGGACTTGTCTCTATTCTTGTCTTGCTCGATCTTAGTGCTGCATTTGATACTATCGACCATGATATCCTATTGAAAAGACAA
The DNA here is from genome assembly GCF_949606895.1 of Notothenia rossii. NCBI lineage: Eukaryota > Metazoa > Chordata > Actinopteri > Perciformes > Nototheniidae > Notothenia > Notothenia rossii. Next base: position 5,364,838 of record NC_136902.1, read on the forward strand.
GAGCACTTAGTTGGCATACAGGGAACTGCTTTAGGCTGGTTTAGGTCCTATCTATCTGAACGCTCTCAGTTTGTACGTGTCAACGATGAATCTTCCATGCAAACCAAAGTTAGCCATGGAGTGCCACAGGGCTCGGTGCTTGGACCTATTTGGTTCACACTATATATGCTTCCGTTAGGCAATATTATAAGGAATCATTCTGTAAACTTTCATTGTTATGCAGATGATACTCAACTATATTTATCAACCAAGCCTGATGAAATTAATCATCTAAATAAAATTCAAGACTGCCTCAAGGACTTAAAAACGTGGATGACCTTAACTTTTTTGATGTTAAACACGACCAAAACTGAAGTTATTGTACTTGGCCCGAAGAATCTACGAAACAAATTATCTAAAGATATACTAACTATGGATGGCATTAATTTGGCCTCTAGTGAGACTGTAAGGAATCTTGGTGTTATATTTGATCAGGATTTATCCTTTAACACCCACATAAAATCTATTTCAAGGACCGCCTACTTCCATCTACGTAACATTGCAAAAATCAGGCATATCTTGCCTCAAAACGATGCAGAGAAACTAGTCCATGCATTTGTTACTTCAAGGCTGGATTATTGTAACTCCTTATTATCAGGGTGTACCAAGAAGTCAGTCAAGTCGCTTCAGCTGATTCAAAACGCTGCAGCTCATGTACTAACCAGAGTTAGGAAAAGGGACCACATTACTCCTGTTCTGGCTGCCTTACACTGGCTCTCTATAGAACACAGGATATAATTTAAAATTCTTCTTCTCGCCTACAAAGCCCTTAATGGGCAGGCGCCATCTTACCTTAAAGAACTCATTATACCCTATTGTCCTACTAGGGCATTGCGTTCCAAGAATGCAGGGTTGTTGGTTGTTCCTAGAGTCTCTAAAAGTACAATGGGAGCCAGAGCCTTTTCTTATCAAGCTCCACTTTTGTGGAATCAGCTTCCAGTTTGTGTTTGGGCGGCAGACAGCCTATCCGTTTTTAAGAGTGCGCTTAAGAACTTCCTTTTTGATAAAGCTTATAGTTAGGGCTGATTAGATTCAGCCCCTAGTTTTGCTGATATAGGCTTAGTTTGTCGGGGGACATCATACTTCTTCCTTCTCTGTCTATACCTGTGTACTCTCATGTTCCGATTAACCCAGCTTCCCCAAATGTCTTTCTTTTTGGTGTCTATATACGCCGGGATCCGGAGTCATGGATGATCCTGCGGTCCTGTGTCATGGATCGCGAGTCCTGGATGGATATCCTCGTGGATTCATCTTCCTATTATACACATGCATTTCCAAACATTTGGACTACCTATGTTGCAAATGTATCTTTTCAATTTACACACGGCATCTATTGCACATCTGTCCGTCCTGGGAGAGGGATCCCTCCTCTGTTGCTCTCCCTCAGGTTTCTCCATGTTTCCCTTTAAACTGTGGGGTTTTCTCTGGAAGTTTTTCCTTGTACGATGCGAGGGTCTAAGGACAGAGGGTGTCGTATTGTCATACTGATATTCTGTACAAACTGTGAAGTCCGAGACAAATGTAACATTTGTGATATTGGGCTATATAAATAAACATTGATTGATGAAGCAAAACAGCAACATATTTCAGCTAAGGTGAATAGGAGCGATAGAGTGTATTATGTACCAAGAATCAGTCTGCAATTGAAAGAGTTTAACAATTACATGTTGAACCTTATGGAACAAGTCCATACAACAAAAAAAGGGCCAATTGAGTACAGTGCTGAAAAGCTTTGAATCCATTCTTTTTATTGTTCAGCCATAATATTCTTTGGACAATTACTGAGTTTAGCCTTGACCTGCTTGAAGAATACAGAATTAACAGTTAATGCTTATCATGTAAGTATTTTTAGAGTTCTTGTTTGGAAATTTGAACAAAAAGTTGAATGTAATCATTTTGCTTTCAAAGATTTAGTGTGATCAATATTTCTGGGAAATTGACACAGGAAAAAAGTTCATGACATTGAACAGAGCTGGAAATGTTCCCAGAAATAAGACAAGGTCCTAAAGATTCAGTAAAACAGCTCAGTTTAAACCATTTCACACAAAAGGCGAATCAAACCCAATAATTTGAGAACTTCAATTAAGTGGTTCGGGATTTTTTATTTTATTTTTATTGGCCACATACAATCTGAAATGCAAAGAGAACCAAGAATAAAAACCAAATTCAGATTGAAGAAACCAGTCAGTGAAATGGATCCATTCCTGTTGGGAGAACAAAGTTTAATATAGCCGTTCAGAATAAATGTATATTGCAATACGAAACCCTTACCTTCAGGAATTCATATCTATGATGGTAAATGGCCCAATGACTGCTTTTTGTACCATTCCATGGTTCTCTGCAAAAATATATATTTTAGTACCAGTCAACCAAACAAGTGTAATACAGCAGAAGTTGTGTACATACCTGACGCAACACTCCTCTGCCTCCTTGACTTGCATTTCGATTCACAGCAGTCACAAAGATTGCTCTGGGCCAAGTTGTCCAGCAACTCCCAACTGAGTTCATGAAGATTGGACGAAAAGATAATTAAAATGCATCTCAACTCTTCCAAATAAAGTCTCCACAAAGTTTGAATAGTTATGAACGGGATCCATCTGTATCTTCAGTAGACTGGGCTTAAGCTGAATAAGTCATCTCATGTAAAACAAATTAACCTACAAGTCAAATTCTGATATATTAAAGTACTATTTTTACCCATGCCCTTCGACAAAGTGGCAGGCTTTCTTAGTGCTGTCAAGACCATTGGGATCCCAAGCCAAAAGTTTGCAGTGGATAAAGACCTGTTGAGTAGAGGGGAAATATAGGCGTCATGGCATAAATTAATCTCAGTTTCCACAATAAAACCTTGAATCTGAAATAAATGTAAAGGCCAATTTACCTCTTCTCCCATAGCAAACGTAAAGGTCTGAAGTGATAGGCGGATCTCCGATGACTTTTGCCTTGGTTCGAATTTTGATCGTGACGACACACTTTCCAAAAGACATCTGTTGGATTAAAGAAAATGTATTAGCATTACTACCAAGGTTTCCACCAAAATACGGTTTTTTTTAATCAATGCTCATTGCCATGAGTACCCTTTATTGGAGATGATAGGGTACATGGTGCTTTCAGGGTACAGCTCTGGTGTGGTAGCTGCTACACATTCCTCAAGAAGCAGCAGCAAGGGCTGATGGGTGTTCTGCACCACACTAGCCATGATGGGAATGATGGAGCCCAGAGGAAAGCGTGTAGATTCAGCAGGGCCTGAGAAGTCGTCTAGGGCAGTAAACAGAGGAAGAGTCATTAAGTTACAAAAGTCAGGGAGAGCTGCCGTTCGTAGAAAGTTTCTCATGTTGTTTACCCACCATTCATAAGGCCAATGTTAAACTGCAGATCTCCTAGACTGTAGGTTTTAAACACCGGGTCATAGATCGTAGCATACCAGTCTTTGGGCCTGCACAAAATAAAGCGGAATGTTACAGAAAATGCTGCAAAGTGAAACTATTGAACTTATTAGTGCAAGCTTGTTTACTCCTACGGACAAATTCTTTATTCTTATTCCGCCGGGTTATTTTGTCCGTCTTCTTCTCCCACATCGCAGAAACTCCGTTCAAATATTACTTCTCATTCATAACTTTCATAATTCCCGAGATACATCCCATAAGTCATCACATTTTTAACATGGAAGTCAATGGAGAAACTCTTCAGACTTGAAAAATCGTCATGCAACTTCAACTGCAAACTGTTCCTTCACACTTTCACTTAGAAACATCATTCCAACTTTAAAATGTTACACATCTTTCTGACATTATTCACATTAAACAACTTTTAAATCAGATTCATACTTTTAGAAATATTAAACATTGCTCAGACCTTGGTAAAGAGGCCTTCTTCAGATTTTAACATTAGTGTGTATTGCGCAGCTCGTTAAGGCTAGAGTGCTTGAGTCACAGCTAGAGTGGAGGACTGCTTGAAATTCGCCTTCATATATATATTTTTAAACCTGCCATAATTCCCAAACCCTACACTCCTGAGACATCATTTTTCATGAGAAATGTAGAAAAACATCTCGTAGCTCCATTAAAGCCCATTCAGGCTCATCGTTCCTCACAGCAGCACACAGTTGGTCTGCCAAAAATGCCACATTATTGACCCAAAACTACAAACAAAGCACACTTCAGATGCCAAGGGTTCTTGAGATGCTTCACACGTTGAAATTTCACCGATATATGTTACGGTTCTTCGACAAAACGTTCACATGCAACACGTTTATCTCTCATTCAGAACAATGGAAAGGCTCTCCTCTCACTGATAACTGCACATCACCATGGGAACCTTTGATCTCTGGGCTCAAGGACAGGTGTTTCATAACGTTGTTAGCTCAAACACCTGTGTGATGGAACATGATGATGTCATAACGCCAACTGACATGCTCAGAACGCCACCAATCACCACATGATGGTTAACACTGTGGCCCTGAACAGCTCTACATCAAATTTGATGTTACTATGGCAACGCATCCCTCGCCTTAAAACACGATTTCGCTGTAACTCCAATGGACACGGTCCAATCGTCCCCCAATCTTCACTTGTATATCACCATCCATGCCTCAACAGCTGTACGCCAAATCTGAGATCTCACCAAATGCCGTTTCCATGGAAACGCATCCCTCGCCTTAAAACACGATGTTGTTGTGATACCTAAGCAAATGGTCTTAAACAGCACCAGACTTCAGATAATGGTTAATGATCTGGCCCTCAACAGCTCTATGTCAATTATGGGGTTTCATCCTATGCCGTTTCCATGGAAACGCATCCCTCACCATAAAACATGACGTCGCTGTAACGCCAATGGACAGTCCAATCGTCCCCCAATCTTCACTTGTATATCACTATATTGGTCCATGCCTTAACAGCTCTACGCAAAATCTGAGATCTCACCATAGGCTGTTTCCATGAAAACGCATCCCTCGCCATAAAACACGATGTTGCTATAACTCTTATGAAAATGGTAAAAAAGTGCTAAAACTTCACATGTGTGCTAACAGTCCAGCCGTGAAGACATCTAGGGGACAGTTGAGATTTCTTCAAATTCCGTTGCCATGGTAACACAATGCTCCCCATGAATCATGGTTCTCATAACTTCAGTGAAAAACGCTCCAAACTGCCCAAAATTTCACAAGTTCGATGACGATGAAGCCATCCACAGATCTAAGCATATTATGGGGTGTCAAATACCGTTGCCATGGCGATAGATCATTCATCATCAAGTTAGTTCAATAGTTTGCAGTTCAAATATTCTGCTGCTTTCCCAAGCTTTTTTACTTTCTTTTCTTCTCACACATTCAAGCCCCCAGTGTTCATGTATCATTTCAATCTAAATTCTTCACTTTCTTCTTACACATTACATTTAAGCATAGAAATTCAACGTCAGCATAAAGTATTGCCACTAGCAATTTCTTCAGGAATTGCATTCTCTAGTTATGAACTGTTACGCCCAAGCTAAAAGACTTCCTCCAAAATGCAAAAAACTGGAGTGAACTTAAATTTGTGATGTTCAATTAAAACTATGGGGAAAAACTCAATTGACAATGAATTGGGAACACAGTGTACCTTAGGGATTGTTCTCAGTAAATGTACTTTTTTTTTGTTGAGAATACTTCAATAGATAAAGCTAATTTGGGAATAGAACAGAAACAGGCTGTAGATTCCCTAAATCAGTCTCCCATTCATTGTCTATATAGCAGCTTCAGACTTTATACCTGATGACATCACAAGTTTGGGATGTACTTCCATGCTTGGTGGCATTGAGAGGGAGAAGCTTATTAACAAATTGAACTTTCCCAGGCCATGAAAATGCCACATTGGAATTGTTAGTTAAGGGTAGGGTCACCCTTTAGCACCTTATGTTGGTACGAAAACTAACCTCTCATATGCACAGACAACAGGGCGGGTGAAGGCCAAATTGTAAGAATCCGCAGAAGCAACGTAGGTCAGATCATTGCTGTACACCAGTGCATCCCCGGTGACCTGTTAGAGAGACAAAGATCCCCCTGACAGAGCTGTAGGAAATATAGCAGACGCACAGCTTGCAGGTTTAAAATATATATACACATACCAGTCTCCTAAAGTTACAGTCAGTGAGATCCACATAGAAGTAGGCCTCTCCTGCTGAGAAGCTAGTTGGGAAACAGTTACCCAGACGGAGAAGCGACGTATCGGCCTGGGGTCGGCTTTCTTTCCACATCAGCGTCACATAATCTGGCCCACAGTCCACTTTCATGTCTGCAACACAAATAAATTCAGTTCAGACTCAAATATTTGAGTCAAGGTTAATAACAAGACTTTAATTGTTTCCAGTCTTACCTGCATATACCGCCATGGCAGCTGCCAGGCTCAGAAGCAGTGCACCTTGACAAAATGAAACCATCATGACCGAATGCTTGCTACTGACACAGTGCATTTTCTTATACCTTGTTCCTGAGAGGCATTCATCAAGATAACGTATTTCACCTGGTGCCTGTCAACAGTCCCAGCTGCAGCAGATAGCACACTGATTACAGCATGGGGAGCATCCAATCACATTAGCCCTTACACCCAATTCATTTTTATTCAGCTTCATCAGCAGCACAAAATCGCCATTTGTTAATCAATTTATTATCCTGTGTGACTACCTTACATTCTTATTTAAAACACTTTAAGGATGATAGTGCATGGGTTGTCTTAATGTTTTGATTTAGTTTTGCTGTTATATATATTAACATTAATATATGTATACATTGGGATTCTTTGTTCAACGTCAAGACATACAAGAAAACGTTTTCTTTGAGAATTAAAAGGCGAGTCATTTCTAAACAAATGATCATTTGGGGGAAGATAGTATTCCTTTATCAGATGTCCTGTCCTATTCAAATGTGTTATTTTTATATCTTTGACCTAATGGAAACTCAAGGTAAGGGAAAAAGGTACATTTAAGTTGTAATTGAGAAAATATCCACACATCTGAATATTAGCTGTGTTGCTATGATGTCCTCTTTTAACTGCATAAACACGTGCCATGCAGGCCATCCCTATTGGTTTTATATTCATGGCCAGAAAGTAAACTATGCTACATTCAACTGCAGGCATGAGTGCCCAGAAAATAAATTCAGATCAGAATTGTCTTTTCAAATGAGGCTCAACATAAATAATTGCCATAGTTGTAATACCAGACAGATCACCATAGCTTTTCAATCTGGTGGTGTATGTAATGTCAGAATGTGTATCATGTGCAGAGCTCAATGTAAAATGGAAAGTGAAAGAAATTCAGGGGCTATACTCCAACTCACATGGCCATTAAAGGTTACATTATAATTGACGGTATCTTTCAATGACAAAAGTCACACATAATTAGTAAAGTTCTACTGATGGGACAGATGGACACAGTTGAGGACAGTAGGACCTTCATATGAAGTAAAGATACTCGTTTTATACTCAACAGGAGTTAACAACAGTTTTATTTATACAGAGATTATAGACAACTTTAATCTGCATATGGATGTCGTCCACCTGGGCCCTCTGTTCAGTCTCCCCAATCTTAGACTGGACTTCCTGTTGAGAAAATGTTTAGCAACGTCAGTCTTATGGCAAGTTTTGAACAAAACTTCAAGACAAACACCATAAATAAATACTCATTAACCTTGGTCAGCAATGGAAACTTCTGATGCATTGTGGGCATTTTGTTGCGTTGGATCCATTATGATCAGGGGTCCCAACACAGAAGTGTGCATGAAGCCGTTGGATTCTGAGGTGGAAAAAAAAACAATAACTTCATAATGAAAAAGACTAAACTAGATTAAAAAAGCATACAAGTTAGCATGAGAGAGATACCCCATTCGTCTCCTCTCTTTTTTATAGATATATAAAAGCACAATACTGATCAAAGTACATGCATTGATCGACTTTAAGTTGTATATGTTATGCTAAAATAAGCTAGCATCCTTGGCTAATGGTGCATACTTGTTGCTCATGGCATCAGTTGCATTCATCATATTAAACTGCTGGCCAGAACATTTTCACATACTTCCAACAAATCAAACTCTTCCCTTACCGCTCATTTTCCTTTACATAGTGGCAAGCTTTCTTGCTCTCACTTAGAACTTCAGGATCCCATGCGAGCAGTTTGCAGTGAATGTACACCTGAGGAGCCAACCCAGTCTCATGTAATTTCGTGTTCACCAACACGATTTTCTCATTTTTTTCGTGTTGCACAGCACGATTTTAAAAGCTATGTATTTCTACTGGTAATGTGTTTCGTGCCTACGGGCACGTCTTTTTCTCCGGTCGGGTCGTGGAAGACCGGAAGCTGTGTGGTTCATAAAAACATGTTCTTACTCAATATCAAGCCACAATTATTGCTTTTATTTTAAATCGTATAATTTCGGACTTTTGTTGCCGCCTGTGAGGAAAATAAATGGGGCTCAGAGCCTCAGAATACTGAAATCTGTATTTTTAAATCTTTTTTTCCTTCTAATTTGTTATTCTTTTCAAAATAACACACTGTTATTTACTCACCAATAACACACAATTATCCTTGCTTTTATTTATTGGTTTAATTCCATAATCTCTGGCTTTTTTGGCGTCCGTCAGGAACTGAATTTCAAAATAAAAATAACCGGAAACAGACGTAGGCCTCTAGGAGTTTAGGATGGCCGAAGACACTACACTACCCATAATCCCCAGCTATCGTTTAGGACTACAGTCCCCGTGATTAATCTTCAAGCGCTGGGATTGGATGTTGGAGTGGCAGTGCGCCAAGGCTACGCCGAGCTTCAAACAGCTGTTTGAAATGGAACAAAACCACGCCAGACTATCCAAAACTGGAATCGAACGCCCCCCCCAGAACTACACATGCTGGCTATTGTGTTTCGCAAAATGTTCCATGGGACGTCTCGACTGAACGTTTTCGTTTTTCCCACAATTAGAAGTTGCCATTATTAAACACATTGGTGTTTTCAAATGTAAAACATATAATTAATACATGGGTGAAAATCGCTTGTGTCCATAATGCGCAGCATTAATATATACCCACGTGACAGCTCATTGTTACTTTGTAATTCTACTCCACAATTCAGAGGTTAACCTGATTGCCAAGTGCCAACAATCAGGAGAGATATTTGATAGTTGGTGCTTGAGAAGACTAAACATTTATCTGCAATTGACATGAATGGAAACGAGTAATAAAGTATATTCATTACTTGTTATTCTCTACTAATAGTTAATTAAAGACTGTATAATGGCTATTTTGCACATCCCTTTCAAGATTTCAAGATTTTCAAAGGTTATTGACATATCATATACACAACTACGGTGTATGCAATGAATGAAAATCTTGGGTCACAGGTTCCTCAACAGCACATTACAAGACATCTATCAATATGTGTTTGTACCTCCACCATTAAACTGTCATATTCTGCACATTTCTTATACTATCTACATACATAAGAGTATAATTCATATGTATAATATCAGATAAAATAAGTGCTTCAACATAGTTAACATTGCAGGAAAGCAATATATTAGACGTTAAGTACTTTGTCAGGCTAAATATTTATCTGGAGATACCCCCAAAGTTTTTTTCTTATTCAAAAGAGGACCTTAATCTAAAGTATTATTTAATGTTTAAATAAAGGTTAATTCGTTTTTCTGTTTTGCACCTCCTCCTATTAATATCTTTGTACATCCTGCTCGAAACTGTTTTATTGTAGAGATCACTTACAGTATCTTCTTGATTTTTTATATTCTATATTTCTATCACAGACCTTCTACTTTCCCCCTATGAAAGTATGTACTCTTAATATTTTTTTAATCAAATATAACACATAAAAACAATAATTCAATAACGTGCTTTAACCACTAGGCGGTGCACACAAGGTACACGCAGCCATAATGACTTTGTATTATTAGTGTAGGACACTTATGTATGTACAACATCTGAAGATGTGTAGTTTTATTCATGTTTTCACATAATTTTATAGCATATTGCTATACTATTTCAGACTCAGTATTTACATTCTTATATTCAAAGAAAATCAAAGTCCTTTTATATCAGCTGTGCTGTGCTGTGGTGTAAATATAACCTATCTACGAATTAGATCAAATATAAAAGTAGGCCGAATTAAGGTCGTTACTGCAAGGAGACGTATTGTGTGAAGAGAAATTGAAGATGTTGTTTAATTGTTGATATATTTATGATCCACGTTAAGTATTCAGTTTCGGCGGCATTTCTTCCAGTTTTTCCAAAGGTCTTCTCATCAGGGCTCTATAAATAAAGAACTACGGCAGATCTGTAATATTTAATGCAGCCGAACCGTGTATTACAATGCCGTTATGTGATGACTTTCAAAGAGAAAAGCAAAAACACTCGGAATTGAGTATTATTTTATTCTTTTAAAATGTTTTCCGGATTTCTTATCATATAAACACCAAATCCCAGCATGCATTGCGGCTAAAACATCCAATCAGCGAGCTTAAACCACAGCTGAGGATCTTGGGTAATCGCTCGAAATGCCTACGTCTGTTTCCGGTTATTTTTATTTTGAAATTCAGTTCCTGACGGACACCAAAAAAGCCCGAGATTATAGAATCAAACCAATAAATAAAAGCAAGGATAATTGTGTGTTATTGGTGAGTAAATAACTGTTATTTAGAAAAGAATAACAAATTAGAAGGAAAAAAAGATTTAAAAAAAATACAGATTTCAATGTTCTGAGGCTCTGGGCCCCATTTATTTTCCTCAGACGGAAACAAAAGTCCGAAATTATACGATTTAAAATAAAAGCAATAATTGTGGCTTGATATTGGGTAAGAACATGTTTTTATGAACCACACAGCTTCCGGTCTTTCACAACCCGACCGGAGAAAAAGACGTGCTGCAGGCACGAAACACATTACCAGTAGAAATACATTGCTTTTAAAATCGTGCTGTGCAACACGAAAAAAAGGGGAAAATCGTGTTGGTGAACACAAACTGCCATGAGACTGGGTTGGAGGAGCACATGAAACATACATGTTTGCTAGGAACCAAGTATTCTTTAGAGCAGTGGTTCCCAACCTTTTATCCCAAATGACTCCTGTTAGGCTAAATTATAGTCTCTTTAGTCATGAAGCAAAACAGCAACATATTTCAGCTAAGGTGAATAGGAGCGATAGAGTGTATTATGTACCAAGAATCAGTCTGCAATTGACAGTTTGACAATTACATGTTGAACCTTATGGAACAAGTCCATACAACAACGCCAATTGAGTACAGTGCTGAAAAGCTTTGAATCCATTCTTTTCATTGTTCAGCTATAATATTCTTTGGAAAATTACTGAGTTTAGCTTTGACCTGCTTGAAGAATACAGAATTAACAGTTAATGCTTATCATGTAAGTATTTTTAGAGTTCTTGTTCGGAAATTTGAACAAAAAGTTGAATGTAATCATATTGCTTTCAAAGATTTAGTGTGATCAATATTTCTGTGACATTGACACAGGAAAAAAGTTCATGACATTGAAGAGAGCTGGAAATGTTCCCAGAAATAAGACAAGGTCATCAAGATTCAGTAATACAGCTCAGTTTAAACCATTTCACACAAAAGGCAAGTCAAACCCAATAATTTCAGAACTTCAATTAAGTGGTTCGGAAACCTTTTAATTTTTATTGGCCACATACAATCTGAAATACAAAGAGAACCAAGAATAAAAACCAAATTCAGATTGAAGAAACCAGTCAGCGAAATGGATCCATTCCTGTTGGGAGAACAAAGTTTAATATAGCCGTTCAAAATAAATGTATATTGCAATACGAAACCCTTACCTTCAGGAATTCATATCTGTGATGGTAAATGGCCCAATGACTGCTTTTTGGACCATTCCATGGTTCTCTGCAAACATATATATTTTAGTACCAGTCAACCAAACAAGTGTAATACAGCAGAAGTTGTGTACATACCTGACGCAACACTCCTCTGCCTCCTTGACTTGCATTTCGATTCACAGCAGTCACAAAGATTGCTCTGGGCCAAGTTGTCCAGCAACTCCCAACTGAGTTCATGAAGATTGGATGAAAAGATCATTAAAATGCATCTCAACTCTTTCAAATAAAGTCTCCACAAAGTTTGAATAGTTATGAACGGGATCCATCTGTATCTTCAGTAGACTGGGCTTAAGCTGAATAAGTCATCTCATGTAAAACAAATTAACCTACAAGTCAGATTCTGATATATTAAAGTACTATTTTTACCCATGCCCTTCGACAAAGTGGCAGGCTTTCTTAGTGCTGTCAAGACCATTGGGATCCCAAGCCAAAAGTTTGCAGTGGATAAAGACCTGTTGAGTAGAGGGGAAATATAGGCGTCATGGCAGAAATTAATCTCAGTTTCCACAATAAAACCTTGAATCTGAAATAAATGTAAAGGCCAATGTACCTCTTCTCCCATAGCAAACGTAAAGGTCTGAAGTGATAGGCGGATCTCCGATGACTTTTGCCTTGGTTCGAATTTTGATCGTGACGACACACTTTCCAAAAGACATCTGTTGGGTTAAAGAAAATGTATTAGCATTACTACCAAGGTTTCCACCAAAATAACTTTTTTCTTTTTTTAAATCAATGCTCATTGCCGAGAGTACCCTTTATTGGAGATGATAGGGTACATGGTGCTTTCAGGGTACAGCTCTGGTGTGGTAGCTGCTACACATTCCTCAAGAAGCAGCAGCAAGGGCTGATGGGTGTTCTGCACCACACTAGCCATGATGGGGATGATGGAGCCCAGAGGAAAGCGTGTAGATTCAGCAGGGCCTGAGAAGTCGTCTAGGGCAGTAAACAGAGGAAGAGTCATTAAGTTACAAAAGTCAGGGAGAGCTGCCGTTCGTAGAGAGTTTCTCATGTTGTTTACCCACCATTCATAAGGCCAATGTTAAACTGCAGATCTCCTAGACTGTAGGTTTTAAACACCGGGTCATAGATCGTAGCATACCAGTCTTTGGGCCTGCACAAAATAAAGCAGAAGGGTACAGAAAATGCTGCAAAGTGAAACTATTGAACTTTTTAGTGCAAGCTTGTTTACTCCTACGGACAAATTCTTTATTCTTATTCCGCCGGGTTATTTTGTCCGTCTTCTTGTCCCACATCGCAGAAACTCCGTTCAAATATTACTTTTCATTCATAACATTCATAATTCTGAGATACATCCCATTTTTAACATGGAAGTCAATGGAGAAACTCTTCAGACTTGAAAAATCGTCATGCGACTTCAACCGCAAACTGTTCCTTCACACTTTCACTTAGAAACATCATTCCAACTTTAAAATGTTACACATCTTTCTGACATTATTCATATTAAACAACTTTTAAATCAGATTCATACTTTTAGAAATATTAAACATTGCTCAGACCTTGGTAAAGAGGCCTTCTTCAGATTTTAACATTAGTCTGTATTGCGCAGCTCGTTAAGGCTAGAGTGCTTGAGTCACAGCTAGAGTGGAGGACCGCTTGAAATTATATATATATATATATATTTTTTTTTTTTAAACCTGCCATAATTCCCAAACCCTACACTCCTGAGACATAATTTCTCATGAGAAATGTAGAAAAACATCTCGTAGCTCCATTAAAGCCCGTTGTACATTCAGGCTCATCGTTCCTCACAGCAGCAGCCGCACACCTTTAGTTAGTCTGCCAAAAATGCCACATTATTGACCCAAAAAAAAAACACGTCAGATGCCAAGGGTTCTTGACACGTTGAAATTTCACCGATATATGTTACGGTTCTTCAAAACAAAACGTTCACATGCAACACGTTTATCTCTAATTCAGAACAATGGAAAGGCTCTCCTCTCACTGATAACTGCACATCACCATGGAAACCTTTGATCTCTGGGCTCAAGGACAGGTGCTTCATAACGTTGTTAGCGCAAACACCTGTGTGATGGAACATGATGATGTCATAACTCCAACTGACATGCTCAGAACGCCACCAATCATCACATGATGGTTAACACTGTGGCCCTGAACAGCTCTACATCAAATCTGATGTTACGTAACATTAGTGTGTATTGCGCAGCTCGTTAATGCTAGTGTTACTATGGCAACGCATCCCTCGCCTTAAAACACGATGTCGCTGTAACTCCAATGGACACGGTACAATCGTCCCCCAATCTTCACTTGTATATCACCGGTCCATGCCTCAACAGCTGTACGCTAAATCTGAGATCTCACCATATGCTGTTTCAATGGAAACGCATCCCTCGTCTTAAAACACGATGTTGTCGTGATACCTAAGCAAATGGTCTGAAACAGCACCATACTTCAGATAATGGTTAATGATCTGGCCCTCAACAGCTCTATGTCAATTATGGGGTTTCATCCTATGCCGTTTCCATGGAAACGCATCCCTCGCCATGAAACACGATGTTGCTGTAACGCCAATGGACACAGTCCGATCGTCCCCCAAACTTCGCTTGTATATCACCGGTCCATGCCTTAACAGCTCTACGCAAAATCTGAGATCTCCCCATAGGCTGTTTCCATGAAAACGCATCCCTCGCCATAAAACACGATGTTGTCGTAACTCATATGAAAAGGGTCAAAACACCACCAGACTTCAGATGACAGTTAACGGTCCAGCCCTCAACATATCTGTGCCATTAGTGAATTTTCCTCAAAAAGCTGTTGCCATGGGAACGCATCCTTTGCAATAACACGATACTGCTATAACTCCTATGGAAATGGTCAAAAAGTGCTAAAACTTCACATGTGTGCTAACAGACCAGCCGTGAAGACATCTACGGGACAGTTGAGATTTCTTCAAATTCCGTTGCCATGGTAACACGATGCTCGCCGTGAAACATGGTTCTCTTCAGTGAAAACGCTCCAAACTGCCCAAAATATAACAGGTTCGATAACAATGAAGCCATCCACATATCTAAGCATATTATGGGGTGTCAAATACCATTGCCATGGTGACAGATCATTCTTCATCAAGTTAGTTCAATAGTTTGCAGTTCAAATATTCTGCTGTTTTTCCAAGCTTTTTTCACTTTCTTTCCTTCCAACACATTCAAGCCCCCAGTGTTCATGTATCATTTCAATCTAAATTCTTCACTTTCTTCTTACACATTACATTTCAGCATCAGCATAAAGTATTGCCACTAGCGATTTCTTCAGGAATTGCATTCTCTAGTTATGAACTGTTACGCCTAAGCTAAAAAACTTCCTCCAATGCAAAAAACTACAGTGAACTTAAATTTGTGATGTTCAATTAAAACTATGGGAAAAACTCAATTGACAATGAACTGGGAACACAGTGTACCTTAGGGATTGTTCTCAGTAAATGTACATTTTTTTTGTTGAGAATACTTCAATAGATAAAGCTAATTTGGGAATAGAACAGAAACAGGCTGTAGATCCCCTAAATCAGTCTCCCATTCATTGTCTATATAGCCGCTTCAGACTTTATACCTGATGACATCACAAGTTTGAGACTGACATCCATGCTTGGTGGCTTTGAGAGGGAGAAGCTTATTAACAAATTGAACTTTCCCAGGCCATGAAAATTCCACATTGGAATTGTTAGTTAAGGGTAGTGTCACCCTTTAGCACCTTATGTTGGTATGAACACTAACCTGTCATATGCACAGACAACTGGGCGGGTGAAGGCCAAATTGTAAGAATCCGCAGAAGCAACGTAGGTCAGATCATTGCTGTACACCAGTGCATCCCCGGTGACCTGTTAGAGAGACAAAGACCCCCTGAGAGAGCTGTAGGAAATATAGCAGACTCACAGCTTGCAGGTTTAAAATATATATACACATACCAGTCTCCTAAAGTTACAGTCAGTGAGATCCACATAGAAGTAGGCCTCCCCTGCTGAGAAGCTAGTTGGGAAACAGTTACCCAGACGGAGAAGCGACGTGTCGGCCTGGGGTCGGCTCTCTGTCCAAATCAGCGTCACAAAATCCGGCCCACAGTCCACTTTCATGTCTGCAACACAAAGAAATTAAGTTCCGACTCAAATATTTGAGTCAAGGATAATAACATGGATTTAATTGTTTCCAGTCTTACCTGCATATACCGCCATGGCAGCTGCCAGGCTCAGAAGCAGTGCACCTTGACAAAATGAAACCATCATGACCGAATGCTTGCTACTGACACAGTGCATGTTCTTATACCTTGTTCCTGAGAGGCATTCATCAAGATAACGGCTTTCACCTGGTGCCTGTCAACAGTCCCAGCTGCAGCAGATAGCACACTGATTACAGCATGGGGAGCATCCAATCACATTAGCCCTTACACCCAATTCATTTTTATTCAGCTTCATCAGCAGCACAAAATCACCATGTGTTAATCAATTTATTATCCTGTGTGACTACCTTACATTCTTATTTAAAACACTTTAAGGATGATAGTGCATGGGTTGTCTTGATGTTTTGATTTAGTTTTGCTGTTATATATATATTAACATTAATATATGTATACGTTGGGATTCTTTGTTCAACTTCAAGTCATGCAAGAAAAAGTTTTCTTTGAGAATTAAAAGGAGTCCTTTCTAAAATGATCATTTGGGGGAAGGTAGTATTCCTTTATCAGATGTCCTGACCTATTCAATAGTGTTATTTTGATATCTTTGACCTAATGGAAACTCAAGGTAAGGGAAAAAGGTACATTTAAGTTGTATTCAGTGAGAAAATATCCACACTCACATCTGAATATTAGCTGTGTTGCTATGATGTCCTCTTTTAACTGCATAAACACGTGCCATGCAGGCCATCCCTATTGGTTTTATATTCATGGCCAGAAAGTAAACTATGCTACATTCAACAGCAGGCATGAGTGCCCAGAAAATACATTCAGATCAGAATTGTCTTTTCAAATGAGGCTCAACATAAATAATTGCCATAGTTGTAATACCAGACAGATCACCAATAGCTTTTCAATCTGCTGGTGTATGTAATGTCAGAATGTATATCATATACAGAGCTCAATGTAAAATGGAACGTGAAAGAAATTCAGGGGCTATACTCCAACTCACATGGCCATTAAAGGCTACATTATAATTGACGGTATCTTTCAATGACAAAAGTCACACATAATTAGTAAAGTTCTACTGATGGGACAGATGGACACAGTTGAGGACAGTAGGACCTTCATATGAAGTAAAGATACTCGTTTTATACTCAACAGGAGTTAACAACAGTTTTATTTATACAGAGATTATAGACAACTTTAATCTGCATATGGATGTCGTCCACCTGGGCCCTCTGTTCAGTCTCCAATCTTAGACTGGACTTCCTGTTGAGAAAATGTTTAGCAACGTTAGTCTTATGGCAAGTTTTGAACAAAACTTCAAGACAAATACCATAAATAAATACTCATTAACCTTGGTCAGCAATGGAAACTTCTGATGCATTGTGGGCATTTGGTTGCGTTGGATCCATTATGATCAGGGGTCCCAACACAGAAGTGTGCATGAAGCCGTTGGATTCTGAGGTGGAAAAAAAAACAATAACTTCATAATGAAAAAGACTATATTAAAAAAAGCATACAAGTTAGCATGAGAGAGATACCCCATTCGTCTCCTCTCTTGGAGCGAGTGTTGCAGGTCCTAGAACAGCAGTCACACATGGAGCTCTGCATGGGGTCATCCAGGAGTTCCCATCTGAGGAGGCAGCAATCGTTAAGGCTCAAATACATCAGCATGGCTTTAAAACATTTTGTATACACAGAAGAAAAAAGCCGTTATAAAATGGTGTGATGTTTCTATAAAAAACAAAACTGGTAAAATTATAAATATCAAGTTAATGACCAAAAGATAGATTTCCATCTACAGTGCAGAAAAAGGTCAACATTTTACAAAAGCTCAGGGCTTTTTTTTATTTCATAAATCTCATTAGGTTGGCTAATCATTTGAGTGCCCTTCCTTTAAAGGCAAGGCAATTCAAAGTGCTTTACAAAAAATGAAACACATTAAGAAAATGGCATTTTAAAATCAGTCATTAAAAGAAAAGATAATAAAATAAACATTAAAAGTAGAGTGCAGTTTAAGATGTGAATAGTTCAATTAAAAGCAGCGACAAAAAGAAAAGTCTTCAGCCTGGATTTAAAAGTAGTCAGAGTTGCAGCGAAACTGCAGGTTTCTGGGAGTTTGTTCCAGATGTTTGGAGCATAATAACTGAACGCTGCTTCTCCATGTTTAGTTCTGACTCTGGGGACAGAAAGCTGACCAGTCCCTGAAGACCTGAGAGACCTGGATGGTTCATCATTTAGCAGGAGGTCAGAAATATATTTTGGGCCTTTAAAACAAATATTGTTATTCTCAAATATGTTGTATTGATATCTATACTTTGTTAGTTAGCAGGATATCATTTATTATAGATATATAAAAGCACAATACTGATCAAAGTACATGCATTGATCAACTTCAAGTTGGATATGTTATGCTAAAATAAGCTAGCATCCTTGGCTAATGGTGCATACTTGTTGCTCATGGCATCAGTTGCATTCATCATATTAAACTGCTGGCCAGAACATTTTCACATACTTCCAAGAAATCAAACTCTTCCCTTACCGCTCATTTTCCTTTACATAGTGGCAAGCTTTCTTGCTCTCACTTAGAACTTCAGGATCCCATGCGAGCAGTTTGCAGTGAATGTACACCTGAGGAGCACATGAAACATACATGTTTGCTAGGAACCAAATATTCTTTAGAGTACTTTGCATTTACCCCCTCACCTCCTCGCCGAGACCAAACTTGAAGGACTGCAGGTAGAGGATGATTGCAGACGAGTGGTACCGAGGGAGAAACCTGGAGTTTCCCTTCACACTGTCCAGGAGACACCTGAAGAAATTCAGATAAGCGATAAGGACTAAACTCCAGAAAACAATGAAAGAAATCAGAGACTGGATCTCACCCCTTATTTCTAATGATGGGGTACACATTGCTGTTAGCCTGCAGCTCAGGCGTAGTGGCTGCCACACATTCCTCCATGAGCAGCAGCAATGGCTGATGGGACTTCTGCTCTACTGTTGCCCATATTGGCATGAAGGAGCCCAGGGGGATGACATTGGTCTCCGCTACCGCTGTCATTTGTTCTGTGAGGGGAAAAGTAAAAACGGCTTAGTGTGCATTTTTTGAGTGTTTTGCCTTTGGGAGCATGAGCCCTCACCATTTAGGAGCAGCATGTGGAACTCCAGCCCTCCTCGGCCTTCGGCAACGCCTGACCCCGGGTTCAGGAAAGGAGGAACCCACCCCTTAGGTCTGAAACATATTAACAACATTAATCCATAGATCAGCTTTAACTTGAATTTAAATAAGAAAGCAACTCCTACCTTGGATAAACGCACTCGATGGGATACACATAAGCTGCAGGACTCGACCTTGGTTGGGGCCTGAAAGTCAGCTCATTTTTGTAGATGAGATTCTTCCCTTTCACCTGAAGAAAAAAAAAGAAGCTCATTATGACATTGAAAAGGCTGAGAGGTATTTTGGTGAAACATGGCAGTTACATTACCAGTCTTTTAAAATTGCAGTCATCTAGTTTGTAGTTAAACTCAGCTTTCCCCTCTCCCCTGGGCAGAACATGAAACCCAGATGGCATGCAGGTTCCGAGGAAGTGACGAGCTGCATATTGCCGCAGCCTCGAGGGGATCGTCCATGTGATGCTTATGGAGTCTTTTTCACACTGTACTTTGATTTCTGCAAACAAATCATTATTATATATTTCCCTACATTCCCCAACAAAAGCAGATGTTTACATACATGTGCTAAGCATACCTGCATTGGCAACAGTCGTTGCAAAAAGAGCCACGACGATCACACCTAGGTAGAGTTGAGTCCCCATGACTGAATGATCTAGATCACACAGGAAGTGGCACCATTTGTAGACTCCCTGCCAAATGAGCTGAACGAGCAACACCTGTGTGAGAGCAGGGCAGCACCTGTCTACTTATACTGGGGTGTCATTTCACATTCAATTTCATTGTAGAGTTTTCATTTGGATCATTTATATTACACTTATTCAAGTACATTTTTATTTATCTGCCTAATTGCTTCTTTTTTTTTATTCTACTGAATTTATTTTTCAAAAACTACCTGATTATTTTACATACAACACTATTTATAAAACAATACAACAATTCAGATGAAACTACTTAAAGGCAATTTTCTAAAATCAGCCCAACCATAACAAGCTTCCAAGTCAATATACCTACAGGTTAGTAAGTCAGAGATGTGAAACTACATTTAACCTTTTGTTCTACATTAATTAATAAATGATTATGGGAAGTGCCCTTTTTCTCACTTGAGCTCCCGCCCCCCAAAATGTCTGTGCACGTCCCTGGCCCCCACCGTCGGTAAATGGAAGTACTACAAAGAACCCTGTTAATTATGTGCAGTTATTTCACGACTTGTATTACATGGCTTAGTTGAATACTCGATTTTGATTGGTCAATTCAGAACACGTGACACATTGTTAATCCAGAACAGACAGACCGCTGTCATGGACTGAAATGAATAGAGCAGCGTCCTCTGGTGGCCTCTGTATAGATCAGTTACTCCAAAAAGAAACAAAAAGATAATTACCAACATTAAAGTGTAAGAGACATTTATTTAAAGTTAGCTTTAGCCTTTTTGATTGAGTTGGTGCAGATGCCCAAAGTGCATTAAGGTGGGAAAGATGTACAGAGTGTAACGCTCCAACAGATGATCTTTGTAAGGAGGCTTTCACATCAGAGACCGAGGCAGGCCCGGCTCCAGGATGAAATGACTGAGGGGTCTGTTAAAAAATCAGAGGGGGCGATTTTTTTTTCACAACAACGAAAAATACTGGCAATGTAATGAATTGACACACCAAGCTTTTTTCCTTCTCACTGCTCTACAATCTCTTTGCTTCTTTATTTGTTATTCTGGATTTACCTCTGTCGTTCTGTTCTTTTCCTCTGATCTTTAATATTAGATAGCACATTATTAGATGGCCGAACTTTGTTTAACAGACTAACATTGATTTCCTCAATTTATAAATGGACAGGCTCTGTAATTATACCATAACCTTTTCTCCTCTATCCTCTTAACTCGTCTTCCTATACAGATTTACTTACCTCTAGTCAAGTCAGGATTAAATAAACATTAATCTGGTTGATTTTTTATTTTCAGGATTGAATGTTCAAATCAAGGCCTAAAACCTGGCATTTCATAAGAAAGTGACTAATATATAAACCAAATGTAATATTGGATCAAATACTACACCAAATGGACAGACACAGATTAAAAATTAAAATAAAGTCCCCTGGTTTGTCTCTAGTCTAGAGTCTAACTGCCATGAGAAAAATCAAATCAATGTTCCAAAATCTGTCACGAGATGTCGCTCATTGTACCAATATGGTTGATATAATACATAACATATTATTATTCTAGTAAAAGAGCTCGCTTTGGCAAAAACCTGATCCAAACAGCCCTAAATAATAACAAGTAACCATCACGTTTGGTGCTATCTGTAGTTGTTTGTCTTATTTTTTGCTGATGTCAAACAACATGGATTTCAAGTCAATATACGAAAGTAAATCAAGAAATTAAGCAAACAAGCTGATCTTCAAGTTCCTCAAAAACACTGGTCTGAGGACAAGGATTTAATATGAACATTTAATAAATCAACAGTAGGTGGCGATATATGCTCCAAGGAGAAGCGATTCGCCAATAAAGACAAAAGAAGAAGAAGAAGAAGAAGAAGAAGTAGTAGAAGAAGAAATACGCTAACGCTACAAACAGGCACAACACTGTTACTCTGTTATTACTGACATGTAACATTTGATTTCACCTTGCTCTATTTTTTTTAACGCACGTTCAAAAACGGGAACATTTTCGGGAGTTTCAACCGGGTACCAGCCACCGAAAACGGGGACGTTTTGGTCACCCATCCGACTGTGTTTACAGCTAAGCACACACGCTAACATTAAGACTAGCTCACTTGGGGTTGAGGCTTTTTTACACGTTGCTTGACTGCCTGCCCACATATCTGATCTAAACATAGTAA
Organism: Notothenia rossii; assembly: GCF_949606895.1. Classification (NCBI taxonomy): domain Eukaryota; kingdom Metazoa; phylum Chordata; class Actinopteri; order Perciformes; family Nototheniidae; genus Notothenia; species Notothenia rossii. The sequence continues at coordinate 5,386,904 of NC_136902.1, forward strand.
CGTGTATTGTGGAAAAAAAATATTTAAAGTTATTTAATAATTGTGACATTTATTGTACTTTTTGATGGATGAATGATGCTCAAAGTGAGCGCCGGACCGAGGCCTGGATCCAACTTGAAAAGGAGTTCTCGATTTAGGTTCAAATTGACTAAAGTACTTTTCGCTTTAGGTGAGAAAACGACTGCTGTGTCTCAAGTATTTTTTTCCAATACATAAATCTTAGTATCACTTTTAACAGCTCATACAGACTGCATTATAAGCCTATTAAAAGTGATACTAGGCGAAAAAGGACTCTATAAAAAAGTTGCATGAGGAGACTACCTACATTTCCACGTTTGTAAGGTGTCATGTGTTACGTTAAGCTAATTCCATTGGATGTTGTCATATAATGACTCATACTGTCCTGTGCTTTAGTAAAACCTCCAGTATGTGAGTGTTGAAGATATGCATAGCATACAGTGTTCCTCCAGTTATGCACTTTGGCGGTGGTGGTGTTCGAGGGAATTTGGGGATCTTTGCACAGATGAGAAAATAAACGTTTTTATTTTATGTACAGTATGTTATTAAACAACTGGGATTGGAACTGGCTCAGATGTAGTTTTGATTGTTGGTGTTTTGTCATATTCTGTGTTTTTAAAAAGGCTCTTTTTAGTCGGAGCCGTTCACCGTCATTGTGAGTGACTCCGTGCTGTGTGCCGTCATGGATCACTCTGGAAATGTTCCAACAAATATATAAAACATTTCAGAATCATCCTAAACTTGTTTTCTTTCGCTTTCACCTCATAAATATTGACTCACCTCACGTCATGTTTCAGTATTATCAGAAATGATTTATCCTGAAAACATGCATGAAAATATCCTGCTCCATCTATTAAAAATGTTTTTGATTTATTTTGATTTGATAACATTTGAATTACACGTAAAAAAAAGAAAATTCACAAAGGACACAAAAACAAAATGTTCAAATAGAAAGTTTACTGAACTCAATCAAAATATATATTTATTATTTAATTAAAACCAGATTTGTTTTGTATCAGATCATTATCAAGCAAGTTTTTGTATAACATTCTTAATTCCTTAATATGCAGTATCTCTAAGTAAAAGCTAAATAAATGTTGTCATATTGACAAAAAATGTCTTTAATTGCAATCATGTTAAGCCATATTTATGCATGAAGGTGTAGTAAAACGGCTAACACTAAGATAAAGCAACTTGATCATGACCAGACGTTTTGGAGTTGCTGATTTAATAGAAACATTTTAAGCATGTGACCTGTTGCAAGTTATTAAAACAAATGTTTTTCATTCTTCATAATCAGTAAACCTGCAGATAGGGTTAAATACAAACACCAAATTCGTTTTTCTGTTTGATCCACCTGCTGGTAGGAACAGAAAATATGTCCAGTTAAAACAGTTACAGTTATAAAACAAATACTCTGCACCTCATTGTTGCTCGAACCAAATTAGATGAAGTAACTTAGTTATTAGAAACTGCTCATAAAAAAAAGTTACCCACCTACAAAATGTGTTTTCTGTAGGCCTTGAGACTTTCTTGTATTCTTTACCTGGTTCTCGTTCACATGCTCCTGGCTGTTCCTCTTGTTAAGAATTGCTCAGTTGCGTCATGGCCTCGTCAAACAGCGCTCTGGCAGTCCCTTTATACTCACTCCATGGCTTATCTCGGGTTTTCTCCTTGACCTCTTCAGCCAACTTCTCTTTTACTGCTTTCATCAAAACCTCTTCCAGCACATTTTCTTCTTCTGTGAATATCAGTTCCTCAATCAGATGTTTACTGTCGAAACAACATGGTACTTTTTCACAGCATTTGCATCGTTCACAGAATGACAAGATGCAAGCCACAATAGTGATACAAAATGCCCAAAAGCCACCGTAATGCTGAAGAAAGATAAAGAAAGAAAGATGGTTATATTATAACAGCAAAACTGCATTCCTGTTGTTTTTTATAATATGGAAGTGATGCTGGTAAAGTAGATCGAGAGTGGAAGCACTCACCTTCGAAGAGTTTTTCAGTTCTTCAATGATGACTCTCTGGTTGTCCGTGATATTCGCCTCAGCTTTGCAGGCTAACTGTACCTGTTTCTCAGAGCCGTCATTCTTACAGCAAACATACCAGTCTCCATCGAGGAGCACAAAAGCAACCCACAGCAGACCAACTAAAAAAGCCTTGAGAATGTGAAGGAAATAAAAACACCAAGGAACTTCGTGGCATTTAGTGCATGAGCACCAGTTTCTACAGGCATTTTGAAAATAACTGTTTGTCCACAGTGTGAAGAAAGTCATTATTAAGACTGGCAGAACCATGAACGAGTCGCAGCCTGAGTGTTGTGGTTGGCAATCGCACGCAAAGTCCTTTTCAAGCAGAATATTGTAGGTCAGGGGTGCCCACACTTTTTTGGCTGGTGAGCTACTTTTGAAATGACCAGCTCAACCAACCAAAAATAAAATCCCAAATTGCAAGGGGGCTGAATAACATGTTTTATTTATAACAACTCTATTTGGGTTCTTGAACAGAAACAAATACATGAATACATAAAACTAAAAACACATGTTAACCTCTCTCCCTCTCCTCTCTCTCTGTTAAGAAACACATAACAAGCAGGCTAAGAAACCACTCTCCAATAAGCATGTGGAATGGATTTCATAGTGAAGCACTGACACAGCTCTCTACAAAGTGTGGCGAGTTGATAGACCGATTCACGGACTTTCTACATGGTTGAAGTGGGGGGGGTCAAAACTAATCATTTCAAAAAGTGTCATATAATGGCTGCGATGCCCATGATACAAAAAAGACAGTTCGTCTCCTAGTTCAATAAATAATAGGCTAAATCATCATCTCTTTAGTCATGAAGCACAGAGACAGCTCTGGTTAAAGTCACAAATGACATTCTAATAGCCTCAGACAAGGGACTTGTCTCTATTCTTGTCTTGCTCGATCTTAGTGCTGCATTTGATACTATCGACCATGATATCCTATTGCAAAGACGAGAGCACTTAGTTGGCATACAGGGAACTGCTTTAGGCTGGTTTAGGTCCTATCTATCTGAACGCTCTCAGTTTGTACGTGTCAACGATGAATCTTCCATGCAAACAAAAGTTAGCCATGGAGTGCCACAGGGCTCAGTGCTTGGACCTATTTTGTTCACACTATACAGGACTGTCTCAGAAAATTAGAATATTGTGATAAAGTTCTTTATTTTCTGTAATGCAATTAAAAAAACAAAAATGTCATACATTCTGGATTCATTACAAATCAACTGAAATATTGCAAGCCTTTTATTATTTTAATATTGCTGATTATGGCATACAGCTTAAGAAAACTCAAAAATCCTATCTCAAAAAATTAGAATAGTTCCTCAGACCAAGTAAAAAAAAAAGATTTATAACAGCAAAACACAATCAAACATTTGAAAATGTCCATTAATGCACTCAGTACTTGGTTGGGAATCCTTTTGCACGGATTACTGCATCAATGCGGCGTGGCATGGAGGCAATCAGCCTGTGGCATTGCTGAGGTGTTATGGATGCCCAGGATGCTTCAATAGCGGCCTTTAGCTCATTAGCATTGTTGGGTCTGGTGTCTTTCAGCTTCTTCTTCACAATACCCCACATATTCTCTATGGGGTTCAGGTCAGGGGAATTTGCAGGCCAATCGAGGACAGTAATGCCATGGTCAGTACACCAGTTACTGGTGGTTTTGGCACTGTGGGCAGGTGCCAGATCATGCTGGAAAATGAATTCCTCATCTCCATAGAGCTTTTCAGCAGACGGAAGCATGTAGTGCTCTAAAATCTATTGGTACACAGCTGCATTTACTCTGGGCTTGATGAAACACAGTGGACCAACACCAGCAGCTGACATGGCTCCCCAAACCATCGCTGACTGTGGAACTTCACACTGGATTTCAAGCAACTTGGATTTTGCTCCTCTCCAGCCTTTCTCCAGACTCTGGCGCCTTGACTTCCAAATGAAATACAAAACTTGCTTTCGTCTGAAAAGAGGACTTTGGACCACTGTGCAACTGTCCAGTGCTTCTTTTCCTTAGCCCAAGTCAGACGCCTCTTCCGTTGTCTTGAGTTCAGAAGTGGCTTGACCATGGGAATACGGCTATTGTAGCCCATTTCCCGGACACGTCTGTGAACAGTGACTTTTGATACCTGGACTCCAGCTTCAGTCCACTGTCTTTGAAGCTCCCCCAAATTCTGGAAGCGACTCTTCTTCACAATGCTGTTAAGGCTGCGGTCATCTCTCTTGGTTGTGCAGCGTTTCCTGCCACATTTCCCCCTTCCAACAGACTTTTTGTGGATGTGCTTTGAAACTGCACTCTGTGAACAGCTTGCTCTTTGACACATTTCTTTTTGTGTCTTACCCTCCTGATGGAGGGTGTCAATGACGGTCCTCTGGACAGCAGTCAGATCAGCAGTCTTCCCCATACTTGTGATTTAGTTTACTGAACCAAGCTGAGTGTTTTTCAAGGCTCAGGAAACCCTTGCAGGTGTTTCGAGTTAATTTGACGAATCAAGTGATTCGTTGAACACCCTACTAGTATACTTTTTCATGATATTCTAATATTTAGAGATAGGATATTTGAGTTTTCTTAAGCTGTATGCCATAATCAGCAATATTAAAATAATAAAAGGCTTGCAATATTTCAGTTGATTTGTAATGAATCCAGAATGTTTGACATTTTTGTTTTTTTAATTGCATTACAGAAAATAAAGAACTTTATCACAATATTCTAATTTTCTGAGACAGTCCTGTATATGCTTCCGTTAGGCAATATTATAAGGAATCATTCTGTAAACTTTCATTGTTATGCGGATGATACTCAACTATATTTATCAATCAAGCCTGATGAAATTAATCATCTAAATAAAATTCAAGACTGCCTCAAGAACTTAAAAACGTGGATGAGCTTACTTTTTTTGATGTTAAACACGACCAAAACTGAAGTTATTGTACTTGGCCCGAAGAATCTACAAAACAAATTATCTAAAGATATATTAACTATGGATGGCATTAATTTGGCCTCCAGTGAGACTGTAAGGAATCTTGGTGTTATATTTGATCAGGATTTATCCTTTAACACCCACATAAAATCAATTTCAAGGACCGCCTACTTCCATCTACGTAACATTGTAAAAATCAGGCATATCTTGCCTCAAAACGATGCAGAGAAACTAGTCCATGCATTTGTTACTTCAAGGCTGGATTATTGTAATTCCTTATTATCAGGGTGTACCAAGAAGTCAGTTAAGTCGCTTCAGCTGATTCAAAATGCTGCAGCTCGTGTACTAACCAGAGTTAGGAAAAGGGACCACATTACTCCTGTTCTGGCTGCCTTACACTGGCTCCCTATAGAACACAGCATAGAATTTAAAATTCTTCTTCTCGCCTACAAAGCCCTTAATGGGCAGGCGCCATCTTACCTTAAAGAACTCATTATACCCTACTGTCCTACTAGGGCATTGCGTTCCAAGAATGCAGGGTTGTTGGTTGTTCCTCGAGTCTCCAAAAGTACAATGGGAGCCAGAGCCTTTTCTTATCAAGCTCCACTTTTGTGGAATCAGCTTCCCGTTTGTGTTTGGGCGGCAGATACCCTATCCGTTTTTAAGAGTGCGCTTAAGAACTTCCTTTTTGATAAAGCTTATAGTTAGGGCTGATTAGATTCAGCCCCTAGTTTTGCTGATATAGGCTTAGTTTGTCGGGGGACATCTTACTTCTTCCTTCTCTCTGTCTATACCTATGTACTCTCATGTTCCGATTAACCCAGCTTCCCCAAATGTCTTTCTTTTTGGTGTCTATATACGCCGGGATCCGGAGTCATGGATGATCCTGCGGTCCTGTGTCATGGATCGCGAGTCCTGGATCATAAGTCCTGGATGGATATCCTCATGGATTCATCTTCCTATTATACACACATGCATTTCCAAACATTTGGACTACCTATGTTGCAAATGTATTATCTTTTCAATTTACACACGGCATCTATTGCACGTCTGTCTGTCCTGGGAGAGGGATCCCTCCTCTGTTGCTCTCCCTGAGGTTTCTCCATTTTTCCCTTTAAACTTTGGTTTTTCTCCAGAAGTTTTTCCTTGTACAATGAGGGTCTAAGGACAGAGGGTGTCGTATTGTCATACTGATATTCTGTACAAACTGTGAAGTCCACTGAGACAAATGTAACATTTGTGATATTGGGCTATATAAATAAACATTGATTGATGAAGCAAAACAGCAACATATTTCAGCTAAGGTGAATAGGAGCGATAGAGTGTATTATGTACCAAGAATCAGTCTGCAATTGACAGAGTTTGACAATTACATGTTGAACAAGTCAATACAACAAAAAAAGGGCCAATAGAGTACAGTGCGGAAAGCTTTGAATCCATTCTTTTCATTGTTCAGCCATAATATTCTTTGGACAATTACTGAGTTTAGCCTTAACCTGCTTGAAGAATACAGAATTAACAGTTAATGCTTATCATGTAAGTATTTTTAGAGTTCTTGTTTGGAAATTTGAACAAAAAGTTGAACGTGATCATATTGCTTTCAAAGATTTAGTGTGATCAATATTTCTCGGACATTGACACAGGAAAAAAAGTTCTTGACATTGAAGAGAGCTGGAAATGTTCCCAGAAATAAGACCAGGTCATCAAGATTCAGTAATACAGCTCAGTTTAAACCATTTCACACAAAAGGCAAGTCAAACCCAATAACTTCAACTTTTTTTTTTTTTATATATAAATTGGCCACATACAATCTGAAATGCAAAGAGAACCAAGAATAAAAACCAAATTCAGATTGAAGAAACCAGTCAGCGAAATGGATCCATTCCTGTTGGGAGAACAAAGTTTAATATAGCCGTTCAGGATAAATGTATATTGCAATACGAAACCCTTACCTTCAGGAATTCATATCTATGATGGTAAATGGCCCAATGACTGCTTTTTGCACCATTCCATGGTTCTCTGCAAAAATATATATTTTAGTACAAGTCAACCAAACAAGTGTAATACAGCAGAAGTTGTGTACATACCTGACGCAACACTCCTCTGCCTCCTTGACTTGCATTTCGATTCACAGCAGTCACAAAGATTGCTCTGGGCCAAGTTGTCCAGCAACTCCCAACTGAGTTCATGAAGATTGGATGAAAAGATAATTAAAATGCATCTCAACTCTTTCAAATAAAGTCTCCACAAAGTTTGAATAGTTATGAACGGGATCCATCTGCATCTTCAGTAGACTGGGTTTAAGCTGAATAAGTCATCTCATGTAAAACAAATTAACCTACAAGTCAAATTCTGATATATTAAAGTACTATTTTTACCCATGCCCTTCGACAAAGTGGCAGGCTTTCTTAGTGCTGTCAAGACCATTGGGATCCCAAGCCAAAAGTTTGCAGTGGATAAAGACCTGTTGAGTAGAGGGGAAATATAGGCGTCATGGCATAAATTAATCTCAGTTTCCACAATAAAACCTTCAATCTGAAAAAAATGTAAAGTTCAATGTACCTCTTCTCCCATAGCAAACGTAAAGGTCTGAAGTGATAGGCGGATCTCCGATGACTTTTGCCTTGGTTCGAATTTTGATCGTGACGACACACTTTCCAAAAGACATCTGTTGGGTTGAAGAAAATGTATTAGCATTACTACCAAGGTTTCCACCAAAATACGTTTTTTTTGTTTTAAATCAATGCTCATTGCCGAGAGTACCCTTTATTGGAGATGATAGGGTACATGGTGCTTTCAGGGTACAGCTCTGGTGTGGTAGCTGCTACACATTCCTCAAGAAGCAGCAGCAAGGGCTGATGGGTGTTCTGCACCACACTAGCCATGATGGGGATGATGGAGCCCAGAGCAAAGCGTGTAGATTCAGCAGGGCCTGAGAAGTCGTCTAGGGCAGTAAACAGAGGAAGAGTCATTAAGTTACAAAAGTCAGGGAGAGCTGCCGTTCGTAGAGAGTTTCTCATGTTGTTTACCCACCATTCATAAGGCCAATGTTAAACTGCAGATCTCCTAGACTGTAGGTTTTAAACACCGGGTCATAGATCGTAGCATACCAGTCTTTGGGCCTGCACAAAATAAAGCAGAAGGGTACAGAAAATGCTGCAAAGTGAAACTATTGAACTTTTTAGTGCAAGCTTGTTTACTCCTACGGACAAATTCTTTATTCTTATTCCGCCGGGTTATTTTGTCCATCTTCTTCTCCCACATGGCAGAAACTCCGTTCAAATATTACTTCTCATTCATAACTTTCATAATTCCCGCGATACATCCCAGAATTTCCCATTTTTAACATGGAAGTCAATGGAGAAACTCTTCAGAATTGAAAAATCGTCATGCAACTTCAACTGCAAACTGTTCCTTCACACTTCCACTCCGAAACATCATTCTACCTTTAACACTAGAACCGCCAACGGGTAAATTTTACCTGCAGCTGTTTGATTGTATGCAACTTGTTTTCAATAACATATTAAAGCCTCCCAGTCCGTGACATTTCCTGAAAGTGTGTTATGTAGCACCCTCTGTTGTTAACAATTGTCAATATGAAGTCAGATTGAAAAAAATCGCCCCAAAAAATGCCATTTATACCTATATCCGCCAGCGGGTAATATTTACCTCATTGAAAATGCAGCGTAAACATGAAGTGTTGCTATAGCAACGCCTTTTGTCTACTGCGGTTCCTTATGATAGAGAGATTGAGAGAGAGAGAGAGAGAGTTATAGATAGTGTAACATCTTGGAGAATACAAGATTTTGGATGACTGAGCTCACGTTGAGGACGTAATGCATTTATACTTCATGTAATCTGCACAAACTATATCATATGAAAAGCTGAGAGTCCACATATTCTATTGGTATAAGTTTCATCCCTGTGCGATCAAAACTCACTGTTCTGTATGATAAATAAAAGAACATTGGACCTTGAAAATCAATAGTGGGTACATTTTACCCGTTGGCAGTTTTAGGTATACAGCGACCTCTGGCGGTTCTAGTGTTAAAATGTTACACATCTTTCTGACATTATTCATATTAAACAACTTTTAAATCAGATTTATACTTTTAGAAATATTAAACATTGCTCAGACCTTGGTAAATAGGCCTTCTTCAGATTTTAACATTAGTCTGTATTGCGCAGCTCGTTAATGCTGGAGTGCTTGAGTCACAGCTAGAGTGGAGGACTACTTGAAATTCGCCTTCATATATATATATTTTTAAACCTGCCATAATTCCCAAACCCTACACTCCTGAGACATCCTTTCTCATGAGAAACGTAGAAAAACATGTCGTAGCTCCATTAAAGCCCGTTGTACATTCAGGCTCATCTTTCCTCACAGCAGCAGCCGCACACCTTTAGTTAGTCTGCCAAAAATGCCACATTATTGACCCAAAACTACAACAAAAAAAGCACACTTCAGATTCCAAGGGTTCTTGAGATGCTTCACACGTTGAAATTTCACCGATAACTGTTACGGTTCTTCAACAAAACGTGCACATACAAGAGGTTTATCTCTCATTCAGAACAATGGAAAGTCTCTCCTCTCACTGATGACTGCACATCACCATGGAAACCTTTGATCTCTGGGCTCAAGGACAGGTGCTTCATAACGTTGTTAGCTCAAATATAAACACCTGTGTGATGGATCATGATGTCATAACTCCAATTGGCATGCTCAGAACGCCACCAAACACATGATGGTTAACACTGTGGCCCTGAACAGTTCTACATCAAATCTGATTTGCAGTAATCTGGTGTTACTATGGCAACGAATCCCTCACCATAAAACATGATATCTCTGTAACTCCAATGGACACGGTCCAATCGTCCCCCAATCTTCACTTGTATATCACCGGTCAATGGCTCTACGCCAAATCTGAGATTTCAGTATATGCCGTTTCCATGGAAATGCATCCCTCGCCTTAAAACACAATGAGGTTGTGATACCTAAGCAAATCGTCTAAAACAGCACCTGACTTCAGATAATGGTCTGGCCCTCAACAGCTCTATGTAAATTATGGAGTTTCATCATGTGCCGTTTCCATGGAAATGCATCCCTCGCCATAAAACACGATGTTGCTGTAACTCCAATGGTCACGGTCCGATCGTCCCCAAAACTTTGCTTGTACATAACCTGTCCATGCCTAAACAGCTCTATGCAAAATCTGAGGTCTCACCAAAGGCTGTTTCCATGGAAACGCACCCCTTGCCATAAAACACGATGTTGTCGTAACTGATATGAAAATGGTCAAAACACCACCAGACTTCAGATGACAGTTAATGGTCCAGCCCTCAACATATCTGTGCCATTAGTGAATTGTCCTCAAAAAGCTGTTGCCATGGGAACGCATCCCTTGCAATAACACAATATTGCTATAACTCCTATGGAAATGGTCAAAAAGTGCTAAAACTTCCAGCCGTGAAGACATCTACGGGACAGTTGAGATTTCTTCAAATTCCGTTGCCATGGTAACACGATGCTCGTCGTGAAACATGGTTCTCTTCAGTGAAAACGCTCCAAACTGCCCAAAATGTAACAGGTTCGATAACGATGAAGCCATCCACATATCTAAGCATATTATGGGGTGTCAAATACCGTTGCCATGGCGACGATCATTCGTCATCAAGTTAGTGCAATAGTTTGCAGTTCAAATATTCTGCTGCTTTTCCACTTTATTTTCTTCGAACACATTCAAGCCCCCAGTGTTCATGTATCATTTCAATCTAAATTCTTCACTTTCTTCTTACATTTCAGCATAAAGTATTGCCACTAGCAATTTCTTCAGGAATTGCATTCTCTAGTTATGAACTGTTACGCCTAAGCTAAAAGACTTCCTCCAAAATGCAAAAAACTAGAGTGAACTTAAATTTGTGATGTTCAATTAAAACTATGGGAAAAACTCAATTGACAATTAATTGGGAACACAGTGTACCTTAGGGATTGTTCTCAGTAAATGGGTACATTTTTTTGTTGAGAATACTTCAATAGATAAAGCTAATTTGGGAATAGAACAGAAACAGGCTGTAGATTCCCTAAATCAGTCTCCCATTCATTGTCTATAGCAGCTTCAGACTTTATACCTGATGACATCACAAGTTTGGGACGGACTTCCATGCTTGGTGGCTTTGAGAGGGAGAAGCTTATTAACAAATTGAACTTTCCCAGGCCATGAAAATGCCACATTGGAATTGTTAGTTAAGGGTAGTGTCACCCTTTAGCACCTTATGTTGGTATGAAAACTAACCTCTCATATGCACAGACTACTGGGTGGGTGAAAGCCAAATTGTAAGAATCCGCAGAAGCAACGTAGGTCAGATCATTGCTGTACACCAGTGCATCCCCGGTGACCTGTTAGAGAGACAAAGATCCCCCTGAGAGAGCTGTAGGAAATATAGCAGACTCACAGCTTGCAGGTTTAAAATATATATACACATACCAGTCTCCTAAAGTTACAGTCAGTGAGATCCACATAGAAGTAGGCCTCTCCTGCTGAGAAGCTAGTTGGGAAACAGTTACCCAGACGGAGAAGCGACGTATCGGCCTGGGGTCGGCTTTCTGTCCACATCAGCGTCACAACATCTGGCCCACAGTCCACTTTCATGTCTGCAACACAAAGAAATTAAGTTCAGACTCAAATATTTGAGTCAAGGATAATAATAAGACTTTAATTGTTTCCATTCTTACCTGCATATACCGCCATGGCAGCAGCCAGGCTCAGAAGCAGTGCACCTTGACAAAATGAAACCATCATGACCGAATGCTTGCTACTGACACAGTGCATGTTCTTATACCTTGTTCCTGAGAGGCATTCATCAAGATAACGTATTTCACCTGGTGCCTGTCAACAGTCCCAGCTGCAGCAGCTAGCATACTGATTACAGCATGGGGAGCATCCAATCACATTAGTCCTTACACCCAATTCATTTTTATTCAGCTTCATCAGCAGCACAAAATCACCATTTGTTAATCAATTTATTATCCTGTGTGACTACCTTACATCATTATTTAAAACACTTTAAGGATGAAAGTGCATGGGTTGTCTTACCGTTTTGATTTAGTTTTGCTGTTATTTATATTAACATTAATATATGTATACGTTGGGATTCTTTGTTCAACTTCAAGTCAAGCAAGAAAAAGTTTTCTTTGAGAATTAAAAGGAGTCATTTCTAAACAAATGATCATTTGGGGGAAGGTAGTATTCCTTTATCAGATGTCCTGTCCTATTCAAATGTGTTATTTTTATATCTTTGACCTAATGGAAACTCAAGGTAAGGGAAAAAGGTACATTTAAGTTGTATTCAGTGAGAAAATATCCACACTCACACATCTGAATATTAGCTGTGTCGCTATGATGTGCTCTTTTAACTGCATAAACACGTGCCATGCAGGCCATCCCTATTGGTTTTATGTTCATGGCCAGAAAGTAAACTATGCTACATTCAACTGCAGGCATGAGTGCCCAGAAAATAAATTCAGATCAGAATTGTCTTTTCAAATGAGGCTCAACATAAATAATTGCCATAGTTGTAATACCAGACAGATCACCATAGCTTTTCAATCTGGTGGTGTATGTAATGTCAGAATGTGTATCATGTGCAGAGCTCAATGTAAAATGGAAAGTGAAAGAAATTCAGGGGCTATACTCCAACTCACACGGCCATTAAAGGTTACATTATAATTGACGGTATCTTTCAATGACAAAAGTCACATAATTAGTAAAGTTCTACTGATGGGACAGATGGACACAGTTGAGGACAGTAGGACCTTCATATGAAGTAAAGATACTCGTTTTATACTCAACAGGAGTTAACAACAGTTTTATTTATACAGAGATTATAGACTAATTTAATCTGCATATGGATGTCGTCCACCTGGGCCCTCTCTTCAGTCTCCCCAATCTTAGACTGGACTTCCTGTTGAAAAAATGTTTAGCAACGTTAGTCTTATGGCAAGTTTTGAACAAAACTTCAAGACAAATACCATAAATAAATACTCATTAACCTTGGTCAGCAATGGAAACTTCTGATGCATTGTGGGCATTTTGTTGCGATGGATCCATTATGATCAGGGGTCCCAACACAGAAGTGTGCATGAAGCCGTTGGATTCTGAGGGGGAAAAAAAAAACAATAACTTCATAATGAAAAAGACTATATTAAAAAAGCACACAAGTTAGCATGAAAGAGATACCCCATTCGTCTCCTCTCTTGGAGCGAGTGTTGCAGGTCCTAGAACAGCAGTCACACATGGAGCTCTGCATGGGGTCATCCAGGAGTTCCCATCTGAGGAGGCAGCAATCGTTAAGGCTTAAATACATCAGCATGGCTTTAAAACATTTTGTATACACAGAAGAAAAAAGCCGTTATAAAATGGTGTGATGTTTCTATAAAAAACAAAAACTGGTAAAATTATAAATATCAAGTTAATGACCAAAAGATATATTTCCATCTACAGTGCAGAAAAAGGTCAACATTTTATAAAAGCTCAGGGCTTTTTTTATTTTATAAATCTCATTAGGTTGGCTAATCATTCGAGTGCCCCTCCTTTTAAAACAAATATATTGTTATTCTCAAATATTTTACAATTATCATTCGTCACAATTGTCGTCTATACTTTGTTAGTTAGCAGCAGATAATTTTTCATAGATATATATATATATATATATATATATATATATATATATATATATATATATAAGCACAATACTGATAAAAGTACCTGCATTGATCTACTTCAAGTTGGATATGTTATGCTAAAATAAGCTAGCATCCTTGGCTAATGGTGCATACTTGTTGCTCATTGCATCAGTTGCATTCATCATATTAAACTGCTGGCGAGAACATTTTCACATACTTCCAACAAATCAAACTCTTCCCTTACCGCTCATTTTCCTTTACATAGTGGCAAGCTTTCTTGCTCTCACTTAGAACTTCAGGATCCCATGCGAGCAGTTTGCAGTGAATGTACACCTGAGGAGCACATGAAACATACATGTTTGCTAGGAACCAAATATTCTTCAGAGCACTTTACATTTACCCCCTCACCTCCTCGCCGAGACCAAACTTGAAGGACTGCAGGTAGAGGATGATTGCAGACGAGTGGTACCGAGGGAGAAACCTGGAGTTTCCCTTCACACTGTCCAGGAGACACCTGAAGAAATTCAGATAAGCGATAAGGACTAAACTCCAGAAAACAATGAAAGAAATCAGAGACTGGATCTCACCCCTTATTTCTAATGATGGGGTACACATTGCTGTTAGCCTGCAGCTCAGGCGTAGTGGCTGCCACACATTCCTCCATGAGCAGCAGCAATGGCTGATGGGACTTCTGCTCCACTGTTGCCCATATTGGCATGAAGGAGCCCAGGGGGATGACATTCGTCTCCGCTACCGCTGTCATTTGTTCTGTAAGGGGAAAAGTAAAAACGGCTCAGTGTGCATTTTTTGAGTGTTTGGCCTTTGGGAGCATGAGCCCTCACCATTTAGGAGCAGCATGTGGAACTCCAGCCCTCCTCGGCCTTCGGCAACACCTGACCCCGGGTTCAGGAAAGGAGGAACCCACCCCTTAGGTCTGAAACATATTAACAACATTAATCCATATATCAGCTTTAAACTTGAATTTCAATAAGAAAGAAGCTCCTACCTTGGATAAACGCACTCGATGGGATACACATAAGCTGCAGGACTCGACCTTGGTTGGGGCCTGAAAGTCAGCTCATTTTTGTAGATGAGATTCTTCCCTTTCACCTGAAGAAAAAAAAAAAAGAAGCTCATTATGACATTGAAAAGGCTGAGAGGTATTTTGGTGAAACATGGCAGTTACATTACCAGTCTTTTAAAATTGCAGTCATCTAGTTTGTAGTTAAACTCAGCTTTCCCCTCTCCCCTGGGCAGAACATGAAACCCAGATGGCATGCAGGTTCCGAGGAAGTGACGAGCTGCATATTGCCGCAGCCTCGAGGGGATCGTCCATGTGATGCTTATGGAGTCTTTCTCACACTGTACTTTGATTTCTGCAAACAAATCATTATTATATATTACCCTACATTCCCCAACAAAAGCATGTTTACATACATGTGCTAAGCATACCTGCATTGGCAACAGTCATTGCAAAAAGAGTCAGGACTATCACACCTAGGTAGAGTTGAGTCCCCATGACTGAATGATCTAGATCACACAGGAAGTGGCACCATTTGTAGACTCCCTGCCAAATGAGCTGAACGAGCAACACCTGTGTGAGAGCAGGGCAGCACCTGTCTACTTATACTGGGGTGTCATTTCACATTCAATTTCATTGTAGAGTTTTCATTTGGATCATTTATATTACACTTATTCAAGTACATTTTTATTTATCTGCCTAATTGCTTTTTTTTTTTATTCTACTGAATTTATTTTTCAAAAACTACCTGATTATTTTACATACAACACTATTTATAAAACAATACAACAATTCAGATGAAACTACTTAAAGGCAATTTTCTAAAATCAGCCCAACCATAACAAGCTTCCAAGTCTATATACCTACAGGTTAGTAAGTCAGAGATGTGCAACTACATTTAACCTTTTGTTTTAAAACATTTTTTTATAAATGATTATAGGAAGTGCCCTTTCTCTCACTTGAGCTCCCGCCCCCCAAAACGTCTATGCACGTCCCTGGCCCCCTCCGTCGGTAAATGGAAGTACTACAAAGAACCCTGATAATTATGTGCAGTTATTT
The DNA here is from genome assembly GCF_949606895.1 of Notothenia rossii. Lineage (NCBI taxonomy): Eukaryota > Metazoa > Chordata > Actinopteri > Perciformes > Nototheniidae > Notothenia > Notothenia rossii. Next base: position 5,402,633 of record NC_136902.1, read on the forward strand.
CACGATTTGTATTACATGGTTTAGTTGAATACTCGATTCTGATTGGTCAATTCAGAACACGTGACACGTCGTTAATCCAGAACAGACAGACGGCTGTCATGGACTGAAATGAATAGAGCAGCGTCCTCTGGTGGCCTATGTATAGATCAGTTACTCCAAAAAGAAACAAAAAGATAATTACCAACATTAAAGTGTAAGAGACATTTATTTGAAGTTAGCTTTAGCCTTTTTGATTGAGTTGGTGCAGATGCCCAAAGTGCATTATGTAGGGAAAGGTGTACAGACTTTCACATCAGAGACCGAGGCCTGGATCCAACTTGAAAAGGAGTTCTCGAGTTTGGTTCAAATTTACAAAAGTACTTTTCGCTTTAGGTGAGAAAACGACTGCTGTGTCTCAAGTATTTTTTTCCAATACATAAATCTTAGTATCACTTTTAACAGCTCATACAGACTGCATTATAAGCCTATTAAAAGTGATACTAGGCGAAAAAGGACTCTATAAAAAAGGTGCATGAGGAGACTACCTACATTTCCACGTTTGCAAGGTGTCATGTGTTACGTTAAGCTAATTCCATTGGATGTTGTCATATAATGACTCCTACTGTCCTGAGCTTTAGTAAAACCTCCAGTATGTGAGTGTTGAAGATATGCATAGCATACAGTGTTCTCCCAGTTATGCACTTTGGCGGTGGTGGTGTTCGAGGGAATTTGGGGATCTTTGCACAGATGTATGAGAAAATAAACCTTTTTATTTGATGTACAGTATGTTATTAAACAACTGGGATTGGAACTGGCTCAGATTTAGTTTTGATTGTTGGTGTTTTGTCATATTCTGTGTTTTTAAAAAGGCTCTTTTTAGTCGGAGCCGTTCACCGTCATTGTGAGTGACTCCGTGCTGTGCGCCGTCATGGATCACTCTGGAAATGTTCCAACAAATATATAAAACATTTCAGAATCATCCTAAACTTCTTTTCTTTCGCTTTCACCTCATAAATATTGACTCACCTCACGTCATGTTTCAGTATTATCAGAAATGATTCATCCTGAAAACATGCATGAAAATATCCTGCTCCATCTATTAAAAATGTTTTTGATTTAATAACATTTGAATTACACGTAAAAAAAGACAATTCACAAAGGACACAAAAACAAAATGTTCAAATAGAAAGTTTACTGAACTCAATCAAAACATATATTTATTATTTAATTAAAACCAGATTTTTGCATTAGATCATTATCAAGCAAGTTTTTGTACAACATTCTTAATTCTTTAATATGCAGTATCTCCAAGTAAAAGCTAAATAAATGTTGTCATATTGACAACAAATGTCTTTAATTACAATAATGTTAAGCCATATTTATTCATGAAGGTGTAGTAAAACGGCGCCCCTCCGTTACAAAGCACCGTCTGTACAGACTGAGCTACTGCAGCCTAGATCCACTATACACAGGGCCGGCCCGCAGCACTGGCGTTATAGATGTTCGCCTCGGGCGCCAGATCTGGGGAGGCGCTGCGCTGGCAGTTCTGGGAGGGAAACTTTTTTTTTGAGCGTTGGTGCTCATCCTAATTTTCGGCCTTGATGTAACAATATTCATAATTAAATAAATGTAACACCCTTTTCACCCAGGTTACACGTTTCATTTGCCCTGTACGATGGGCGCTGTAAGTGATGAAAATGGCGAATGTTGGTTTATCTGGCGCCCGCAGCTCACAGCCAAAGTGCGAGTGAGTGAGGGAGAGAGGGAGGGTGCACCAGTACCGGCCTGTTATTATTAGAATCTGGTGCTAGCTGCTCTAACGGATATAAGAAGAAGATGTTTCTACAATAATATGGAGGGAGAGTCCCTCTCCTGTCAGACTGAGCCAGCTGAAATCTCGCCTAGGCAAAGACCAATAAACCTAAATAAAGCTGAACTACGTGAGGAAGAGATGTACCACCTAAAGTCCTAAACCTCGTATAACACATTTTACAGTTGACATTTAAACAAGGTACACTTCAGCTCTGCAGTCAGCATCAGATCATGATCCATGGAGAGACAGAACTCTAAAGGCTGTGCTTTCTAGATTATCAGCCGGTGTAGACAAGGCCGGCCCCTTGGCATAGGCAGTATAGGCGAATGCTAAGGGAGCATCAATCAATGGGGGACGCCAAAAATAAAAATCAAAAAATTTAAAAAAATTTAGAAATTAATTTTTTTATTTTTTATTTAATTTCATACAACACAATTTCCCGATTTTGGATCAACAAAGTACATCTTATTATCTTATACTAACAGAACTACGCCTATATTGCGTACAGCGCCCATAAACTATGGGTTTATGTGAAATAGTTCTTTTTTGAAATAATGGTTTTAGTGTGCAATTATAGGTTTTAAATGTTGTATTTGTGTTCATTTAAAATAAATCTAACTCCCAAAAAACGTATACAGCTTTTATTAACATTGGAATTTACTGTGTAAGCGGCCACGGGGGGGAGAGCTTTAGAGAGCTCTCTCCTGAAAGACTGAGCGGCTCTGATAACCTCAGCTCAGTGAGGTAAAGGCACACCTTTATATGATCATTATAGTTATACAAAAATAAGTTAACTTATAGTATAAAATACTATATGACAGTAAAAAAAGTTGTTATTAACAAACAAGAATACAGTTTGTGTCTCTTCTACATCAATATGTGGTCCCCTCTTCTTCATGTCTCTTCTACATCAACATGTGTCCCCCTCTTCTTCATGTCTCTTCTACATCAACATGTGTCCCCTCTTCTTCATGTCTCTTCTACATCAACATGTGTCCCCTCTTCTCCATGTCTCTTCTACATCAACATGTGTCCCCTCTTCTTCATGTCTTCTACATCAACAGTGCCCCCTCTTCTTCATGTCTCTTCTACATCAACATGTGTCCCCTCTTCTTCATGTCTCTTCTACTCAACATGTGTCCCCTCTTCTTCATGTCTCTTCTACATCAACATGTGCCCCCTCTTCTTCATGTCTCTTCTACATCAACATGTGTCCCCTCTTCTTCATGTCTCTTCTACATCAACATGTGTCCCCCTCTTCTTCATGTCTCTTCTACATCAACATGTGTCCCCTCTTCTCCATGTCTCTTCTACATCAACATGTGTCCCCTCTTCTTCATGTCTCTTCTACATCAACATGTGTCCCCTCTTCTTCATGTCTCTTCTACATCAACATGTGTCCCCTCTGTGGAAAGAGAATCTGAAAGTTTCAGGAACAAAGATTCTCTCTCTTTTTGATCCATTTCTATAAAAACCTGTCTGAAAATGAGCTGATCAGATTTTTGGCCACTTTATGATGTCATAACAATGTTTTGGCTTGAGTAACCATTAGCCAATCAGCAACCAAGGTAACCCCCCCCCCCCCCCCCCCCCCCCCTTATCACCTGAATCTCCTCTTAGAGCAGCATTGTGTTCTTTGTAACCAAATGTCTCTCAGAGGGGCATAGCCGTGGGAACATGTTTCAAATGGGGGGTGCTGTGGGATGACACCAGGGCTGGTTCTGACCAATGTGCTGCCCTATAGGCAAGATTTTAGCTGGCAATGAAAAACCTCTGCAAAAGTTACAAACAGAGAAACATATTGACATGGTGGACAGCTTATATAACAAGGCTTCAAATGTATTTAGTATTATAACATGTTTTAATTGGGGGGTGGACTTCACATCCTCTAGGGGGGTCCGGGGGTGCCCCCCCGGGAAGATATTTTTAACATTTTAAAGTAAAATGCTTCAATCTGGTGCACTTTGAGCGCCCAATTACTAGAGACTGATCTCAGGGATAAACTCTAAACACCCATATGAAAAAGATCGGTTTGCATTTTATTAATCAAATCAGCAGGTATGTGAACATTTCCAATAACCTACCATAGCCAATAACAAATAAATGTAACTTATTTTATTTTTGTTGTTCATTTATATCTTATTTTATCAGTTAACATTTATTTTTTTTGCATATTTTTAAATCTCTCCAGTTTTAAACGATATTTTTGGTTTACTGTCCTATAGTAGGCTATACATTGGAATGATTTCAAAACTGTTTTTATTGATCCTAATAATTATAAAGGAGTGCCTTGGAAATATTTGTTTACATAATTGTGATCAATACGTTTGAGACTCACTGAGATAACTTAGACTAAAGTGAAATATCTAAGCCCTCAGAGTCCTTTACCTCACTGAGCCTCTCATCTGACAGGAGAGGACTCTCCCTCCACATTATTGTAGAAACAGCTTCTTATATCCGTTAGCGCAGCAGAAGCTAACAACAATCCCCGCCGGCACCAGTGCACCCCCTCTCTCTATCTCTCTCACTTTGGCTGTGAGCTGCGGGCGCCTGAAGCCAACATCCCTCACTTTCATCACGTACAGCGCCCATCGTACAGGGCAAATGGAAAATGTAACCGGGGTGAAAAGGTTGTTATCTTTACTTAATTATGAATGTTGTTACATCAAGGCTGAAAATTCGTTTTTTAAATGATATCTTGTGGAAGTGCAGATCCCCTGTCCTCCACCAGGGGGTGCTGCAGCACCCCCAGCACCCCTACTTCCCACGGCCCTGCAGAGGGGCGTGGGGAGAGGCTCCTTATTTTCATCTAAAGTAACAGACAGAGAATCAGCACTTTGGAAACAGGGCTGAAACAGAGGGGATTATGGGTAATGCTGCAATGATCTGTTTGGTGTCTGGAGCCAAAAACTTCAGAGACATGTTTTGTATAATTTATTGATGAAAAACAGTGTAATAGGGGACCTTTAAGAGAATTAAGAAATAATGTATTAAATGGCATTTTAAGACATTAATTTAAAAGCAAATATTATAAAACATGAATAAAAGTTACAGTGCAGTTTAAGATATGAATATATCAATTAAAAGCAGTGACAAAAAGAAAAGTCTTCAGCCTGGATTTCAAAGTAGTAAGAGTTGCAGCGGACCTGCAAGGTTTCTGGTTTGTTCCAGATATTTGGAGCATGATAACTAAACTTCTCCATGTTTAGTTCTGACTCTGGGGACAGAAAGCTGACCAGTCCCTGAAGACCTGAGAGTTGTGGATGGTTCATAATTTAGCAGGAGGTCAGAAATGTATTTTGGGCCTAAACCATTCAAAGCTTTATAAACCAGCAGCAGTATTTTGAAATCTGTTCTTTGACACACAGGAATCCAGTGTAAAGACTTCAGAACTGGAGTGATGTGATCCACTTTCTTAATGTTAGTGAGGGACTCGAGCAGCAGCGTTCTGAATCAGCTGCAGCTTTCTAATATATTTTTTAGTGAGACCTGTGAAGACACCATTGCAGTAGTCCAGTCTACTGAAGATAAAAGCATGGACAAGTTTTTCCAAATCCTGCTGTGATATCAGTCTTTTAATCCTAGATATGTTCTTTAGGTGATAGTAAGCTGATTTAGTAACTGTTTTAATGTGACTGTTGAAACTCAGGTCAGAGTCCATGACTACACCTAGACTTCTGGCTTTATCTGTTGTTTTGAACATTGCAGACTGAAGCTCAGCGCTAACTTTTATACGTTCTGCCTTGGCTCCAAAAACCATTACCGCAGTTTTTTCTTTGTTTAATTGGAGAAAGTTCTGACACATCCAGCCATTGATTTGTTCAATGCACTTACTCAGTGTTAGAATTGGAGCATAGTCTCCTGGTGAAATGGTTATGTAAATGTGTGTGTCAAGCTACAGTATGGTAGCTTATTTTGTTGTTCTTCATTATCTGAGCCAGAGGTAGCATGTAGATGTTAAAGAGAAGAGGCCCCAAGATGGAGCCTTGAGGAACCCCACATGTCATATTTGTCAACTCAGATGTGTATTTACCTATAGAAACAAAGTGGTTTCTGTCCTTTAAGTAGGATTCAAACCAATTTAGAACTGTTTCCGAAAGTCCCACCCAGTTTTCCAGTCGGTCTAGTAATATGTTGTGGTCAACAGTGTCAAACGCAGCACTGAGATCTAATACTAACACTGAAGTTCTGCCACTGTCTGTGTTTAAGTGGATGTCATTGAAGACCTTTACAAGAGCAGTCTCAGTGATGTGGTTTGGTCTGACTGGAACACATCGCAACAGTTATTTGAATGCAAGAAATTACTCAACTGTTGAAAAGCTACGTTTTCAATGATTTTACCTAGAAATGGCAGGTTTGATATGGGCCTGTAATTGTTCATTACTGAAGCATCTAGATTATTATTTTTTAAGAGCGGTTTGATGACTGCATTTTTCAGGGCCTGTGGAGAAACACCTGAGTGAAGAGACTTGTTTACTATATGAAGTAGATCTGAGGCCATGCAATGAAAATGAAAATGAAACATCAAATCATTTTGGAATAATATCAAGACAGCTGGAGGAGGATTTCAGAAGTTGAATAATGTCCTCTAGGTTTTTTACCATTAATCTGATGGAATTGTGTCATGGTGTTTGAATTTATTTTAGGTGGTTAGAGAGACAACACATTTGCTGTACCTGATGCAGGAGGCACTGACTGCTTGTCTGATTCTCTGATTTTCTGTCAGTGAAGAAGGAGTTAAAATCATTGCACGCCCTGGTGGATAGAAGTTCAGAGGCTACTGACACTGGGGGGTTTGTTAGTCTGTCGACGGTAGCAAACAAGGCACGTGCGTTGTTTTTTGGCAATGATGTCAGAGAAGAAAGACTTTCGTGCACTTTTCAATTCCAAATGATAAAAGCCAAGTCTCTCTTTATAGATTTCAAAATGAACCTGGAGATTTGTTTTTTTCGCCACCTGCATTTAGCAGGTCATGGCCTTTTCTGCATGGAGATATTTTCTTGCCATACACTTCCTTTACCTTGGTGGGGAGCAATGGCATCTATAACATTTGCCAGCCATACTGGGAGATGTTGTCTACACTTAAGCTCTGTATTCAGCAACAGATCATGATCCATGGAGAGACAGATCTCTTCAGGGTGTGCCTCTTCAATTATCAGCCCATGTAGATAAAGGGAGCAAGGGTATCTCATCACCATCCTGGACTTTACCCCTAATCCAAGAGAAAAGAGAGCAGGAGGTGAAGAAAACAAACACACTAGCAGACTGTCTGGAACCAACGCCTGTCACATTGAGCACAGAGCATTTACATTTATTTAAATAAATGTGATGATGATTTTTAACATAAAAAGCACATTCTAATATCAAAATAGGTTTAAAAATCCATAAACACTACGATAAAGCAACTTGATCATGACCAGACATTTTGGAGTTGCTGATTTAATAGAAACATTTTAAGCATGTGACCTGTTGCAAGTTATTAAAACAAATGTTTTTCATTCTTCATAATCAGTAAACCTGCAGATAGGGTTAAATACAAACACCAAATTCGTTTTTCTGTTTGATCCACCTGCTGGTAGGAACAGAAAATATGTCCAGTTAAAACAGTTACAGTTATAAAACAAATACTCTGCACCTCATTGTTGCTTGAACGAATTAGATGAAGTAACTTATTTATTAGAAACTGCTCATAAAAAAAAGTTACCAACCTACAAAATGTGTTTTCTGTAGCCTTGAGACTTTCTTGTATTCTTTACCTGGTTCTCGTTATAACAGCAAAACTGCATTCCTGTTGTTTTTTTTAATATGGAAGTGATGCTGGTAAAGTAGATCAAGAGTGGAAGCACTCACCTGGGAAGAGTTTTTCAGTTCTTCAATGATGACTCTCTGGTTGTCCGTGATATTCGCCTTAGCTTTGCAGGCTAACTGTACCTGTTTCTCAGAGCCGTCATTCTTACAGCAAACATACCAGTCTCCATCGAGGAGCACAAAAGCAACCCACAGCAGACCAACTAAGAAAGCCTTGAGAATGTGAAGGAAATAAAAACACCAAGGAACTTCGTGGCATTTAGTGCATGAGCACCAGTTTCTACAGGCACTTTGAAAATAACTGTTTGTCCACAGTGTGAAGAAAGTCATTATTAAGACTGGCAGAACCATGAACGAGTCGCAGCCTGAGTGTTGTGGTTCGCAATCGCACGCAAAGTCCTTTTCAAGCAGAATATTGTAGGTCAGGGGTGCCCACACTGTTTTGGCTGGTGAGCTACTTTTGAAATGACCAGCTCTACCAACCAAAAATAAAATCCCACATTGCAAGGGGGCTGAATAACATGTTTTATTTATAACATCTCTATTCGGGTTCTTGAACAGAAACAAATACATGAATACATCAAACTAAAAACACATGTCAATCAATCAATGTTTATTTATATAGCCCAATATCACAAATGTTACATTTGTCTCAGTGGACTTCACAGTTTGTACAGAATATCAGTATGACAATACGACACCCTCTGTCCTTAGACCCTCACATCGTACAAGGAAAAACTTCCAGAGAAACCCCACAGTTTAAAGGGAGAAATGGGAGAAACCTCAGGGAGAGCAACAGAGGAGGGATCCCTCTCCCAGGACGGACAGACGTGCAATAGATGCCGTGTGTAAATTGAAAAGATAATAAATGTGCAACATAGGTAGTCCAAATGTTTGGAAATGCATGTGTGTATAATAGGAAGATGAATCCACGAGTATATCCATCCAGGACTTATGATCCAGGACCACAGCCACGACTCAAGATCCAGGACTCGCGATCCATGACACCGGACCGCAGGATCATCCATGACTCCGGACAGAGATAGATAGAGAGAAGGAAGAAGTAAGATGTCCCCCGACAAACTAAGCCTATATCAGCAAAACTAGGGGCTGAATCTAATCAGCCCTAACTATAAGCTTTATCAAAAAGGAAGGTCTTAAGCGCACTCTTAAAAACGGATAGGGTGTCTGCCGCCCGAACACAAACTGGAAGCTGATTCCACAAAAGTGGAGCTTGATAAGAAAAGGCTCTGGCTCCCATTGTACTTTTAGAGACTCTAGGAACAACCAACAACCCTGCATTCTTGGAACGCAATGCCCTAGTAGGACAGTAGGGTATAATGAGTTCTTTAAGGTAAGATGGCACCTGCCCATTAAGGGCTTTGTAGGCCAGAAGAAATTTTTTAAATTCTATGCTGTGTTCTATAGGGAGCCAGTGTAAGGCAGCCAGAACAGGAGTAATGTGGTCCCTTTTCCTAACTCTGGTTAGTACACGAGCTGCAGCATTTTGAATCAGCTGAAGCGACTTGACTGACTTCTTGGTACACCCTGATAATAAGGAGTTACAATAGTCCAGCCTTGAAGTAACAAATGCATGGACTAGTTTCTCTGCATCGTTTTGAGGCAAGATATGCCTGATCTTTGCAATGTTACGTAGATGGAAGTAGGCGGTCCTTGAAATTGATTTTATGTGGGTGTTAAAGGATAAATCCTGATCAAATATAACACCAAGATTCCTTACAGTCTCACTGGAGGCCAAATTAATGCCATCCATAGTTAATATATCTTTAGATAATTTGTTTCGTAGATTCTTCGGGCCAAGTACAATAACTTCAGTTTTGGTCGTGTTTAACATCAAAATATTTAAGGTCATCCACGTTTTTAAGTTCTTGAGGCAGTCTTGAATTTTATTTAGATGATTAATTTCATCAGGCTTGATTGATAAATATAGTTGAGTATCATCCGCATAACAATGAAAGTTTACAGAATGATTCCTTATAATATTGCCTAACGGAAGCATATATAGTGTGAACAAAATAGGTCCAAGCACTGAGCCCTGTGGCACTCCATGGCTAACTTTGGTTTGCATGGAAGATTCATCGTTGACACGTACAAACTGAGAGCGTTCAGATAGATAGGACCTAAACCAGCCTAAAGCAGTTCCCTGTATGCCAACTAAATGCTCTAGTCTTTGCAATAGGATATCATGGTCGATAGTATCAAATGCAGCACTAAGATCGAGCAAGACAAGAATAGAGACAAGTCCCTTGTCAGAGGCTATAAGAATGTCATTTGTGACTTTAACCAGAGCTGTCTCTGTGCTATGTTGTGTTCTAAAGCCGGACTGAAAATCTTCAAATAAATCCTAGTTTTAAGTAATCACACAGCTGTTTTGCGACTGCTTTCTCAAGACTTTTTGACATGTTAACCTCTCTCCCTCTCTCTGTTAAGAAACACATAACAAGCAGGCTAAGAAACCACTCTCCAATAAGCAAGTGGAATGGATTTGATAGTGAAGCACTGACACAGCTCTCTACAAAGTGCGGCGAGTGGATAGACCGATTCACGGACTTTCTAGATGGTAGAAGTGGGGGGGTCAAAACTAATCATTTCAAAAAGTGTCATATAATGGCTGCGACGCCCATGATGCAAAAAAGACAGTTCCTCTCCTAGTTCAATAAATATTAGGCTAAATCCTCGTCTCTTTAGTCATGAACCAAAACAGCAACATATTTCAGCTAAGGTGAATAGGAGCGATAGAGTGTATTATGTACCAAGAATCAGTCTGCAATTGACAGAGTTTGACAATTAAATGTTGAATCTTATGGAACAAGTCCATAAAACAACAAAAGGGCCAATTGAGTACAGTGCTGAAAAGCTTTGAATCCATTCTTTTCATTGTTCAGCCATAATATTCTTTGGACAATTACTGAGTTTAGCCTTGACCTGCTTGAAGAATACAGAATTAACAGTTAATGCTTATCATGTAAGTATTTTAGAGTTCTTGTTTGGAAATTTGAACAAAAAGTTGAACGTAATCATATTGCTTTCAAAGATTTAGTGATCAATATTTCTGGGAAATTGACACAGGAAAAAAGTTCATGACATTGAACAGAGCTGGAAATGTTCCCAGAAATAAGACAAGGTCATCAAGATTCAGTAATACAGCTCAGTTTAAACCATTTCACACAAAAGGCAAGTCAAACCCAATAATTTCAGATCTTCAATTAAGTAGTTTGGAAACTTTTTTTTATTTTTATTGGCCAAATACAATCTGAAATGCAAAGAGAACCAAGAATAAAAACCAAATTCAGATTGAAGAAACCAGTCAGCGAAATGGATCCATTCCTGTTGGGAGAACAAAGTTTATAATAGCCGTTCAGAATAAATCTATATTGCAATACGAAACCCTTACCTTCAGGAATTCATATCTATGATGGTAAATGGCCCAATGACTGCTTTTTGTACCATTCCATGGTTCTCTGCAAAAATACATATTTTAGTACAAGTCAACCAAACAAGTGTAATACAGCAGAAGTTGTGTACATACCTGACGCAACACTCCTCTGCCTCCTTGACTTGCATTTCGATTCACAGCAGTCACAAAGATTGCTCTGGGCCAAGTTGTCCAGCAACTCCCAACTGAGTTCATGAAGATTGGATGAAAAGATAATTAAAATGCATCTCAACTCTTCCAAATAAAGTTTCCACAAAGTTTGAATAGTTATGAACGGGATCCATCTGTATCTTCAGTAGACTGGGCTTAAGCTGAATAAGTCATCTCATGTAAAACAAATTAACCTACAAGTCAAATTCTGATATATTAAAGTACTATTTTTACCCATGCCCTTGGACAAAGTGGCAGGCTTTCTTAGTGCTGTCAAGACCATTGGGATCCCAAGCCAAAAGTTTGCAGTGGATAAAGACCTGTTGAGTAGAGGGGAAATATAGGCGTCATGGCAGAAATTAATCTCAGTATCCACAATAAAACCTTGAATCTGAAAAAAATGTAAAGGCCAATGTACCTCTTCTCCCATAGCAAACGTAAAGGTCTGAAGTGATAGGCGGATCTCCGATGACTTTTGCCTTGGTTCGAATTTTGATCGTGACGACACACTTTCCAAAAGACATCTGTTGGATTAAGAAAATGTATTAGCATTACTACCAAGGTTTCCACCAAAATACGTTTTTTTTTAATCAATGCTCGTTGCCATGAGTACCCTTTATTGGAGATTATAGGGTACATGGTGCTTTCAGGGTACAGCTCTGGTGTGGTAGCTGCTACACATTCCTCAAGAAGCAGCAGCAAGGGCTGATGGGTGTTCTGCACCACACTAGCCATGATGGGGATGATGGAGCCCAGAGGAAAGCGTGTAGATTCAGCAGGACCTGAGAAGTCGTCTAGGGCAGTAAACAGAGGAAGAGTCATTAAGTTACAAAAGTCAGGGAGAGCTGCCGTTCGTAGAGAGTTTCTCATGTTGTTTACCCACCATTCATCAGGCCAATGTTAAACTGCAGATCTCCTAGACTGTAGGTTTTAAACACCGGGTCATAGATCGTAGCATACCAGTCTTTGGGCCTGCACAAAATAAAGCAGAAGGGTACAGAAAATGCTGCAAAGTGAAACCTTTGAACTTATTAGTGCAAGCTTGTTTACTCCTACGGACAAATTCTTTATTCTTATTCCGCCGGGTTATTTTGTCCGTCTTCTTCTCCCACATTGCAGAAATTCCGTTCAAATATTACTTCTCATTCATAATTCCCGAGATACATCCCATAATTCATCACATTTTTAACATGGAAGTCAATGGAGGAACGCTTTAGACTTCAAAAATCGTCATGTGACTTCAACTGCTAACTGTTCCTTCACACTTTCACTCAGAAACCTCATTCCAACTTTAAAATGTTACACATCTTTCTGACATTATTCATATTCAACTTTTAAATCAGATTCATATTAACCATTGCTCAGACCTTGATAAAGAGGCCTTCTTCAGATTTTAACATTAGTGTGTATTGCGCAGCTCGTTAATGCTAGAGTGCTTGAGTCACAGCTAGAGTGGAGGACCGCTTGAAATTCGCCTTCATATATATATTTTTAAACCTGCCTCAGTTCCCAAACCCTACACTCCTGAGACATCATTTTTCATGGGAAATGTAGAAAAACATCTCGTAGCTCCATTAAAGCATGTTGTACATTCAGGCTCATCTTTCCTCACAGCAGCAGCCGCACACCTTTAGTTAGTCTGCCAAAAATGGCAAATTACTGATGCAAAACTACAAACAAAGCAAACTTCAGATGCCAAGGGTTCTTGAGATGCTTCAACGATATATGTTACGGTTCTTAGACAAAACGTTCACATGCAACACGTTTATCTCTCATTCAGAACAATGGAAAGGCTCTCCCCTCACTGATAACTGCACATCACCATGGAAACCTTTGACCTCTGGGCTCAAGGAAAGGCGTTTCATAACGTCGTTAGCTCAAACACCTGTGTGATGGAACATGATGATGTCATAACGCCAACTGACATGCTCAGAACGCCACCAACCAACACATGATGGTTAACACTGTGGCCCTGAACAGCTCTACATCAAATCTGATGTTACGTAACATTAGTGTGTTTTGCGCAGCTCGTTAATGCCAGTGTTACTATGGCAACGCATCCCTCGCCTTAAAACACGATGTCGCTGTAACTCCAATCGACACGGTCCAATCGTCCCCCAATCTTCACTTGTATATCACCGGTCCATGCCTCAACAGCTGTACGCCAAATCTGAGATTTCACCATATGCCGTTTCCATGGAAACGCATCCATCGCCTTAAAACACGATGTTGTCGTGATACCTAAGCAAATGGTCTGAAACAGCACCATACTTCAGATAATGGTTAATGATCTGACCCTCAACAGCTCTGTGTCAATTATGGGGTTTCATCCCATGCCGTTCCCATGGAAACGCATCCCTCGGCATGAAACACGATGTCGCTGTAATGCCAATGGAGACAGTCCAATCGTCCCCCAAACTTCGCTTGTATATCACCGGTCCATGCCTTAACAGCTCTACGCAAAATCTGAGATCTCACCATAGGCTGTTTCCATGAAAACGCATCCCTCGTCATAAAACACGATGTTGTCGTAACTGATATGAAAATGGTCAAAACACCACCAGACTTCAGATGACAGTTAACGGTCCAGCCCTCAACATATCTGTGCCATTAGTGAATTTTCCTCAAAAAGCTGTTGCCATGGGAACGCATCCCTTGCAATAACACAATATTGCTATAACTCCTATGGAAATGGTCAAAAAGTGCTAAAACTTCACATGTGTGCTAACAGTCCAGCCGTGAAGACATCGAAGGGACAGTTGAGATTTCTTCAAATTCCGTTGCCATGGTAACACGATGCTCGCCATGAAACATGGTTCTCTTCAGTGAAAACGCTCCAAACTGCCCAAAATGTAACAGGTTTGGTAACAATGAAGCCATGCACATATCTAAGCGTATTATGGGGAGTCATCAAATACCATTGCCATGGTGACAGATAATTTGCCATCAAGTTAGTTCAATAGTTTGCAGTTCAAATATTCTGCTGCTTTTCCACTTTATTTTCTTCTCAGACATTCAAGCCCCCAGTGTTCATGTATCATTTCAATCAAATTCTTCACTTTCTTTTTACATATTACATTTAAGCATCAGCATAAAGTATTCCCACTTGCAATTTCTTCAGGAATTGCATTCTCTAGTTATTAACTGTTACTCCTATGCTACAAGATAGACCAAAAATAAGTAGACATGAACTACTTCCTCCAAAATGCAAAAAACTAGAGTGAACTTAAATTTGTGATGTTCAATTAAAACTGTGGGACAAACTCAATTGACAATGAATTGGGAACACAGTGTACCTTAGGGATTGTTCTCAGTAAATGTACATTTTTTTTGTTGAGAATACTTCAATAGATTAAGCTAATTTGGGAATAGAACAGAAACAGGCTGTAGATTCTCTAAATCATTCTCCCATTCATTGTCTATATAGCAGCTTCAGACTTTATACCTGATGACATCACAAGTTTGAGACGTACTTCCATGCTTGGTGGCTTTGAGAGGGAGAAGCTTATTAACAAATTTAACTTTCCCAGGCCATGAAAATGCCACATTGGAATTGTTAGTTAAGGGTAGGGTCACCCTTTAGCACCTTATGTTGGTACGAAAACTAACCTCTCATATGCACAGACTACTGGGTGGGTGAAAGCCAAATTGTAAGAATCCGCAGAAGCAACGTAGGTCAGATCATTGCTGTACACCAGTGCATCCCCGGTGACCTGTTAGAGAGACAAAGACCCCCTGAGAGAGCTGTAGGAAATATAGCAGACTCACAGCTTGCAGGTTTAAAATATATATACACATACCAGTCTCCTAAAGTTACAGTCAGTGAGATCCACATAGAAGTAGGCCTCTCCTGCTGAGAAGCTAGTTGGGAAACAGTTACCCAGACGGAGAAGCGACGTGTCGGCCTGGGGTCGGCTTTCTGTCCACATCAGCGTCACAAAATCTGGCCCACAGTCCACTTTCATGTCTGCAACACAAATAAATTAAGTTCAGACTCAAATATTTGAGTCAAGGATAATAACATGGATTTAATTGTTTCCAGTCTTACCTGCATATACCGCCATGGCAGCTGCCAGGCTCAGAAGCAGTGCACCTTGACAAAATGAAACCATCATGACCGAATGCTTGCTACTGACACAGTGCATGTTCTTATACCTTGTTCCTGAGAGGCATTCATCAAGATAACGTATTTCACCTGGTGCCTGTCAACAGTCCCAGCTGCAGCAGATAACACACTGATTACAGCATGGGGAGCATCCAATCACATTAGTCCTTACACCCAATTCATTTTTATTCAGCGTCATCAGCAGCACAAAATCACCATTTGTTAATCAATTTATTATCCTGTGTGACTACCTTACATTCTTATTTAAAACACTTTAAGGATGATAGTGCATGGTCTTACTGATGTTTTGATTTAGTTTTGCTGTTATATATATTAACATTAATATATGTATACGTTGGGATTCTTTGTTCAACTTCAAGTCATGCAAGAAAAAGTTTTCTTTGAGAATTAAAAGGAGTCATTTCTAAACAAATGATCATTTGGGGGAAGGTAGTATTCCTTTATCAGATGTCCTGACCTATTCAAATGTGTTATTTTTATATCTTTGACCAAATGGAAACTCAAGGTAAGGGAAAAAGGTACATTTAAGTTGTATTCAGTTAGAAAATATCCACACTCACACATCTGAATATTAGTTGTGTTGCTATGATGTCCTCTTTTAACTGCATAAACACGTGCCATGCAGGCCATCCCTATTGATTTTATAATGATGGCCAGAAAGTAAACTATGCTACATTCAACTGCAGGCATGAGTGCCCAGAAAATAAATTCAGATCAGAATTGTCTTTTCAAATGAGGCTCAACATAAATAATTGCCATAGTTGTAATACCAGACAGATCACCATAGCTTTTAAATCTGCTGGTGTATGTAATGTCAGAATGTATATCATGTGCAGAGCAAAATGTAAAATGGAAAGTGAAAGAAATTCAGGGGCTATACTCCAACTCACATGGCCATTAAAGGTTACATTATAATTGACGGTATCTTTCAATGACAAAAGTCACACATAATTAGTAAAGTTCTACTGATGGGACAGATGGACACAGTTGAGGACAGTAGGACCTTCATATGAAGTAAGGAAACTCGTTTTATACTCAACAGGAGTTAATAGTTTTATTCATACAGAGATTATAGACAACTTTAATCTGCATATGGATGTCGTCCACCTGGGCCCTCTGTTCAGTCTCCAATCTTAGACTGGACTTCCTGTTGAGAAAATGTTTAGCAACATTAGTCTTATGGCAAGTTTTGAACAAAACTTCAAGACAAATAAATACTCATTAACCTTGGTCAGCAATGGAAACTTCTGATGCATTGTGGGCATTTTGTTGCGATGGATCCATTATGATCAGGGGACCCAACACAGAAGTGTGCATGAAGCCGTTGGATTCTGAAGTGGAAAAAAAAAACAATAACTTCATAATGAAAAAGACTAGATTAAAAAAAGCATACAAGTTAGCATGAAAGAGATACCCCATTCGTCTCCTCTCTTGGAGCGAGTGTTGCAGGTCCTAGAACAGCAGTCACACATGGAGCTCTGCATGGGGTCATCCAGGAGTTCCCATCTGAGGAGGCAGCAATCGTTAAGGCTCAAATACATCAGCATGGCTTTAAAACATTTTGTATACACAGAAGAAAAAAGCCGTTATAAAATGGTGTGATGTTTCTATAAAAAACAAAACGTAATTATAATTATAAATATCAAGTTAATGACCAAAAGATATATTTCCATCTACAGTGCAGAAAAAGGTCAACATTTTACAAAAGCTCAGGGCTTTTTTTATTTCATAAATCTCATTAGGTTGGCTGATCATTTGAGTGCCCCTCCTTTTAAAACATATATATTGTTATTCTCAAATATTTTAAAATTATCATTCGTCACAATTGTTATCTATACTTTGTTAGTTAGCAGGAGATCATTTATTATAGATATATAAAAGCACAATACTGATCAAAGTACATGCATTGATCTACTTCAAGTGGGATATGTTTTGCTAACATAAGCTAGCATCCTTGGCTAATGGTGCATACTTGTTGCTCATGGCATCAGTTGCATTCATCATATTAAACTGCTGGCCAGAACATTCTCACATACTTCCAACAAATCAAACTCTTCCCTTACCGCTCATTTTCCTTTACATAGTGGCAAGCTTTCTTGCTCTCACTTAGAACTTCAGGATCCCATGCGAGCAGTTTGCAGTGAATGTACACCTGAGGAGCACATGAAACATACATGTTTGCTAGGAACCAAATATTCTTTAGAGCACTTTACATTTACCCCCTCACCTCCTCGCCGAGACCAAACTTGAAGGACTGCAGGTAGAGGATGATTGCAGACGAGTGGTACCGAGGGAGAAACCTGGAGTTTCCCTTCACACTGTCCAGGAGACACCTGAAGAAATTCAGATCAGCGATAAGGACTAAACTCCAGAAAACAATGAAAGAAATCAGAGACTCGATCTCACCCCTTATTTCTAATGATGGGGTACACATTGCTGTTAGCCTGCAGCTCAGGCGTAGTGGCTGCCACACATTCCTCCATGAGCAGCAGCAATGGCTGATGGGACTTCTGCTCCACTGTTGCCCATATTGGCATGAAGGAGCCCAGGGGGATGACATTCGTCTCTGCTACCGCTGTTATTTGTTCTGTAAGGGGAAAAGTAAAAACGGCTTAGTGTGCATTTTTTGAGTGTTTTGCCTTTGGGCGCATGAGCCCTCACCATTTAGGAGCAGCATGTGGAACTCCAGCCCTCCTCGGCCTTCGGCAACACCTGACCCCGGGTTCAGGAAAGGAGGAACCCACCCCTTAGGTCTGAAACATATTAACAACATTTATCCCACAGCTTTAAACTTGAATTTAAATAAGAAAGCAACTCCTACCTTGGATAAACGCACTCGATGGGATACACATAAGCTGCAGGACTCGACCTTGGTTGGGGCCTGAAAGTCAGCTCATTTTTGTAGATGAGATTCTTCCCTTTCACCTGAAGAAAAAAAAAGAAGCTCATTATGACATTGAAAAGGCTGAGAGGTATTTTGGTGAAACATGGCAGTTACATTACCAGTCTTTTAAAATTGCAGTCATCTAGTTTGTAGTTAAACTCAGCTTTCCCCTCTCCCCTGGGCAGAACATGAAACCCAGATGGCATGCAGGTTCCAAGGAAGTGACGAGCTGCATATTGCCGCAGCCTCGAGGGGATCGTCCATGTGATGCTTATGGAGTCTTTTTCACACTGTACTTTGATCTCTGCAAACAAATCATTATTATATATTTCCCTACATTCCCCAACAAAAGCAGATGTTTACATACATGTGCTAAGCATACCTGCATTGGCAACAGTCGTTGCAAAAAGAGCCACGACGATCACACCTAGGTAGAGTTGAGTCCCCATGACTGAATGATCTAGATCACACAGGAAGTGGCACCATTTGTAGACTCCCTGCCAAATGAGCTGAACGAGCAACACCTGTGTGAGAGCAGGGCAGCACCTGTCTACTTATACTGGGGTGTCATTTCACATTCAATTTCATTGTAGAGTTTTCATTTGGATCATTTATATTACACTTATTCAAGTACATTTTTATTTATCTGCCTAATTGCTTCTTTTTTTTTATTCTACTGAATTTATTTTTCAAAAACTACCTGATTATTTTACATACAACACTATTTATAAAACAATACAACAATTCAGATGAAACTACTTAAAGGCAATTTTCTAAAATCAGCCCAACCATAACAAGCTTCCAAGTCAATATACCTACAGGTTAGTAAGTCAGAGATGTGAAACTACATTTAACCTTTTGTTCTACATTAATTAATAAATGATTATGGGAAGTGCCCTTTTTCTCACTTGAGCTCCCGCCCCCCAAAATGTCTGTGCACGTCCCTGGCCCCCACCGTCGGTAAATGGAAGTACTACAAAGAACCCTGTTAATTATGTGCAGTTATTTCACGACTTGTATTACATGGCTTAGTTGGACTGAAATGAATAGAGCAGCGTCCTCTGGTGGCCTCTGTATAGATCAGTTACTCCAAAAAGAAACAAAAAGATAATTACCAACATTAAAGTGTAAGAGACATTTATTTAAAGTTAGCTTTAGCCTTTTTGATTGTGTTGGTGCAGATGCCCAAAGTGCATTAAGGTGGGAAAGATGTACAGAGTGTAACGCTCCAACAGATGATCTTTGTAAGGAGGCTTTCACATCAGAGACCGAGGCAGGCCCGGCTCCAGGATGAAATGACTGAGGGGGCTGTTAAAAAATCCGAGGGGGCGATTTTTTTTTCACAACAACGAAAAATACTGGCAATGTAATGAATTGACACACCAAGCTTTTTTCCTTCTCACTGCTCTACAATCTCTTTGCTTCTTTATTTGTTATTCTGGATTTACCTCTGTCGTTCTGTTCTTTTCCTCTGATCTTTAATATTAGATAGCACATTATTAGATGGCCGAACTTTGTTTAACAGACTAACATTGATTTCCTCAATTTATAAATGGACAGGCTCTGTAATTATACCATAACCTTTTCTCCTCTATCCTCTTAACTCGTCTTCCTATACAGATTTACTTACCTCTAGTCAAGTCAGGATTAAATAAACATTAATCTGGTTGATTTTTTATTTTCAGGATTGAATGTTCAAATCAAGGCCTAAAACCTGGCATTTCATAAGAAAGTGACTAATATATAAACCAAATGTAATATTGGATCAAATACTACACCAAATGGACAGACACAGATTAAAAATTAAAATAAAGTCCCCTGGTTTGTCTCTAGTCTAGAGTCTAACTGCCATGAGAAAAATCAAATCAATGTTCCAAAATCTGTCACGAGATGTCGCTCATTGTACCAATATGGTTGATATAATACATAACATATTATTATTCTAGTAAAAGAGCTCGCTTTGGCAAAAACCTGATCCATACAGCCCTAAATAATAACAAGTAACCATCACGTGTGGTGCTATCTGTAGTTGTTTGTCTTATTTTTTGTTGATGTCAAACAACATGGATTTCAAGTCAATATACGAAAGTAAATCAAGAAATTAAGCAAACAAGCTGATCTTCAAGTTCCTCAAAAACACTGGTCTGAGGACAAGGATTTAATATGAACATTTAATAAATCAACAGTAGGTGGCGATATATGCTCCAAGGGGAAGCGATTCGCCAATAAAGACAAAAGAAGAAGAAGAAGAAGAATAAGTAGTAGAAGAAGAAGAAATACGCTAACGCTACAAACAGGCACAACACTGTTACTCTGTTGTTACTGACATGTAACATTTGATTTAACCTTGCTCTATTTTTTTTAACGCACGTTCAAAAACGGGAACATTTTCGGGAGTTTCAACCGGGTACCATCACCGAAAACGGGGACGTTTTGGTCACCCATCCGACTGTGTTTACAGCTAGCACACACGCTAACATTAAGACTACTGTAGCTCACTTGGGGTTGAGGCTTTTTTACACGTTGCTTGACTGCCTGCCCACATATCTCATCTAAAACTAGTAACGTGTATTGTGGAAAACAATTATTTAAAGTTATTTAATAATTGTGACATTTATTGTACTTTTTGATGGATGAATGATGCTCAAAGTGAGCGCCGGGCCCGGACCCGGACCGAGGCCTGGATCCAACTTGAAAAGGAGTTCTCGATTTAGGTTCAAATTTACTAAAGTACTTTTCGCTTTAGGTGAGAAAACGACTGCTGTGTCTCAAGTATTTTTTTCCAATACATAAATCTTAGTATCACTTTTAACAGCTCATACAGACTGCATTATAAGCCTATTAAAAGTGATACTAGGCGAAAAAGGACTATAAAAAAGTTGCATGAGGAGACTACCTACATTTCCACGTTTATAAGGTGTCATGTGTTACGTTAAGCTAATTCCATTGGATGTTGTCATATAATGACTCCTACTGTCCTGTGCTTTAGTAAAACCTCCAGTATGTGAGTGTTGAAGATATGCATAGCATACAGTGTTCTTCCAGTTATGCACTTTGGCGGTGGTGGTGTTCGTGGGAATTTGGGGATCTTTGCACAGATGTATGAGAAAATAAACGTTTGTATTTTATGTACAGTATGTTATTAAACAACTGGGATTGGAACTGGCTCAGATTTAGTTTTGATTGTTGGTGTTTTGTCATATTCTGTGTTTTTAAAAAGGCTCTTTTTAGTCGGAGCCGTTCACCGTCATTGTGAGTGACTCCGTGCTGTGTGCCGTCATGGATCACTCTGGAAATGTTCCAACAAATATATAAAACATTTCAGAATCATCCTAAACTTCTTTTCTTTTGCTTTCACCTCATAAATATTGACTCACCTCACGTCATGTTTCAGTATTATCAGAAATGATTTATCCTGAAAACATGCATGAAAATATCCTGCTCCATCTATTAAAAATGTTTTGATTTATTTTGATTTGATAACATTTGAATTACACGTAAAAAAAGAAAATTCACAAAGGACACAAAAACAAAATGTTCAAATAGAAAGTTTACTGAACTCAATCAAAATATATATTTATTATTTAATTCAAACCAGATTTTTTTTGTATCAGATCATTATCAAGCAAGTTTTTGTATAACATTCTTAATTCCTTAATATGCAGTATCTCTAAGTAAAAGCTAAATAAATGTTTTCATATTGACAAAAAATGTCTTTAATTGCAATCATGTTAAGCCATATTTATGCATGAAGGTGTAGTAAAACGGCTAACACTAAGATAAAGCAACTTGATCATGACCAGACGTTTTGGAGTTGCTGATTTAATAGAAACATTTTAAGCATGTGACCTGTTGCAAGTTATTAAAACAAATGTTTTTCATTCTTCATAATCAGTAAACCTGCAGATAGGGTTAAATACAAACACCAAATTCGTTTTTCTGTTTGATCCACCTGCTGGTAGGAACAGAAAATATGTCCAGTTAAAACAGTTACAGTTATAAAACAAATACTCTGCACCTCATTGTTGCTTGAACCGAATGAGATGAAGTAACTGAGTTATTAGAAACTGCTCATAAAAAAAAGTTACCAACCTACAAAATGTGTTTTCTGTAGGCCTTGAGACTTTCCTGTATTCTTTACCTGGTTCTCGTTCACATGCTCCTGGCTGTTCCTCTTGTTAAGAATTGCTCAGTTGCGTCATGGCCTCGTCAAACAGCGCTCTGGCAGTCCCTTTATACTCACTCCATGGCTTATCTCGGGTTTTCTCCTTGACTTCTTCAGCCAACTTCTCTTTTACTGCTTTCATCAAAACCTCTTCAAGCACATGTTCTTCTTCTGTGAATATCAGTTCCTCAATCAGATGTTTACTGTCGAAACAACTTGGTACTTTTTCACAGCATTTGCATCGTTCACAGAATGACAAGATGAAAGCCACAATAGTGATACAAAATGCCCAAAAGCCACCGTAATGATGAAGAAAGATAAAGAAAGAAAGATGGTTATATTATAACAGCAAAACTGCATTCCTGTTGTTTTTTTTAATATGGAAGTGATTCTGGTAAAGTAGATCGAGAGTGGAAGCACTCAACTGGGAAGAGTTTTTCAGTTCTTCAATGATGACTCTCTGGTTGTCCGTGATATTCGCCTCAGCTTTGCAGGCTAACTGTACCTGTTTCTCAGAGCCGTCATTCTTACAGCAAACATACCAGTCTCCATCGAGGAGCACAAAAGCAACCCACAGCAGATATAACTACAACAACTCTATTTGAGTTCTTGAACAGAAACAAATACATGAATACATAAAACTAAAAACACATACTAACCTCTCTCTCTCCCTCTCCTCCCTCTCTGTTAAGAAACACATAACAAGCAGGCTAAGAAACCACTCTCCAATAAGCAAGTGGAATGGATTTGATAGTGAAGCACTGACACAGCTCTCTACAAAGTGTGGCGAGTGGATAGACCGATTCACGGACTTTCTACATGGTAGAAGTGGGGGGGTCAAAACTAATCATTTCAAAAAGTGTCATATAATGGCTGCGACGCCCATGATGCAAAAAAGACAGTTCCTCTCCTAGTTCAATAAATATTAGGCTAAATCATCGTCTCTTTAGTCATGAAGCACAGAGACAGCTCTGGTTAAAGTCACAAATGACATTCTAATAGCCTCAGACAAGGGACTTGTCTCTATTCTTGTCTTGCTCGATCTTAGTGCTGCATTTGATACTATCGACCATGATATCCTATTGCAAAGACTAGAGCACTTAGTTGGCATACAGGGAACTGCTTTAGGCTGGTTTAGGTCCTATCTATCTGAACGCTCTCAGTTTGTACATGTCAACGATGAATCTTCCATGCAAACCAAAGTTAGCCATGGAGTGCCACAGGGCTCAGTGCTTGGACCTATTTTGTTCACACTATATATGCTTCCGTTAGGCAATATTATAAGGAACCATTCTGTAAACTTTCATTGTTATGCGGATGATACTCAACTATATTTATCAATCAAGCCTGATGAAATTAATCATCTAAATAAAATTCAAGACTGCCTCAAGAACTTAAAAACGTGGATGAGCTTACTTTTTTTTTATGTTAAACACGACCAAAACTGAAGTTATTGTACTTGGCCCGAAGAATCTACGAAACAAATTATCTAAAGATATACTAACTATGGATGGCATTAATTTTGCCTCCAGTGAGACTGTAAGGAATCTTGGTGTTATATTTGATCAGGATTTATCCTTTAACACCCACATAAAATCAATTTCAAGGACCGCCTACTTCCATCTACGTAACATTGCAAAAATCAGGCATATCTTGCCTCAAAACGATGCAGAGAAACTAATCCATGCATTTGTTACTTCAAGGCTGGATTATTGTAACTCCTTATTATCAGGGTGTACCAAGAAGTCAGTCAAGTCGCTTCAGCTGATTCAAAATGCTGCAGCTCGTGTACTAACCAGAGTTAGGAAAAGGGACCACATTACTCCTGTTCTGGCTGCCTTACACTGGCTCCCTATAGAACACAGGATATCATTTAAAATTCTTCTTCTCGCCTACAAAGCCCTTAATGGGCAGGCGCCATCTTACCTTAAAGAACTCATTATACCCTACTGTCCTACTAGGGCATTGCGTTCCAAGAATGCAGGGTTGTTGGTTGTTCCTAGAGTCTCTAAAAGTACAATGGGAGCCAGAGCCTTTTCTTATCAAGCTCCACTTTTGTGGAATCAGCTTCCAGTTTGTGTTCGGGCGGCAGACACCCTATCCGTTTTTAAGAGTGCGCTTAAGACCTTCCTTTTTGATAAAGCTTATAGTTAGGGCTGATTAGATTCAGCCCCTAGTTTTGCTGATATAGGCTTAGTTTGTCGGGGGACATCTTACTTCTTCCTTCTCTCTGTCTATACCTGTGTACTCTCATGTTCCGATTAACCCAGCTTCCCCAAATGTCTTTCTTTTTGGTGTCTATATACGCCGGGATCCGGACTCATGGATGATCCTGCGGTCCTGTTTCATGGATCGCGAGTCCTGGATCTTGAGTCGTGGCTGTGGTCCTGGATCATAAGACCTGGATGGATATCCTCGTGGATTCATCTTCCTATTATACACACATGCATTTCCAAACATTTGGACTACCTATGTTGCAAATGTATTATCTTTTCAATTTACACACGGCATTTATTGCACGTCTGTCTGTCCTGGGAGAGGGATCCCTCTGTTGCGCTCCCTGAGGTTTCTCCCTTTTTTCCATTTAAACTGTGGGTTTTCTCTGGAAGTTTTTCCTTGTACGATGTGAGGGTCTAAGGACAGAGGGTGTCGTATTGTCCTACTGACATTCTGTACAAACTGTGAAGTCCACTGAGACAAATGTAACATTTGTGATATATAAATAAACTCATTGATGAACCAGAACAGCAACATATTTCAGCTAAGGTGAATAGGAGCGATAGAGTGTATTATGTACCAAGAATCAGTCTGCAATTGAAAGAGTTTGACAATTACATGTTGAACAAGTCCATACAACAAAAAAAGGGCCAATTGAGTACAGTGCTGAAAAGCTTTGAATCCATTCTTTTCATTGTTCAGCCATAATATTCTTTGGACAATTACTGAGTTTAGCCTTGACCTGCTTGAAGAATACAGAATTAACAGTTAATGCTTATCATGTAAGTATTTTAGAGTTCTTGTTTGGAAATTTGAACAAAAAGTTGAACGTAATCATATTGCTTTCAAAGATTTAGTGATCAATATTTCTGGGAAATTGACACAGGAAAAAAGTTCATGACATTGAACAGAGCTGGAAATGTTCCCAGAAATAAGACCAGGTCATCAAGATTCAGTAATACAGCTCAGTTTAAACCATTTCACACAAAAGGCAAGTCAAACCCAATCATTTGAGAACTTAAATTAAGTGGTTCGGAAACCTTTTTAAATTTTTATTGGCCAAATACAATCTGAAATGCATAGAGAAACAAGAATAAAAACCAAATTCAGATTGAAGAAACCAGTCAGCGAAATGGATCCATTCCTGTTGGGAGAACAAAGTTTAATATAGCCGTTCAGAATAAATGTATATTGCAATACGAAACCCTTACCTTCAGGAATTCATATCTGTGATGGTAAATGGCCCAATGACTGCTTTTTGTACCATTCCATGGTTCTCTGCAAACATATATATTTTAGTACAAGTCAACCAAACAAGTGTAAAACAGCAGAAGTTGTGTACATACCTGACGCAACACTCCTCTGCCTCCTTGACTTGCATTTCGATTCACAGCAGTCACAAAGATTGCTCTGGGCCAAGTTGTCCAGCAACTCCCAACTGAGTTCATGAAGATTGGATGAAAAGATAATTAAAATGCATCTCAACTCTTTCAAATAAAGTCTCCACAAAGTTTGAATAGTTATGAACGGGATCCATCTGTATCTTCAGTAGACTGGCTTAAGCTGAATAAGTCATCTCATGTAAAACAAATTAACCTACAAGTCAAATTCTGATATATTAAAGTAATATTTTTACCCATGCCCTTCGACAAAGTGGCAGGCTTTCTTAGTGCTGTCAAGACCATTGGGATCCCAAGCCAAAAGTTTGCAGTGGATAAAGACCTGTTGAGTAGAGGGGAAATATAGGCGTCATGGCATCAATTAATCTCAGTTTCCACAATAAAACCTTGAATCTTAAAAAAAATGTAAAGGCCAATGTACCTCTTCTCCCATAGCAAACGTAAAGGTCTGAAGTGATAGGCGGATCTCCGATGACTTTTGCCTTGGTTCGAATTTTGATCGTGACGACACACTTTCCAAAAGACATCTGTTGGGTTAAAGAAAATGTATTAGCATTACTACCAAGGTTTAGACCAAAATACTTTTTTTTTTTTAAATCAATGCTCATTGCCATGAGTACCCTTTATTGGAGATGATAGGGTACATGGTGCTTTCAGGGTACAGCTCTGGTGTGGTAGCTGCTACACATTCCTCAAGAAGCAGCAGCAAGGGCTGATGGGTGTTCTGCACCACACTAGCCATGATGGGGATGATGGAGCCCAGAGGAAAGCGTGTAGATTCAGCAGGGCCTGAGAAGTCGTCTAGGGCAGTAAACAGAGGAAGAGTCATTAAGTTACAAAAGTCAGGGAGAGCTGCCGTTCGTAGAGAGTTTCTCATGTTGTTTACCCACCATTCATCAGGCCAATGTTAAACTGCAGATCTCCTAGACTGTAGGTTTTAAACACCGGGTCATAGATCGTAGCATACCAGTCTTTGGGCCTGCACAAAATAAAGCAGAAGGGTACAGAAAATGCTGCAAAGTGAAACTATTGAACTTTTTTGTGCAAGCTTGTTTACTCCTACAGACAAATTCTTTATTCTTATTCCGCCGGGTTATTTTGTCCGTCTTCTTCTCCCACATCGCAGAAACTTCGTTCAAATATTACATCTCATTCATAATTCCCGAGATACATCCCATTTTTAACATGGAAGTGAATGGAGAAACTCTTCAGACTTGAAAAATCGTCATGCAACTTCAACTGCAAACTGTTCCTTCACACTTTCACTCATAAACATCATTCCAACTTTAAAATGTTACACATCTTTCTGACATTATTCATATTAAACAACTTTTAAATCAGATTCATACTTTTAGAAATATTAAACATTGCTCAGACCTTGGTAAAGAGGCCTTCTTCAGATTTTAACATTAGTGTGTATTGCGCAGCTCGTTAATGCTAGAGTGCTTGAGTCACAGCTAAAGTTGAGGCCGCTTGAAATTCGCCTTCATATATATATTTTAAACCTGCCATAATTCCCAAACCCTACACTCCTGAGACATCATTTCTCATGAGAAACGTAGAAAAACATCTCGTAGCTCAATTAAAGCCCGTTGTACATTCAGGCTCATCTTTCCTCACAGCACAAATGCCACATTATTGACCCCAAAAAAAAAAAAAAAAAAGCACACTTCAGATGCCAAGGGTTCTTGAGATGCTTCACACGTTGAAATTTCACCGATATGTTACGGTTCTTCAACAACTTTGACATGCAACACGTTTATCTCTCATTCAGAACAATGGAAAGGCTCTCCTCTCACTGATAACTGCACATCACCATGGAAACCTTTGATCTCTGGGCTCAAGGACAGGTGTTTCATAACGTTGTTAGCTCAAACACCTGTGTGATGGAACATGATGATGTCATAACTCCAACTGACATGCTCAGAACGCCACCAACCATCACATGATGGTTAACACTGTGGCCCTGAACAGCTCTACATCAAATCTGATGTTACGTAATGTGGTGTTACTATGGCAAAGCATCCCTCGCCTTAAAACACGATGTCGCTGTAACTTCAATGGACACAGTCCGATCGTCCGCCAAACTTCGCTTGTATATCACCGGTCCATGCCTTAACAGCTCTATGCCAAATCTGAGATCTCACCATCTGCCGTTTCCATGGAAATGCATCCCTCGCCTTAAAACACGATGTCGTGATACCTAAGCAAATGGTCTGAAACAGCACCATACTTCAGATAATGGTTAATGATCTGGCCCTCAACAGCTCTATGTCAATTATGGGGTTTCATCCTATGCCGTTTCCATGGAAACGCATCCCTCGCCATAAAACACAATGTTGTCGTAACTAATATGAAAATGGTCAAAACACCACCAGACTTCAGATGACAGTTAATGGTCCAGCCCTCAACATATCTGTGCCATTAGTGAATTTTCCTCAAAAAGCTGTTGCCATGGGAACGCATCCCTTGCAATAACACAATATTGCTTTAACTCCTATGGAAATGGTCAAAAAGTGCTAAAACTTCACATGTGTGCCAACAGTCCAGCCGTGAAGACATCTACGGGACAGTTGAGATTTCTTCAAATTCCGTTGCCATGGTAACACGATGCTCACCTTGAAACATGGATCTCTTCAGTGAAAACGCTCCAAACTGCCCAAAATGTAACAGGTTCGATAACGATGAAGCCATCCACATATCTAAGCATATTATGGGGTGTCAAATACCGTTGCCATGGCGACAGATCATTTGTCATCAAGTTAGTGCAATAGTTTGCTGTTCAAATATTCTGCTGCTTTTCCACTTTCTTTTCTTCTCACACATTCAAGCCCCCAGTGTTCATGTATCATTTCAATCTAAATTCTTCACTTTCTTCTTACACATTACATTTAAGCATAGCAATTCAGGATCAGCATAAAGTATTGCCACTAGTAATTTCTTCAGGAATTGCATTCTCTAGTTATGAACTGTTACGCCTAAGCTAAAAGACTTCCTCCAAAATGCAAAAAACTAGAGTGAACTTAAATTTGTGATGTTCAATTAAAACTATGGGAAAAACTCAATTGACAATGAATTGGGAACACAGTGTACCTTAGGGATTGTTCTCAGTAAATATACATTTTTTTGTTGAGAATACTTCAATAGATTTAGCTAATTTTGGAATAGAACAGAAACTGGCTATAGATTCCCTAAATCAGTCTCCCATTAATTGTCTGTAGAGCAGCTTCAGACTTCATACTTGATGACATCACAAGTTTAAGACTGACATCCATGCTTGGTGGCTTTGAGAGGGAGCAACTTATTATCAAATTGAACTTTCCCAGGCCATGAAAATTCCACATTGGAATGGTTTGTTAAGGGTAGTGTCACCCTTTAGCACCTTATGTTGGTATGAACACTAACCTCTCATATGCACAGACAACTGGGTGGGTGAAAGCCAAATTGTAAGAATCCGCAGAAGCAACGTAGGTCAGATCATTGCTGTACACTAGTGCATCCCCGGTGACCTGTTAGAGAGACAAAGATCCCCCTGAGAGAGCTGTAGGAAATATAGCAGACTCACAACTTGCAGGTTTAAAATATATATACACACATACCAGTCTCCTAAAGTTACAGTCAGTGAGATCCACATAGAAGTAGGCCTCTCCTGCTGAGAAGCTAGTTGGGAAACAGTTACCCAGACGGAGAAGCGATGTATCGGCCTGGGGTCTTCTTTCTGTCCACATCAGCGTCACAAAATCTGGCCCACAGTCCACTTTCATGTCTGCAACACAAATAAATTAAGTTCAGACTCAAATATTTGAGTCAAGGTTAATAACAAAACTTTAATTGTTTCCAGTCTTACCTGCATATACTGCCATGGCAGCTGCCAGGCTCAGAAGCAGTGCACCTTGACAAAATGAAACCATCATGACCGAATGCTTGCTACTGACACAGTGCATGTTCTTATACCTTGTTCCTGAGAGGCATTCATCAAGATAACGTATTTCACCTGGTGCCTGTCAACAGTCCCAGCTGCAGCAGCTAACACACTGATTACAGCATGGGGAGCATCCAATCACATTAGTCCTTACACCCAATTCATTTTTATTCAGCTTCATCAGCAGCACAAAATCACCATTTGTTCATCAATTTATTATCCTGTGTGACTACCTTACATCCTTATTTAAAACACTTTAAGGATGATAGTGCATGGGTTGTCTTAATGTTTTGATTTAGTTTTGCCGTTATATATATTAACATTAATATATGTATACGTTGGGATTTTTTGTTCAACGTCAAGTCATGCAAGAAGTTTTCTTTGAGAATTAAAAGGAGTCATTTCTAAACAAATTATCATTTGGGGGAAGGTAGTATTCCTTTATCAGATGTCCTGACCTATTCAAATGTGTCATTTTTATATCTTTGACCTAATGGAAACTCAAGGTTTGGGAAAAAGGTACATTTAAGTTGTATTCAGTGAGAAAATATCCACACTCACGCATCTGAATATTAGCTGTGTTGCTATGATGTCCTCTTTTAACTGCATAAACACGTGCCATGCAGGCCATCCCTATTGATTTTATGTTCATGGCCAGAAAATAAACTATGCTACATTCAACTGCAGGCATGAGTGCCCAGAAAATAAATTCAGATCAGAATTGTCTTTTCAAATGAGGCTCAACATAAATAATTGCCATAGTTGTAATACCAGACAGATCACCATAGCTTTTCAATCTGGTGGTGTATGTAATGTCAGAATGTATATCATGTACAGAGCTCAATGTAAAATAGAAAGTGAAAGAAATTCAGGGGCTATACTCCAACTCACATGGCCATTAAAGGTTGCATTATAATTGACAGTATCTTTCAATGACAAAAGTCACACATAATTAGGAAAGTTCTACTGATGGGACAGATGGACACAGTTGAGGACAGTAGGACCTTCATATGAAGTAAAGATACTCGTTTTATACTCAACAGGAGTTAAAAGTTTTATTTATACAGAGATTATAGACTACTTTAATCTGCATATGGATGTCGTCCACCTGGGCCCTCTGTTCAGTCTCCCCAATCTTAGACTGGACTTCCTGTTGAGAAAATGTTTAGCAACGTTAGTCTTAAGGCAAGTTTTGAACAAAACTTCAAGACAAATACCATAAATAAATACTCATTAACCTTGGTCAGCAATGGAAAGTTCTGATGCATTGTGGGCATTTTGTTGCATTGGATCCATTATGATCAGGGGTCCCAACACAGAAGTGTGCATGAAGCCGTTGGATTCTGAGGTGGAAAAAAAAACAATAACTTCAGAATGAAAAAGACTATATTAAAAAAAGCATACAAGTTAGCATGAAAGAGATACCCCATTCGTCTCCTCTCTTGGAGCGAGTGTTGCAGGTCCTAGAACAGCAGTCACACATGGAGCTCTGCATGGGGTCATCCAGGAGTTCCCATCTGAGGAGGCAGCAATCGTTAAGGCTCAAATACATCAGCATGGCTTTAAAACATTTTGTATACACAGAAGAAAAAAGCCGTTATAAAATGGTGTGATGTTTCTATAAAAAACAAACTGGTAAAATTATAAATATCAAGTTAATGACCAAAAGATATATTTCCATCTACAGTGCAGAAAAAGGTCAACATTTTACAAAAGCTCAGGGCTTTTTTTATTTCATAAATCTCATTAGGTTGGCTAATCATTTGAGTGCCCTTCCTTTAAAGGCAAGGCAATTCAAAGTGCTTTACAAAAAATGAAACACATTAAGAAAATGGCATTTTAAAATCAGTCATTAAAAAGAAAAGATAATAAAATAAACATTAAAAGTAGAGTGCAGTTTAAGATGTGAATAGTTCAATTAAAAGCAGCGACAAAAAGAAAAGTCTTCAGCCTGGATTTAAAAGTAGTAAGAGTTGCAGCGAAACTGAAGGTTTCTGGGAGTTTGTTCCAGATGTTTGGAGCATAATAACTGAACGCTGCTTCTCCATGTTTAGTTCTGACTCTGGGGACAGAAAGCTGACCAGTCCCTGAAGACCTGAGAGACCTGGATGGTTCATCATTTAGCAGGAGGTCAGAAATATATTTTGGGCCTTTAAAACAAATATTGTTATTCTCAAATATGTTGTATTGATATCTATACTTTGTTAGTTAGCAGGATATCATTTATTATAGATATATAAAAGCACAATACTGATCAAAGTACATGCATTGATCAACTTCAAGTTGGATATGTTATGCTAAAATAAGCTAGCATCCTTGGCTAATGGTGCATACTTGTTGCTCATGGCATCAGTTGCATTCATCATATTAAACTGCTGGCCAGAACATTTTCACATACTTCCAAGAAATCAAACTCTTCCCTTACCGCTCATTTTCCTTTACATAGTGGCAAGCTTTCTTGCTCTCACTTAGAACTTCAGGATCCCATGCGAGCAGTTTGCAGTGAATGTACACCTGAGGAGCACATGAAACATACATGTTTGCTAGGAACCAAATATTCTTTAGAGCACTTTGCGTTTACCCCCTCACCTCCTCGCCGAGACCAAACTTGAAGGACTGCAGGTAGAGGATGATTGCAGACGAGTGGTACCGAGGGAGAAACCTGGAGTTTCCCTTCACACTGTCCAGGAGACACCTGAAGAAAATCAGATCAGCGATAAGGACTAAACTCCAGAAAACAGTGAAAGAAATCAGAGACTGGATCTCACCCCTTATTTCTAATGATGGGGTACACATTGCTGTTAGCCTGCAGCTCAGGCGTAGTGGCTGCCACACATTCCTCCATGAGCAGCAGCAATGGCTGATGGGACTTCTGCTCCACTGTTGCCCATATTGGCATGAAGGAACCCAGGGGGATGACATTCGTCTCCGCTACCGCTGTCATTTGTTCTGTGAGGGGAAAAGTAAAAACAGCTCAGTGTGCATTTTTTGAGTGTTTTGCCTTTGGGAGCATGAGCCCTCACCATTTAGGAGCAACATGTGGAACTCCAGCCCTCCTCGGCCTTCGGCAACGCCTGACCCCGGGTTCAGGAAAGGAGGAACCCACCCCTTAGGTCTGAAACATATTAACAACATTTATCCCACAGCTTTAAACTTGAATTTAAATAAGAAAGCAACTCCTACCTTGGATAAACGCACTCGATGGGATACACATAAGCTGCAGGACTCGACCTTGGTTGGGGCCTGAAAGTCAGCTCATTTTTGTAGATGAGATTCTTCCCTTTCACCTGAAGAAAAAAAAAGAAGCTCATTATGACATTGAAAAGGCTGAGAGGTATTTTGGTGAAACATGGCAGTTACATTACCAGTCTTTTAAAATTGCAGTCATCTAGTTTGTAGTTAAACTCAGCTTTCCCCTCTCCCCTGGGCAGAACATGAAACCCAGATGGCATGCAGGTTCCGAGGAAGTGACGAGCTGCATATTGCCGCAGCCTCGAGGGGATCGTCCATGTGATGCTTATGGAGTCTTTTTCACACTGTACTTTGATCTCTGCAAACAAATCATTATTATATATTTCCCTACATTCCCCAACAAAAGCAGATGTTTACATACATGTGCTAAGCATACCTGCATTGGCAACAGTCGTTGCAAAAAGAGCCACGACGATCACACCTAGGTAGAGTTGAGTCCCCATGACTGAATGATCTAGATCACACAGGAAGTGGCACCATTTGTAGACTCCCTGCCAAATGAGCTGAACGAGCAACACCTGTGTGAGAGCAGGGCAGCACCTGTCTACTTATATGGGGTGTCATTTCACATTCAATTTCATTGTAGAGTTTTCATTTGGATCATTTATATTACACTTATTCAAGTACATTTTTATTTATCTGCCTAATTGCTTTTTTTTTTTATTCTACTGAATTTATTTTTCAAAAACTACCTGATTATTTTACATACAACACTATTTATAAAACAATACAACAATTCAGATGAAACTACTTAAAGGCAATTTTCTAAAATCAGCCCAACCATAACAAGCTTCCAAGTCAATATACCTACAGGTTAGTAAGTCAGAGATGTGAAACTACATTTAACCTTTTGTTCTACATTAATTAATAAATGATTATGGGAAGTGCCCTTTTTCTCACTTGAGCTCCCGCCCCCCAAAATGTCTGTGCACGTCCCTGGCCCCCACCGTCGGTAAATGGAAGTACTACAAAGAACCCTGTTAATTATGTGCAGTTATTTCACGACTTGTATTACATGGTTTAGTTGAATACTCGATTTTGATTGGTCAATTCAGAACACGTGACACGTTGTTAATCCAGAACAGACAGACCGCTGTCATGGACTGAAATGAATAGAGCAGCGCCCTCTGGTGGCCTCTGTATAGATCAGTTACTCCAAAAAGAAACAAAAAGATAATTACCAACATTAAAGTGTAAGAGACATTTATTTAAAGTTAGCTTTAGCCTTTTTGATTGTGTTGGTGCAGATGCCCAAAGTGCATTAAGGTGGGAAAGATGTACAGAGTGTAACGCTCCAACAGATGATCTTTGTAAGGAGGCTTTCACATCAGATACCGAGGCAGGCCCGGCTCCAGGATGAAATGACTGAGGGGGCTGTTAAAAAATCCGAGGGGGCGATTTTTTTTTCACAACAACGAAAAATACTGGCAATGTAATGAATTGACACACCAAGCTTTTTTCCTTCTCACTGCTTTACAATCTCTTTGCTTCTTTATTTGTTATTCTGGATTTACCTCTGTCGTTCTGTTCTTTTCCTCTGATCTTTAATATTAGATAGTACATTATTAGATGGCCGAACTTTGTTTAACAGACTAACATTGATTTCCTCAATTTATAAATGGACAGGCTCTGTAATTATACCATAACCTTTTCTCCTCTATCCCTTAACTCGTCTTCCTATACAGATTTACTTACCTCTAGTCAAGTCAGGATTAAATAAACATTAATCTGGTTGATTTTTTATTTTCAGGATTGAATGTTCAAATCAAGGCCTAAAACCTGGCATTTCATAAGAAAGTGACTAATATATAAACCAAATGTAATATTGGATCAAATACTACACCAAATGGACAGACACAGATTAAAAATTAAAATAAAGTCCCCTGGTTTGTCCCTAGAGTCTAACTGCCATGAGAAAAATCAAATCAATGTTCCAAAATCTGTCACGAGATGTCGCTCATTGTACCAATATGGTTGATATAATACATAACATATTATTATTCTAGTAAAAGAGCTCGCTTTGGCAAAAACCTGATCCATTCAGACCTAAATAATAACAAGTAACCATCACGTGTGGTGCTATCTGTAGTTGTTTGTCTTATTTTTTGTTGATGTCAAACAACATGGATTTCAAGTCAATATACGAAAGTAAATCAAGAACTTAAGCAAACAAGCTGATCTTCAAGTTCCTCAAAAACACTGGTCTGAGGACAAGGATTTAATATGAACATTTAATAAATCAACAGTAGGTGGCGATATATGCTCCAAGTGGAAGCGATTCGCCATTCAATAAAAGAAGAAGAAGAAGAAGATTCGCCATTAAAGTAAAGAAGAAGAAGATTCGCCAATAAAGACAAAAGAAGAAGAAGAAGAAGAAGTAGTAGAAAAATAAATACGCTAACGCTACAAACAGGCACAACACTGTTACTCTGTTGTTACTGACATGTAACATTTGATTTCACCTTGCTCTATTTTTTTTAACGCACGTTCAAAAACGGGAACATTTTCGGGAGTTTCAACCGGGTACCATCACCGAAAACGGGGACGTTTTGGTCACCCATCCGACTGTGTTTACAGCTAAGCACACACGCTAACATTAAGACTAGCTCACTTGGGGTTGAGGCTTTTTTACACGTTGCTTGACTGCCTGCCCACATATCTGATCTAAACATAGTAACGTGTATTGTGGAAAACAATTATTTAAAGTTATTTAATAATTGTGACATTTATTGTACTTTTTGATGGATGAATGATGCTCAAAGTGAGCGCCGGGCCCGGACCGAGGCCTGGATCCAACTTGAAAAGGAGTTCTCGATTTAGGTTCAAATTGACTAAAGTACTTTTCGCTTTAGGTGAGAAAACGACTGCTGTGTCTCAAGTATTTTTTTCCAATACATAAATCTTAGTATCACTTTTAACAGCTCATACAGACTGCATTATAAGCCTATTAAAAGTGATACTAGGCGAAAAAGGACACTATAAAAAAGTTGCATGAGGAGACTACCTACATTTCCACGTTTGTAAGGTGTCATGTGTTACGTTAAGCTAATTCCATTGGACGTTGTCATATAATGACTCCTAGTGTCCTGTGCTTTAGTAAAACCTCCAGTATGTGAGTGTTGAAGATATGCATAGCATACAGTGTTCTTCCAGTTATGCACTTTGGCGGTGGTGGTGTTCGAGGGAATTTGGGGATCTTTGCACAGATGAGAAAATAAACGTTTTTATTTTATGTACAGTATGTTATTAAACAACTGGGATTGGAACTGGCTCAGATTTAGTTTTGATTGTTGGTGTTTTGTCATATTCTGTGTTTTTAAAAAGGCTCTTTTTAGTCGGAGCCGTTCACCGTCATTGTGAGTGACTCCGTGCTGTGTGCCGTCATGGATCACTCTGGAAATGTTCCAACAAATATATAAAACATTTCAGAATCATCCTAAACTTGTTTTCTTTCACTTTCACCTCATAAATATTGACTCACCTCACGTCATGTTTCAGTATTATCAGAAATGATTTATCCTGAAAACATGCATGAAAATATCCTGCTCCATCTATTAAAAATGTTTTGATTTATTTAGATTTGATAACATTTGAATTACACGTAAAAAAAGAAAATTCACAAAGGACACAAAAACAAAATGTTCAAATAGAAAGTTTACTGAACTCAATCAAAATATATATTTATTATTTAATTAAAACCAGATTTGTTTTGTATCAGATCATTATCAAGCAAGTTTTTGTATAACATTCTTAATTCCTTAATATGCAGTATCTCTAAGTAAAAGCTAAATAAATGTTGTCATATTGACAAAAAATGTCTTTAATTGCAATCATGTTAAGCCATATTTATGCATGAAGGTGTAGTAAAACGGCTAACACTAAGATAAAGCAACTTGATCATGACCAGACGTTTTGGAGTTGCTGATTTAATAGAAACATTTGAAGCATGTGACCTGTTGCAAGTTATTAAAACAAATGTTTTTCATTCTTCATAATCAGTAAACCTGCAGATAGGGTTAAATACAAACATCAAATTCGTTTTTCTGTTTGATCCACCTGCTGGTAGGAACAGAAAATATGTCCAGTTAAAACAGTTACAGTTATAAAACAAATACTCTGCACCTCATTGTTGCTTGAACCGAATTATGTGAAGTAACTTAGTTATTAGAAACTGCTCATAAAAAAAAGTTACCCACCAACAAAATGTGTTTTCTGTAGGCCTTGAGACTTTCCTGTATTCTTTACCTGGTTCTCGTTCACATGCTCCTGGCTGTTCCTCTTGTTAAGAATTGCTCAGTTGCGTCATGGCCTCGTCAAACAGCGCTCTGGCAGTCCCTTTATACTCACTCCATGGCTTATCTCGGGTTTACTCCTTGACTTCTTCAGCCAACTTCTCTTTCAATGCTTTCATCAAAACCTCTTCCAGCACATTTTCTTCTTCTGTGAATATCAGTTCCTCAATCAGATGTTTACTGTCGAAACAACATGATACTTTTTCACAGCATTTGCATCGTTCACAGAATGACAAGATGAAAGCCACAATAGTGATACAAAAGGCCCAAAAGCCACCGTAATGCTGAAGAAAGATAAAGAAAGAAAGATGGTTAGATTATAACAGCAAAACCGCATTCCTGTTGTTTTTTTTAATATGGAAGTGATTCTGATAAAGTAGATCGAGAGCGGAAGCACTCACCTGGGAAGAGTTTTTCAGTTCTTCAATGATGACTCTCTGGTTGTCCGTGATATTCGCCTCAGCTTTGCAGGCTAACTGTACCTGTTTCTCAGAGCCGTCATTCTTACAGCAAACATACCAGTCTCCATCGAGGAGCACAGAAGCAACCCACAGCAGACAAACTAAAAAAGCCTTGAGAATGTGAAGGAAATAAAAACACCAAGGAACTTCGTGGCATTGAGTGCATGAGCACCAGTTTCTACAGGCACTTTGAAAATAACTGTTTGTCCACAGTGTGAAGAAAGTCATTATTAAGACTGGCAGAACCATGAACGAGTCGCAGCCTGAGTGTTGTGGTTCACAATCGCACGCAAAGTCCTTTTCAAGCAGAATATTGTAGGTCAGGGGTGCCCACACTTTTTTGGCTGGTGAGCTACTTTTGAAATGACCAGCTCTACCAACCAAAAATAAAATCCCAAATTGCAAGGGGGCTGAATAACATGTTTTATTTATAACAACTCTATTTGGGTTCTTGAACAGAAACAAATACATAAAACTCAAAACACATGTTAACCTCTCTCTCTCCCTCTCCTCTCTCTGTTAAGAAACACATAACAAGCAGGCTAAGAAACCACTCTCCAATAAGCAAGTGGAATGGATTTGATAGTGAAGCACTGACACAGCTCTCTACAAAGTGTGGCGAGTGGATAGACCGATTCACGGACTTTCTACATGGTTGAAGTGGGGGGGTCAAAACTAATCATTTCAAAAAGTGTCATATAATGGCTGCGACGCCCATGATACAAAAAAGACAGTTCCTCTCCCAGTTCAACAAATATTAGGCTAAATCATCATCTCTTTAGTCATGAAGCACAGAGACAGCTCTGGTTAAAGTCACAAATGACATTCTAATAGCCTCAGACAAGGGACTTGTCTCTATTCTTGTCTTGCTCGATCTTAGTGCTGCATTTGATACTATCGACCATGATATCCTATTGCAAAGACGAGAGCACTTAGTTGGCATACAGGGAACTGCTTTAGGCTGGTTTAGGTCCTATCTATCTGAACGCTCTCAGTTTGTACGTGTCAACGATGAATCTTCCATGCAAACCAAAGTTAGCCATGGAGTGCCACAGGGCTCAGTGCTTGGACCTATTTTGTTCACACTATATATGCTTCCGTTAGGCAATATTATAAGGAATCATTCTGTAAACTTTCATTGTTATGCGGATGATACTCAACTATATTTATCAATCAAGCCTGATGAAATTAATCATCTAAATAAAATTCAAGACTGCCTCAAGAACTTAAAAACGTGGATGACCTTACTTTTTTTGATGTTAAACACGACCAAAACTGAAGTTATTGTACTTGGCCCGAAGAATCTACGAAACAAATTATCTAAAGATATACTAACTATGGATGGCATTAATTTTGCCTCCAGTGAGACTGTAAGGAATCTTGGTGTTATATTTGATCAGGATTTATCCTTTAACGCCCACATAAAATCAATTTCAAGGACCGCCTACTTACATCTATGTAACATTGCAAAAATCAGGCATATCTTGCCTCAAAACGATGCAGAGAAACTAGTCCATGCATTTGTTACTTCAAGGCTGGATTATTGTAACTCATTATCAGGGTGTACCAAGAAGTCAGTCAAGTTGCTTCAGCTGATTCAAAATGCTGCAGCTCGTGTACTAACCAGAGTTAGGAAAAGGGACCACATTACTCCTGTTCTGGCTGCCTTACACTGGCTCCCTATAGAACACAGGATATCATTTAAAATTCTTCTTCTCGCCTACAAAGCCCTTAATGGGCAGGCGCCATCTTACCTTAAATAACTCATTATACCCTACTGTCCTACTAGGGCATTGCGTTCCAAGAATGCAGGGTTGTTGGTTGTTCCTAGAGTCTCTAAAAGTACAATGGGAGCCAGAGCCTTTTCTTATCAAGCTCCACTTTTGTGGAATCAGCTTCCAGTTTGTGTTCGGGCGGCAGACACCCTATCCTTTTTTAAGAGTGCGCTTAAGACCTTCCTTTTTGATAAAGCTTATAGTTAGGGCTGATTAGATTCAGCCCCTATATAGTTTTGCTGATATAGGCTTAGTTTGTCGGGGGACATCTTACTTCTTCCTTCTCTCGGTCTATACCTATGTACTCTCATGTTCCGATTAACCCAGCTTCCCCAAATTTCTTTCTTTTTGGTGTCTATATACGCCGGGATCCGGAGTCATGGATGATCCTGCGGTCCTGTTTCATGGATCGCGAGTCCTGGATCTTGAGTCGTGGCTGTGGTCCTGGATCATAAGTCCTGGATGGATATCCTCGTGGATTCATCTTCCTATTATACACATGCATTTCCAAACATTTGGACTACCTATGTTGCAAATGTATTATCTTTTCAATTTACACACGGCATCTATTGCACGTCTGTCTGTCCTGGGAGAGGGATCCCTCCTCTGTTGCTCTCCCTGAGGTTTCTCGATTTTTTCCCTTTAAACTGTGAGTTTTCTCTGGAAGTTTTTCCTTGTACGATGTGAGGGTCTAAGGACAGAGGGTGTCGTATTGTCATACTGATATTCTGTACAAACTGTGAAGTCCACTGAGACAAATGTAACATTTGTGATATTGGGCTATATAAATAAACTAATTGAACCAGAACAGCAACATATTTCAGCTAAGGTGAATAGGAGCGATAGAGTGTATTATGTACCAAGAATCAGTCTGCAATTGACAGAGTTTGACGATTACATGTTGAACCTTATGGAACAAGTCCATACAACAAAAAAGGGCCAATTGAGTACAGTGCTGAAAAGCTTTGAATCCATTCTTTTCATTGTTCAGCCATAATATTCTTTGGACAATTACTGAGTTTAGCCTTAACCTGCTTGAAGAATATAGAATTAACAGTTAATGCTTATCATGTAAGTATTTTTAGAGTTCTTGTTTGGAAATTTGAACAAAAAGTTGAACCTAATCATATTGCTTTCAAAGATTTAGTGTGATCAATATTTCTGGGAAATTGACACAGGAAAAAAGTTCATGACATTGAACAGAGCTGGAAATGTTCCAAGAAATAAGACAAGGTCATCAAGATTCAGTAATACAGCTCAGTTTAAACCATTTCACACAAAAGGCAAGTCAAACCCAATAATTTGAGAACTTCAATTAAGTGGTTCGGAAACTTTTTTTAAATTTTTATTGGCCACATACAATCTGAAATACAAAGAGAACCAAGAATAAAAACCAAATTCAGATTGAAGAAACCAGTCAGCGAAATGGATCCATTCCTGTTGGGAGAACACAGTTTAAAATAGCCGTTCAGAATAAATGTATATTGCAATACGAAACCCTTACCTTCAGGAATTCATATCTATGATGGTAAATGGCCCAATGACTGCTTTTTGTACCATTCCATGGTTCTCTGCAAAAATATATATTTTAGT
Source organism: Notothenia rossii (assembly GCF_949606895.1). Taxonomy (NCBI): domain Eukaryota; kingdom Metazoa; phylum Chordata; class Actinopteri; order Perciformes; family Nototheniidae; genus Notothenia; species Notothenia rossii. The sequence goes on from NC_136902.1 coordinate 5,443,927, forward strand.
ACCAGTCAACCAAACAAGTGTAAAACAGCAGAAGTTGTGTACATACCTGACGCAACACTCCTCTGCCTCCTTGACTTGCATTTCGATTCACAGCAGTCACAAAGATTGCTCTGGGCCAAGTTGTCCAGCAACTCCCAACTGAGTTCATGAAGATTGGATGAAAAGATAATTCAAATGCATCTCAACTCTTCCAAATAAATTCTCCACAAAGTTTGAATAGTTATGAACGGGATCCATCTGTATCTTCAGTAGACTGGGCTTAAGCTGAATAAGTCATCTCATGTAAAACAAATTAACCTACAAGTCAAATTCTGATATATTAAAGTACTATTTTTACCCATGCCCTTCGACAAAGTGGCAGGCTTTCTTAGTGCTGTCAAGACCATTGGGATCCCAAGCCAAAAGTTTGCAGTGGATAAAGACCTGTTGAGTAGAGGGGAAATATAGGCGTCATGGCATAAATTAATCTCAGTATCCACAATAAAACCTTGAATCTGAAAAAAATGTAAAGGCCAATTTACCTCTTCTCCCATAGCAAACTTAAAGGTCTGAAGTGATAGGCGGATCTCCGATGACTTTTGCCTTGGTTCAAATTTTGATCGTGACGACACACTTTCCAAAAGACATCTGTTGGGTTAAAGAAAATGTATTAGCATTACTACCAAGGTTTAGACCAAAATAAGTTTTTTTAAATCAATGCTCATTGCCATGAGAGTACCCTTTATTGGAGATGATAGGGTACATGGTGCTTTCAGGGTACAGCTCTGGTGTGGTAGCTGCTACACATTCCTCAAGAAGCAGCAGCAAGGGCTGATGGGTGTTCTGCACCACACTAGCCATGATGGGGATGATGGAGCCCAGAGGAAAGCGTGTAGATTCAGCAGGGCCTGAGAAGTCGTCTAGGGCAGTAAACAGAGGAAGAGTCATTAAGTTACAAAAGTCAGGGAGAGCTGCCGTTCGTAGAGAGTTTCTCATGTTGTTTACCCACCATTCATGAGGCCAATGTTAAACTGCAGATCTCCTAGACTGTAGGTTTTAAACACCGGGTCATAGATCGTAGCATACCAGTCTTTGGGCCTGCACAAAATAAAGCAGAAGGGTACAGAAAATGCTGCAAAGTGAAACTATTGAACTTTTTAGTGCAAGCTTGTTTACTCCTACGGACAAATTCTTTATTCTTATTCCGCCGGGTTATTTTGTCCATCTTCTTGTCCCACATCGCAGAAACTCCGTTCAAATATTACTTCTCATTCATAACTTTCATAATTCCCGCGATACATCCCAGAATTTCCCATTTTTAACATGGAAGTCAATGGAGAAACTCTTCAGACTTGAAAAATCGTCATGCAACTTCAACTGCAAACTGTTCCTTCACACTTCCACTCCGAAACATCATTCTACCTTTAACACTAGAACCGCCAACGGGTAAATTTTACCTGCAGCTGTTTGATTGTATGTAACTTGTTTTCAATAACATTAAAGTCTCCCAGTCCGTGACATTTCCTGAAAGTGTGTTATGTAGCACCCTCCGTTGTTAACAATTGTCAATATGAAGTCAGATTGAAAAAAATCGCCCCAAAAAATGCCATTTATACCTATATCCGCCAGCGGGTAATATTTACCTCATTGAAAATGCAGCGTAAACATGAAGTGTTGCTATAGCAACGCCTTTTGTCTACTGCGGTTCCTTATGATAGAGAGATTGAGAGAGAGAGAGAGAGAGTTATAGATAGTGTAACATCTTGGAGAATACAAGATTTTGGATGACTGAGCTCACGTTGAGGACGTAATGCATGTGTGCAGGTTACGTGTCAGTTGAATAAAGATGGACACTCGGAATGAGAGAAGTAGTCCGCGTCGTCTGTTTATGTACTGTAGACAATTATATGTCCATTGAACAGAACATTACAGATAGATCGATATATAGTTATAGATAGAGAGATTTGTACCTAAACAAAACACAAGTCTAACACCAAGCGTTTAAATCAGCACTCTTAGCGATATTTTATACTTCATGTAATCTGCACAAACTATATCATATGAAAAGCTGAGAGTCCACATATTCTATTGGTATAAGTTTCATCCCTGTGCGATCAAAACTCACTGTTCTGTATGATAAATAAAAGAACATTGGACCTTGAAAATCAATAGTGGGTACATTTTACCCGTTGGCGGTTTTAGGTATACAGCGACCTCTGGCGGTTCTAGTGTTACACATCTTTCTGACATTATTCATATTAAACAACTTTTAAATCAGATTTATACTTTTAGAAATATTAAACATTGCTCAGACCTTGGTAAATAGGCCTTCTTCAGATTTTAACATTAGTGTGTATTGCGCAGCTCGTTAATGCTGGAGTGCTTGAGTCACAGCTAGAGTGGAGGACTGCTTGAAATTCGCCTTCATATATATATATTTTTAAACCTGCCATAATTCCCAAACCCTACACTCCTGAGACATCCTTTCTCATGAGAAACGTAGAAAAACATGTCGTAGCTCCATTAAAGCCCGTTGTACATTCAGGCTCATCTTTCCTCACAGCAGCAGCCGCACACCTTTAGTTAGTCTGCCAAAAATGCCACATTATTGACCCAAAACTACAACAAAAAAGCACACTTCAGATTCCAAGGGTTCTTGAGATGCTTCACACGTTGAAATTTCACTGATAACTGTTACGGTTCTTCAACAAAACGTGCACATACAAGAGGTTTATCTCTCATTCAGAACAATGGAAAGTCTCTCCTCTCACTGATGACTGCACATCACCATGGAAACCTTTGATCTCTGGGCTCAAGGACAGGTGCTTCATAACGTTGTTAGCTCAAACACCTGTGTGATGGAACATGATGTCATAACTCCAATTGGCATGCTCAGAACGCCACCAAACACATGATGGTTAACACTGTGGCCCTGAACAGCTCTACATCAAATCTGATTTGCAGTAATCTGGTGTTACTATGGCAACGAATCCCTCACCATAAAACATGATATCTCTGTAACTCCAATGGACACGGTCCAATCGTCCCCCAATCTTCACTTGTATATCACCGGTCAATGGCTCTACGCCAAATCTGAGATTTCAGTATATGCCGTTTCCATGGAAATGCATCCCTCGCCTTAAAACACAATGAGGTTGTGATACCTAAGCAAATCGTCTAAAACAGCACCTGACTTCAGATAATGGTCTGGCCCTCAACAGCTCTATGTAAATTATGGAGTTTCATCATGTGCCGTTTCCATGGAAATGCATCCCTCGCCATAAAACACGATGTTGCTGTAACTCCAATGGTCACGGTCCGATCGTCCCCAAAACTTTGCTTGTACATCACCTGTCCATGCCTAAACAGCTCTATGCAAAATCTGAGGTCTCACCAAAGGCTGTTTCCATGGAAACGCACCCCTTGCCATAAAACACGATGTCGTAACTGATATGAAAATGGTCAAAACACCACCAGACTTCAGATGACAGTTAATTGTCCAGCCCTCAATATGTCAATGTACAATTAGTGAATTTTCCTCAAAAGCTTGCAATAAAACACAGTATTGCTATAACTCCAATGAAAAGTGTCAAAAAGTGCTAAAACTTCACATGTGTGCTAACAGTACTGCCGTGAAGACACCTAAGGGACAGCTTTGAGATTTCTTCAAATTCCGTTGCCATGGCAACACAATGCTCGCCATGAAACATGGTTCTCATAACTTCAGTGAAAATGAAACGGCCCAAAACTTCGCAGGTTTGGTAATGATGAAGCCATCCACATATCTAAGCGTATTATGGGGAGTCATCAAATACCATTGCCATGGTGACAGATCATTCGCCATCAAGTTAGTTCAATTGTTTGTAGTTCAAATATTCTGCTGCTTTTCCAAGCTTTTTTACTTTCTTTTCTTCTCAGACATTCCAGCCCCCCCCCAGTGTTCATGTATGATTTCAATCTAAAATTCTTCACTTTCTTCTTACATATTACATTTCAGCATAGCAATTCAGCATCAGCATAAAGTTTTCCCACTAGCGATTTCTTCAGGAATTGCATTCTCTATAGTTATGAACTGTTACTCCTATGCTAAAAGATAGACCAAAAATAAGTAGACATTAACTACTTCCTCCAAAATGCAAAACACTAGAGTGAATTTAAATGTATGATGTTCAATTAAAACTATGGGAAAAACTCAATTGACAATGAATTGGGGAAAACACAGTGTACCTTAGGGATTGTTCTCAGTAAATGGGTATATGTTTTGTTGAGAATACGTCAATAGATAAAGCTAATTTGGGAATAGAACAGAAACAGGCTGTAGATTCCCTAAATCAGTCCCCCATTCATTGTCGATAAAGCAGCTTCAGACTTTATACCTGATGACATCACAAGTTTGGGATGTACTTCCATGCTTGGTGGCATTGAGAGGGAGAAGCTTATTAACAAATTGAACTTTCCCAGGCCATGAAAATGCCACAATGGAATTGTTAGTTAAGGGTAGTGTCACCCTTTAGCACCTTACAGTATGTTGGTACGGAAACTAACCTCTCATATGCACAGACTACTGGGTGGGTGAAGGCCAAATTGTAAGAATCTGCAGAAGCAACGTAGGTCAGATCATTGCTGTACACCAGTGCATCCCCGGTGACCTGTTAGAGAGACAAAGATCCCCCTGAGAGAGCTGTAGGAAATATAGCAGACTCACAGCTTGCAGGTTTAAAATATATATACACACACATACCAGTCTCCTAAAGTTACAGTCAGTGAGATCCACATAGAAGTAGGCCTCTCCTGCTGAGAAGCTAGTTGGGAAACAGTTACCCAGACGGAGAAGCGACGTATCGGCCTGGGGTCGGCTTTCTGTCCACATCAGCGTCACAACATCTGGCCCACAGTCCACTTTCATGTCTGCAACACAAATAAATTAAGTTCAGACTCAAATATTTGAGTCAAGGTTAATAACAAGACTTTAATTGTTTCCAGTCTTACCTGCATATACTGCCATGGCAGCTGCCAGGCTCAGAAGCAGTGCACCTTGACAAAATGAAACCATCATGACCGAATGCTTGCTACTGACACAGTGCATGTTCTTATACCTTGTTCCTGAGAGGCATTCATCAAGATAACGTATTTCACCTGGTGCCTGTCAACAGTCCCAGCTGCAGCAGATAACACACTGATTACAGCATGGGGAGCATCCAATCACATTAGCCCTTACACCCAATTCATTTTTATTCAGCTTCATCAGCAGCACAAAATCACCATTTGTTCATCAATTTATTATCCTGTGTGACTACCTTACATTCTTATTTAAAACACTTTAAGGATGATAGTGCATGGGTTGTCTTTATGTTTTGATTTAGTTTTGCTGTTATTTATATTAACATTTATATATGTATACGTTGGGATTTTTTGTTCAACTTCAAATCATGCAAGAAAAAGTTTTCTTTGAGAATTAAAAGGAGTCATTTCTAAACAAATGATCATTTGGGGGAAGGTAGTATTCCTTCATCAGATGTCCTCCCCTATTCAAATGTGTCATTTTTATATCTTTGACCTAATGGAAACTCAAGGTAAGGGAAAAAGGTACATTTAAGTTGTAATTGAGAAAATATCCACACATCTGAATATTAGCTGTGTTGCTATGATGTCCTCTTTTAACTGCATAAACACGTGCCATGCAGGCCATCCCTATTGATTTTATATTCATGGCCAGAAAGTAAACTATGCTATATTCAACTGCAGGCATGAGTGCCCAGAAAATAAATTCAGATCAGAATTGCCTTTTCAAATGAGGCTCAACATAAATAATTGCCATAGTTGTAATACCAGACAGATCACCATAGCTTTTCAATCTGGTGGTGTATGTAATTTCAGAATGTATATCATGTGCAGAGCTCAATGTAAAATGGAAAGTGAAAGAAATTCAGGGGCTATACTCCAACTCACATGGCCATTAAAGGTTACATTATAATTGACGGTATCTTTCAATGACAAAAGTCACACATAATTAGTAAAGTTCTACTGATGGGACAGATGGAGAGTTGAGGACAGTAGGACCTTCATATGAAGTAAAGATACTCGTTTTATACTCAACAGTTTTATTTATACAGATATTATAGACAACTTTAATCTGCATATGGATGTCGTCCACCTGGGCCCTCTGTTCAGTCTCCAATCTTAGACTGGACTTCCTGTTGAGAAAATGTTTAGCAACGTTAGTCTTATGGCAAGTTTTGAACAAAACTTCAAGACAAACACCATAAATAAATACTCATTAACCTTGGTCAGCAATGGAAACTTGTGATGCATTGTGGGCATTTTGTTGCGTTGGATCCATTATGATCAGGGGTCCCAACACAGAAGTGTGCATGAAGCCGTTGGATTCTGAGGTGGAAAAAAAAACAAAAACTTCATAATGAAAAAGACTAGATTAAAAAAGCACACAAGTTAGCATGAGAGAGATACCCCATTCGTCTCCTCTCTTTTTTATAGATATATAAAAGCACAATACTGATCAAAGTACATGCATTGATCTACTTTAAGTTGTATATCTTATGCTAAAATAAGCTAGCATCCTTGGCTAATGGTGCATACTTGTTGCTCATGGCATCAGTTGCATTCATCATATTAAACTGCTGGCCAGAACATTTTCACGTACTTCCAACAAATCAAACTCTTCCCTTACCGCTCATTTTCCTTTACATAGTGGCAAGCTTTCTTGCTCTCACTTAGAACTTCAGGATCCCATGCGAGCAGTTTGCAGTGAATGTACACCTGAGGAGCCAACCCAGTCTCATGTAATTTCGTGTTCACCAACACGATTTTCTCATTTTTTTCGTGTTGCACAGCACGATTTTAAAAGCTATGTATTTCTACTGGTAATGTGTTTCGTGCCTACGGGCACGTCTTTTTCTCCGGTCGGGTCGTGGAAGACCGGAAGCTGTGTGGTTCATAAAAACATGTTCTTACTCAATATCAAGCCACAATTATTGCTTTTATTTATTGGTTTAATTCCATAATCTCTGGCTTTTTTGGCGTCCGTCAGGAACTGAATTTCAAAATAAAAATAACCGGAAACAGACGTAGGCCTCTAGGAGTTTAGGATGGCCGAAGACACTACACTACCCATAATCCCCAGCTATCGTTTAGGACTACAGTCCCCGTGATTAATCTTCAAGCGCTGGGATTGGATGTTGGAGTGGCAGTGCGCCAAGGCTACGCCGAGCTTCAAACAGCTGTTTGAAATGGAACAAAACCACGCCAGACTATCCAAAACTAGAATCGAACGCCCCCCCCCAGAACTACACATGCTGGCTATTGTGTTTCGCAAAATGTTCCATGGGACGTCTCGACTGAACGTTTTCGTTTTTCCCACAATTAGAAGTTGCCATTATTAAACACATTGGTGTTATCAAATGTAAAACATATAATTAATAAATGGGTGAAAGTCGCTTGTGTCCATAATGCGCAGCATTAATATATACCCACGTGACAGCTCATTGTTACTTTGTAATTCTACTCCACAATTCAGAGGTTAACCTGATTGTCAAGAGCCAACAATCAGGAGAGATATTTGATAGTTGGTGCTTGAGAAGACTAAACATTTATCTACAATTGACATGAATGGAAACGAGTAATAAAGTATATTCATTACTTGTTATTCTCTACGAATAGTTAATTAAAGACTGTATAATGGCTATTTTGCACATCCCTTTCAAGATTTCAAGATTTTCAAAGGTTATTAACATATCATATACACAACTACGGTGTATGCAATGAATGAAAATCTTGGGTCACAGGTTCCTCAACAGCACATTACAAGACATCTATCAATATGTGTTTGTACCTCCACCATTAAACTGTCATATTCTGCACATTTCTTATACTATCTACATACATAAGAGTATAATTCATATGTATAATATCAGTTAAAATAAGTGCTTCAACATAGTTAACATTGCAGGAAAGCAATATATTAGACGTTAAGTACTTTGTCAGGCTAAATATTTATCTGGAGATACCCCCAAAGTTTTTTTCTTATTCAAAAGAGGACCTTAATCTAAAGTATTATTTAATGTTTAAATAAAGGTTAATTCGTTTTTCTGTTTTGCACCTCCTCCTATTAATATCTTTGTACATCCTGCTCGAAACTGTTTTATTGTAGAGATCACTTACAGTATCTTCTTGATTTTTTATATTCTATATTTCTATCACAGACCTTCTACTTTCCCCCTATGAAAGTATGTACTCTTAATATTTTTTTAATCAAATATAACACATAAAAACAATAATTCAATAACGTGCTTTAACCACTAGGCGGTGCACACAAGGTACACGCAGCCATAATGACTTTGTATTATTAGTGTAGGACACTTATGTATGTACAACATCTGAAGATGTGTAGTTTTATTCATGTTTTCACATAATTTTATAGCATATTGCTATACTATTTCAGACTCAGTATTTACATTCTTATATTCAAAGAAAATCAAAGTCCTTTTATATCAGCTGTGCACCGTTATGGTGTAAATATAACCTATCTACGAATTAGATCAAATATAAAAGTAGGCCGAATTAAGGTCGATACTGCAAGGAGACGTATTGTGTGAAGAGAAATTGAAGATGTTGTTTAATTGTTGATATATTTATGATCCACGTTAAGTATTCAGTTTCGGCAGCATTTCTTCCAGTTTTTCCAAAGGTCTTCTCATCAGGGCTCTATAAATAAAGAACTACGGCAGATCTGTAATATTTATTGCAGCCGAACCGTGTATTACAATGCCGTTATGTGATGACTTTCAAAGAGAAAAGCAAAAACACTCGGAATTAAGTATTATTTTATTCTTTTAAAATGTTTTCCGGATTTCATATCATATAAACACCAAATCCCAGCATGCATTGCGGCTAAAACATCCAATCAGCGAGCTTAAACCACAGCTGAGGATCTTGGGTAATCGCTCGAAATGCCTACGTCTGTTTCCGGTTATTTTTATTTTGAAATTCAGTTCCTGACGGACACCAAAAAAGCCCGAGATTATAGAATCAAACCAATAAATAAAAGCAAGGATGATTGTGTGTTATTGGTGAGTAAATAACAGTGTGTTATTTAGAAAAGAATAACAAATTAGAAGGAAAAAAAGATTTAAAAAATACAGATTTCAATGTTCTGAGGCTCTGGGCCCCATTTATTTTCCTCAGACGGAAACAAAAGTCCGAAATTATACGATTTAAAATAAAAGCAATAATTGTGGCTTGATATTGGGTAAGAACATGTTTTTATGAACCACACAGCTTCCGGTCTTCCACAACCCGACCGGAGAAAAAGACGTGCTGCAGGCACGAAACACATTACCAGTAGAAATACATTGCTTTTAAAATCGTGCTGTGCAACACGAAAAAAAGGGGAAAATCGTGTTGGTGAACACAAACTGCCATGAGACTGGGTTGGAGGAGCACATGAAACATACATGTTTGCTAGGAACCAAGTATTCTTTAGAGCAGTGGTTCCCAACCTTTTATCCCAAATGACTCCTGTTAGGCTAAATTATAGTCTCTTTAGTCATGAAGCAAAACAGCAACATATTTCAGCTAAGGTGAATAGGAGCGATAGAGTGTATTATGTACCAAGAATCAGTCTGCAATTGACAGTTTGACAATTACATGTTGAACCTTATGGAACAAGTCCATACAACAACAACGCCAATTGAGTACAGTGCTGAAAAGCTTTGAATCCATTCTTTTCATTGTTCAGCCATAATATTCTTTGGAAAATTACTGAGTTTAGCTTTGACCTGCTTGAAGAATACAGAATTAACAGTTAATGCTTATCATGTAAGTATTTTTAGAATTCTTGTTTGGAAATTTGAACAAAAAGTTGAACGTAATCATATTGCTTTCAAAGATTTAGTGTGATCAATATTTCTGGGAAATTGACAGGAAAAAAGTTCATGACATTGAACAGAGCTGGAAATGTTCCCAGAAATAAGACAAGGTCATCAAGATTCAGTAATACAGCTTAGTTTAAACCATTTCACACAAAAGGCAAGTCAAACCCAATAATTTCAGAACTTCAATTAAGTGGTTTGGAAACTTTTTTATTTTTTTTTATTGGCCACATACAATCTGAAATGCAAAGAGAACCAAGAATAAAAAACTAATTCAGATTGAAGAAACCAGTCAGCGAAATGGATCCATTCCTGTTGGGAGAACAAAGTTTAATATTTTCGTTCAGAATAAATGTATATTGTAATACGAAACCCTTACCTTCAGGAATTCACATCTGTGATGGTAAATGGCCCAATGACTGCTTTTTGTACCATTCCATGGTTCTCTGCAAAAATATATATTTTAGTACAAGTCAACCAAACAAGTGTAAAACAGCAGAAGTTGTGTACATACCTGACGCAACACTCCTCTGCCTCCTTGACTTGCATTTCGATTCACAGCAGTCACAAAGATTGCTCTGGGCCAAGTTGTCCAGCAACTCCCAACTGAGTTCATGAAGATTGGATGAAAAGATAATTAAAATGCATCTCAACTCTTTCAAATAAAGTCTCCACAAAGTTTGAATAGTTATGAACGGGATCCATCTGTATCTTCAGTAGACTGGGCTTAAGCTGAATAAGTCATCTCATGTAAAACAAATTAACTTACAAGTCAGATTCTGATATATTAAAGTACTATTTTTACCCATGCCCTTCGACAAAGTGGCAGGCTTTCTTAGTGCTGTCAAGACCATTGGGATCCCAAGCCAAAAGTTTGCAGTGGATAAAGACCTGTTGAGTAGAGGGGAAATATAGGCGTCATGGCATCAATTAATCTCAGTATCCACAATAAAACCTTCAATCTGAAAAAAATGTAAAGGCCAATTTACCTCTTCTCCCATAGCAAACTTAAAGGTCTGAAGTGATAGGCGGATCTCCGATGACTTTTGCCTTGGTTCGAATTTTGATCGTGACGACACACTTTCCAAAAGACATCTGTTGGGTTAAAGAAAATGTATTAGCATTACTACCAAGGTTTCCACCAAAATCAATGCTCATTGCCGAGAGTACCCTTTATTGGAGATGATGGGGTACATGGTGCTTTCAGGGTACAGCTCTGGCGTGGTAGCTGCTACACATTCCTCAAGAAGCAGCAGCAAGGGCTGATGGGTGTTCTGCACCACACTAGCCATGATGGGGATGATGGAGCCCAGAGGAAAGCGTGTAGATTCAGCAGGGCCTGAGAAGTCGTCTAGGGCAGTAAACAGAGGAAGAGTCATTAAGTTACAAAAGTCAGGGAGAGCTGCCGTTCGTAGAGAGTTTCTCATGTTGTTTACCCACCATTCATGAGGCCAATGTTAAACTGCAGATCTCCTAGACTGTAGGTTTTAAACACCGGGTCATAGATCGTAGCATACCAGTCTTTGGGCCTGCACAAAATAAAGCAGAAGGGTACAGAAAATGCTGCAAAGTGAAACTATTGAACTTTTTAGTGCAAGCTTGTTTACTCCTACGGACAAATTCTTTATTCTTATTCCGCCGGGTTATTTTGTCCATCTTCTTGTCCCACATCGCAGAAACTCCGTTCAAATATTACTTCTCATTCATAACTTTCATAATTCCCGCGATACATCCCAGAATTTCCCATTTTTAACATGGAAGTCAATGGAGAAACTCTTCAGACTTGAAAAATCGTCATGCAACTTCAACTGCAAACTGTTCCTTCACACTTCCACTCCGAAACATCATTCTACCTTTAACACTAGAACCGCCAACGGGTAAATTTTACCTGCAGCTGTTTGATTGTATGTAACTTGTTTTCAATAACATATTAAAGTCTCCCAGTCCGTGACATTTCCTGAAAGTGTGTTATGTAGCACCCTCTGTTGTTAACAATTGTCAATATGAAGTCAGATTGAAAAAAATCGCCCCAAAAAATGCCATTTATACCTATATCCGCCAGCGGGTAATATTTACCTCATTGAAAATGCAGCGTAAACATGAAGTGTTGCTATAGCAACGCCTTTTGTCTACTGCGGTTCCTTATGATAGAGAGATTGAGAGAGAGAGAGAGTTATAGATAGTGTAACATCTTGGAGAATACAAGATTTTGGATGACTGAGCTCACGTTGAGGACGTAATGCATGTGTGCAGGTTACGTGTCAGTTGAATAAAGATGGACACTCGGAATGAGAGAAGTAGTCCGCGTCGTCTGTTTATGTACTGTAGACAATTATATGTCCATTGAACAGAACATTACAGATAGATCGATATATAGTTATAGATAGAGAGATTTGTACCTAAACAAAACACAAGTCTAACACCAGGCGTTTAAATCAGCACTCTTAGCGATATTTTATACTTCATGTAATCTGCACAAACTATATCATATGAAAAGCTGAGAGTCCACATATTCTATTGGTATAAGTTTCATCCCTGTGCGATCAAAACTCACTGTTCTGTATGATAAATAAAAGAACATTGGACCTTGAAAATCAATAGTGGGTACATTTTACCCGTTGGCGGTTTTAGGTATACAGCGACCTCTGGCGGTTCTAGTGTTAAAATGTTACACATCTTTCTGACATTATTCATATTAAACAACTTTTAAATCAGATTTATACTTTTAGAAATATTAAACATTGCTCAGACCTTGGTAAATAGGCCTTCTTCAGATTTTAACATTAGTCTGTATTGCGCAGCTCGTTAATGCTGGAGTGCTTGAGTCACAGCTAGAGTGGAGGACTGCTTGAAATTCGCCTTCATATATATATATATTTTTAAACCTGCCATAATTCCCAAACCCTACACTCCTGAGACATCCTTTCTCATGAGAAACGTAGAAAAACATGTCGTAGCTCCATTAAAGCCCGTTGTACATTCAGGCTCATCTTTCCTCACAGCAGCAGCCGCACACCTTTAGTTAGTCTGCCAAAAATGCCACATTATTGACCCAAAACTACAACAAAAAAAGCACACTTCAGATTCCAAGGGTTCTTGAGATGCTTCACACGTTGAAATTTCACCGATAACTGTTACGGTTCTTCAACAAAACGTGCACATACAAGAGGTTTATCTCTCATTCAGAACAATGAAAAGTCTCTCCTCTCACTGATGACTGCACATCACCATGGAAACCTTTGATCTCTGGGCTCAAGGACAGGTGCTTCATAACGTTGTTAGCTCAAATATAAACACCTGTGTGATGGATCATGATGTCATAACTCCAATTGGCATGCTCAGAACGCCACCAAACACATGATGGTTAACACTGTGGCCCTGAACAGCTCTACATCAAATCTGATTTGCAGTAATCTGGTGTTACTATGGCAACGAATCCCTCACCATAAAACATGATATCTCTGTAACTCCAATGGACACGGTCCAATCGTCCCCCAATCTTCACTTGTATATCACCGGTCAATGGCTCTACGCCAAATCTGAGATTTCAGTATATGCCGTTTCCATGGAAATGCATCCCTCAGCTTAAAACACAATGAGGTTGTGATACCTAAGCAAATCGTCTAAAACAGCACCTGACTTCAGATAATGGTCTGGCCCTCAACAGCTCTATGTAAATTATGGAGTTTCATCATGTGCCGTTTCCATGGAAATGCATCCCTCGCCATAAAACACGATGTTGCTGTAACTCCAATGGTCACGGTCCGATCGTCCCCAAAACTTTGCTTGTACATCACCTGTCCATGCCTAAACAGCTCTATGCAAAATCTGAGGTCTCACCAAAGGCTGTTTCCATGGAAACGCACCCCTTGCCATAAAACACGATGTTGTCGTAACTGATATGAAAATGGTCAAAACACCACCAGACTTCAGATGACAGTTAATTGTCCAGCCCTCAATATGTCAATGTACAATTAGTGAATTTTCCTCAAAAGCTTGCAATAAAACACAGTATTGCTATAACTCCAATGAAAAGTGTCAAAAAGTGCTAAAACTTCACATGTGTGCTAACAGTACTGCCGTGAAGACACCTAAGGGACAGCTTTGAGATTTCTTCAAATTCCGTTGCCATGGCAACACAATGCTCGCCATGAAACATGGTTCTCATAACTTCAGTGAAAATGAAACTGCCCAAAACTTCGCAGGTTTGGTAATGATGAAGCCATCCACATATCTAAGCGTATTATGGGGAGTCATCAAATACCATTGCCATGGTGACAGATCATTCGCCATCAAGTTAGTTCAATTGTTTGTAGTTCAAATATTCTGCTGCTTTTCCAAGCTTTTTTACTTTCTTTTCTTCTCAGACATTCCAGGCCCCCCCCAGTGTTCATGTATGATTTCAATCTAAAATTCTTCACTTTCTTCTTACATATTACATTTCAGCATAGCAATTCAGCATCAGCATAAAGTTTTCCCACTAGCAATTTCTTCAGGAATTGCATTCTCTATAGTTATGAACTGTTACTCCTATGCTAAAAGATAGACCAAAAATAAGTAGACATTAACTACTTCCTCCAAAATGCAAAACACTAGAGTGAATTTAAATGTATGATGTTCAATTAAAACTATGGGAAAAACTCAATTGACAATGAATTGGGGAAAACACAGTGTACCTTAGGGATTGTTCTCAGTAAATGGGTATATGTTTTGTTGAGAATACGTCAATAGATAAAGCTAATTTGGGAATAGAACAGAAACAGGCTGGAGATTCTCTAAATCAGTCTCCCATTCATTGTCGATAAAGCAGCTTCAGACTTTATACCTGATGACATCACAAGTTTGGGATGTACTTCCATGCTTGGTGGCATTGAGAGGGAGAAGCTTATTAACAAATTGAACTTTCCCAGGCCATGAAAATGCCACATTGGAATTGTTAGTTAAGGGTAGTGTCACCCTTTAGCACCTTACAGTATGTTGGTACGGAAACTAACCTCTCATATGCACAGACAACTGGGTGGGTGAAGGCCAAATTGTAAGAATCTGCAGAAGCAACGTAGGTCAGATCATTGCTGTACACCAGTGCATCCCCGGTGACCTGTTAGAGAGACAAAGATCCCCCTGAGAGAGCTGTAGGAAATATAGCAGACTCACAGCTTGCAGGTTTAAAATATATATACACATACCAGTCTCCTAAAGTTACAGTCAGTGAGATCCACATAGAAGTAGGCCTCTCCTGCTGAGAAGCTAGTTGGGAAACAGTTACCCAGACGGAGAAGCGACGTATCGGCCTGGGGTCGGCTTTCTGTCCACATCAGCGTCACAACATCTGGCCCACAGTCCACTTTCATGTCTGCAACACAAATAAATTAAGTTCAGACTCAAATATTTGAGTCAAGGTTAATAACAAGACTTTAATTGTTTCCAGTCTTACCTGCATATACTGCCATGGCAGCTGCCAGGCTCAGAAGCAGTGCACCTTGACAAAATGAAACCATCATGACCGAATGCTTGCTACTGACACAGTGCATGTTCTTATACCTTGTTCCTGAGAGGCATTCATCAAGATAACGTATTTCACCTGGTGCCTGTCAACAGTCCCAGCTGCAGCAGATAACACACTGATTACAGCATGGGGAGCATCCAATCACATTAGTCCTTACACCCAATTCATTTTTATTCAGCTTCATCAGCAGCACAAAATCACCATTTGTTAATCAATTTATTATCCTGTGTGACTACCTTACATTCTTATTTAAAACACTTTAAGGATGATAGTGCATGGGTTGTCTTAATGTTTTGATTTAGTTTTGCTGTTATTTATATTAACATTAATATATGTATACGTTGGGATTTTTTGTTCAACTTCAAGTCATGCAAGAAAAGGTTTTCTTTGAGAATTAAAAGGAGTCATTTCTAAACAAATGATCATTTGGGGGAAGGTAGTATTCCTTTATCAGATGTCCTCCCCTATTCAAATGTGTCATTTTTATATCTTTGACCTAATGGAAACTCAAGGTAAGGGAAAAAGGTACATTTAAGTTGTAATTGAGAAAATATCCACACTCACACATCTGAATATTAGTTGGTGCTATGATGTCCTCTTTTAACTGCATAAACACGTGCCATGCAGGCCATCCCTATTGGTTTTATATTCATGGCCAGAAAGTAAACTATGCTACATTCAACTGCAGGCATGAGTGCCCAGAAAATAAATTCAGATCAGAATTGCCTTTTCAAATGAGGCTCAACATAAATAATTGCCATAGTTGTAATACCAGACAGATCACCAATAGCTTTTCAATCTGGTGGTGTATGTAATGTCAGAATGTACAGAGCTCAATCTAAAATAGAAAGTGAAAGAAATTCAGGGGCTATACTCCAACTCACATGGCCATTAAAGGTTACATTATAATTGACGGTATCTTTCAATGACAAAAGTCACACATAATTAGGAAAGTTCTACTGATGGGACAGATGGACACAGTTGAGGACAGTAGGACCTTCATATGAAGTAAAGATACTCGTTTTATACTCAACAGGAGTTAACAACAGTTTTATTTATACAGAGATTATAGACTACTTTAATCTGCATATGGATGTCGTCCACCTGGGCCCTCTGTTCAGTCTCCCCAATCTTAGACTGGACTTCCTGTTGAGAAAATGTTTAGCAACGTTAGTCTTATGGCAAGTTTTGAACAAAACTTCAAGACGAATACCATAAATAAATACTCATTAACCTTGGTCAGCAATGGAAACTTCTGATGCATTGTGGGCATTTTGTTGCGTTGGATCCATTATGATCAGGGGTCCCAACACAGAAGTGTGCATGAAGCCGTTGGATTCTGAGGTGGAAAAAAAAAACAATGACTTCATAATGAAAAAGACTAGATTAAAAAAGCACACAAGTTAGCATGAAAGAGATACCCCATTCGTCTCCTCTCTTGGAGCGAGTGTTGCAGGTCCTAGAACAGCAGTCACACATGGAGCTCTGCATGGGGTCATCCAGGAGTTCCCATCTGAGGAGGCAGCAATCGTTAAGGCTCAAATACATCAGCATGGCTTTAAAACATTTTGTATACACAGAAGAAAAAAGCCGTTATAAAAAGGTGTGATGTTTCTATAAAAAACAAAAACTGGTAAAATTATAAATATCAAGTTAATGACCAAAAGATATATTTCCATCTACAGTGCAGAAAAAGTTCAACATTTTACAAAAGCTCAGGGCTTTTATTTTATAAATCTCAATAGGTTGGCTAATCATTTGAGTGCCCCTCCTTTTAAAACAAATATATTGTTATTCTCAAATATTTTAAAAATATCATTCGTCACAATTGTTATCTATAATTTGTTAGTTAGCAGGATATCATTTATTATAGATATATAAAAGCACAATACTGATCAAAGTACATGCATTGATCTACTTCAAGTTGGATATGTTATGCTAGAATAAGCTAGCATCCTTGGCTAATGGTGCATACTTGTTGCTCATGGCATCAGTTGCATTCATCATATTAAACTGCTGGCCAGAACATTTTCACATACTTCCAACAAATCAAACTCTTCCCTTACCGCTCATTTTCCTTTACATAGTGGCAAGCTTTCTTGCTCTCACTTAGAACTTCAGGATCCCATGCGAGCAGTTTGCAGTGAATGTACACCTGAGGAGCACATGAAACATACATCTTTGCTAGGAACCAAATATTCTTTAGAGCACTTTACATTTACCCCCTCACCTCCTCGCCGAGACCAAACTTGAAGGACTGCAGGTAGAGGATGATTGCAGACGAGTGGTACCGAGGGAGAAACCTGGAGTTTCCCTTCACACTGTCCAGGAGACACCTGAAGAAATTCAGATAAGCGATAAGGACTAAACTCCAGAAAACAATGAAAGAAATCAGAGACTGGATCTCACCCCTTATTTCTAACGATGGGGTACACATTGCTGTTAGCCTGCAGCTCAGGCGTAGTGGCTGCCACACATTCCTCCATGAGCAGCAGCAATGGCTGATGGGACTTCTGCTCCACGGTTGCCCATATTGGCATGAAGGAGCCCAGGGGGATGACATTTGTCTCCGCTACCGCTGTCATTTGTTCTGTAAGGGGAAAAGTAAAGACAGCTTAGTGTGCATTTTTTGAGTGGTTTGCCTTTGGGAGCATGAGCCCTCACCATTTAGGAGCAGCATGTGGAACTCCAGCCCTCCTCGGCCTTCGGCAACACCTGACCCCGGGTTCAGGAAAGGAGGAACCCACCCCTTAGGTCTGAAACATATTAACAACATTTATCCCATATATCAGCTTTAAACTTGAATTTAAATAAGAAAGCAACTCCTACCTTGGATAAACGCACTCGATGGGATACACATAAGCTGCAGGACTCGACCTTGGTTGGGGCCTGAAAGTCAGCTCATTTTTGTAGATGAGATTCTTCCCTTTCACCTGAAGAAACAAAAAGAAGCTCATTATGACATTGAAAAGGCTGAGAGGTATTTTGGTGAAACATGGCAGTTACATTACCAGTCTTTTAAAATTGCAGTCATCTAGTTTGTAGTTAAACTCAGCTTTCCCCTCTCCCCTGGGCAGAACATGAAACCCAGATGGCATGCAGGTTCCGAGGAAGTGACGAGCTGCATATTGCCGCAGCCTCGAGGGGATCGTCCATGTGATGCTTATGGAGTCTTTTTCACACTGTACTTTGATTTCTGCAAACAAATCATTATTATATATTTCCCTACATTCCCCAACAAAAGCAGATGTTTACATACATGTGCTAAGCATACCTGCATTGGCAACAGTCGTTGCAAAAAGAGTCACGACTATCACACCTAGGTAGAGATGAGTCCCCATGACTGAATGATCTAGATCACACAGGAAGTGGCACCATTTGTAGACTCCCTGCCAAATGAGCTGAACGAGCAACACCTGTGTGAGAGCCGGGCAGCACCTGTCTACTTATACTGGGGTGTCATTTCACATTCAATTTCATTGTAGAGTTTTCATTTGGATCATTTATATTACACTTATTCAAGTACATTTTTATTTATCTGCCTAATTGCTTCTTTTTTTTTATTCTACTGAATTTATTTTTCAAAAACTACCTGATTATTTTACATACATCACTATTTATAAAACAATACAACAATTCAGATGAAACTACTTAAAGGCAATTTTCTAAAATCAGCCCAACCATAACATGCTTCCAGGTCTATATACCTACAGGTTAGTAAGTCAGAGATGTGAAACTACATTTAACCTTTTGTTCTACATTAATTAATAAATGATTATGGGAAGTGCCCTTTTTCTCACTTGAGCTCCCGCCCCCCAAAATGTCTGTGCACGTCCCTGGCCCCCACCGTCGGTAAATGGAAGTACTACAAAGAACCCTGTTAATTATGTGCAGTTATTTCACGACTTGTATTACATGGCTTAGTTGAATACTCGATTTTGATTGGTCAATTCAGAACACGTGACACGTTGTTAATCCAGAACAGACAGACCGCTGTCATGGACTGAAATGAATAGAGCAGCGTCCTCTGGTGGCCTCTGTATACATCAGTTACTCCAAAAAGAAACAAAAAGATAATTACCAACATTAAAGTGTAAGAGACATTTATTTAAAGTTAGCTTTAGCCTTTTTGATTGTGTTGGTGCAGATGCCCAAAGTGCATTAAGGTGGGAAAGATGTACAGAGTGTAACGCTCCAACAGATGATCTTTGTAAGGAGGCTTTCACATCAAAGACCGAGGCAGGCCCGGCTCCAGGATGAAATGACTGAGGGGGCTGTTAAAAAATCAGAGGGGGCGATTTTTTTTTCACAACAACGAAAAATACTGGCAATGTAATGAATTGACACACCAAGCTTTTTTCCTTCTCACTGCTCTACAATCTCTTTGCTTCTTTATTTGTTATTCTGGATTTACCTCTGTCGTTCTGTTCTTTTCCTCTGATCTTTAATATTAGATAGCACATTATTAGATGGCCGAACTTTGTTTAACAGACTAACATTGATTTCCTCAATTTATAAATGGACAGGCTCTGTAATTATACCATAACCTTTTCTCCTCTATCCCTTAACTCGTCTTCCTATACAGATTTACTTACCTCTAGTCAAGTCAGGATTAAATAAACATTAATCTGGTTGATTTTTTATTTTCAGGATTGAATGTTCAAATCAAGGCCTAAAACCTGGCATTTCATAAGAAAGTGACTAATATATAAACCAAATGTAATATTGGATCAAATACTACACCAAATGGACAGACACAGATTAAAAATTAAAATAAAGTCCCCTGGTTTGTCTCTAGTCTAGAGTCTAACTGCCATGAGAAAAATCCAATCAATGTTCCAAAATCTGTCACGAGATGTCGCTCATTGTACCAATATGGTTGATATAATACATAACATATTATTATTCTAGTAAAAGAGCTCGCTTTGGCAAAAACCTGATCCAAACAGCCCTAAATAATAACAAGTAACCATCACGTGTGGTGCTATCTGTAGTTGTTTGTCTTATTTTTTGCTGATGTCAAACAACATGGATTTCAAGTCAATATACGAAAGTAAATCAAGAAATTAAGCAAACAAGCTGATCTTCAAGTTCCTCAAAAACACTGGTCTGAGGACAAGGATTTAATATGAACATTTAATAAATCAACAGTAGGTGGCGATATATGCTCCAAGGAGAAGCGATTCGCCAATAAAGACAAAAGAAGAAGAAGAAGAAGAAGAAGAAGTAGTAGAAGAAGAAATACGCTAACGCTATAAACAGACACAACACTATTACTCTGTTGTTACTGACATGTAACATTTGATTTCACTTTGCTCTATTTTTTTTTAACGCACTTTCAAAAACGGTAACATTTTCGGGAGTTTCAACCGGGTACCATCACCGAAAACGGGGACGTTTTGGTCACCCATCCGACTGTGTTTACAGCTAAGCACACACGCTAACATTAAGACTAGCTCACTTGGGGTTGAGGCTTTTTTACACGTTGCTTGACTGCCTGCCCACATATCTGATCTAAACATAGTAACGTGTATTGTGGAAATTTTGTATTTAAAGTTATTTAATAATTGTGACATTTATTGTACTTTTTGATGGATGAATGATGCTCAAAGTGAGCGCCGGGCCCGGACCGAGGCCTGGATCCAACTTGAAAAGGAGTTCTCGAGTTAGGTTCAAATTTACTAAAGTACTTTTCGCTTTAGGTGAGAAAACGACTGCTGTGTCTCAAGTATTTTTTTCCAATACATAAATCTTAGTATCACTTTTAACAGCTTATACAGACTGCATTATAAGCCTATTAAAAGTGATACTAGGCGAAAAAGGACTATAAAAAAGTTGCACGAGGAGACTACCTACATTTCCACGTTTGTAAGGTGTCATGTGTTACGTTAAGCTAATTCCATTGGATGTTGTCATATAATGACTCCTAGTGTCCTGTGCTTTAGTAAAACCTCCAGTATGTGAGTGTTGAAGATATGCATAGCATACAGTGTTCTTCCAGTTATGCACTTTGGCGGTGGTGGTGTTCGAGGGAATTTGGGGATCTTTGCACAGATGAGAAAATAAACGTTTGTATTTTATGTACAGTATGTTATTAAACAACTGGGATTGGAACTGGCTCAGATTTAGTTTTGATTGTTGGTGTTTTGTCATATTCTGTGTTTTTAAAAAGGCTCTTTTTAGTCGGAGCCGTTCACCGTCATTGTGAGTGACTCCGTGCTGTGTGCCGTCATGGATCACTCTGGAAATGTTCCAACAAATATATAAAACATTTCAGAATCATCCTAAACTTGTTTTCTTTTGCTTTCACCTCATAAATATTGACTCACCTCACGTCATGTTTCAGTATTATCAGAAATGATTTATCCTGAAAACATGCATGAAAATATCCTGCTCCATCTATTAAAAATGTTTTGATTTATTTTGATTTGATAACATTTGAATTACACGTAAAAAAAGAAAATTCACAAAGGACACAAAAACAAAATGTTCAAATAGAAAGTTTACTGAACTCAATCAAAAAAAAAAATTCATTATTTAATTAAAAGAAAATCCTTAATATGCAGTATCTCTAAGTAAAAGCTAAATAAATGTTGTCATATTGACAAAAAATTTCTTTAATTGCAATCATGTTAAGCCATATTTATTCATGAAGGTGTAGTAAAACGGCGCCCCTCCGTTACAAAGCACCGTCTGTACAGACTGAGCTACTGCAGCCTATCCACTATACAGTTTATACAGAAATCCAATCGGGGGGGGGGGGGGGCAAAGACCAATAAACCTAAATAAAGCTGAACTACGTGAGGAAGAGATGTACCACCTAAAGTCCTAAACCTCGTATAACACATTTTACAGTTGACATTTTAAACAAGGTACACTTCAGCTCTGCAGTCATCATCAGATCATGATCCATTAATCCATGGAGAGACAGATCTCTTCAGGGTGTGCCTCTTCAATTATCAGCCCGTGTAAATGAAGACTCCATGTCTCTTGAAGATGTAGATGGAGGAGATTAAGATGGGTAGCAGCATGGAGACCTACGACTACTTGTGCTGGGCTTCATAAGGGAAAAAAGAGAGAAGGAGGTGAAAAAAACAAACACACCATCGCCTAGTGAATTGAGCACAGAGCCTTTACATTTATTTGTATAAAAGTGATGATGATTTTTAACATCAAAAGGACATTCTAATATCAAAATAGGTAAATTCAAACATCACTTAATGCAAATCCAGTCTACAACACACACTAAGAAAAAGCGACTTGCAATTTGAGAAAGATCTATTAGAAACTAGCAAAGCATGTCCAGTGCAAACTGTTTAGGATTCATTTCAAAGATTGTAATCTTGTTTTACTGGATCTGCAGGTGGTGGATCTGACTTTGGTGGATCTGCAGGTGGTGGATCTGCAGGTGGTGGATCTGCAGGTGGTGGATCTGACTTTGGTGGATCTGACTTTGGTGAATCTGACTTTGGTGAATCTGACTTTGGTGGATCAGCAGGTGGTGGATCAATCAGGTCTCCAGCAACATCCAAACAATCTTCCCATTGGTTTTCATCACGGATTTTGCTCTGGATTCCTTCAGTCAACTTCTCTTTTGCTGAATTCCTCAGAACCTCTTCCAGCACATTGCCCTCCTCTATAATAATCAGTTTGTGATACAGAAATCTTTTGTTCTCTTTTTTTTCCCCACAGCCTTTACATCTTACACAGCATGGCAAGAGGAAAGCCGCTAAAGCAATTACACATAGAATACAGCCACCGATACCCTAAAGAAAGAAAGAAAGAAAGAAAGAAAGATGGTTATAATACAACAGCATTACATTATGGAATGCCGTTTAAGACCAAATGAAATAAATAAATAAATAAATACTTATATAAATAAATATCCCTATGAAATACATTCTGAAATAAATAAATGAGGCAATAAATAGATATAAATGTACATTAAAATACACATTTATTTATTTCATGGGACTTTTATTTTATAATGCCACATTTCCATTCCTTATAAATTAACGGGGCGTGGTTAGCTCACAGATCCAGACCAAAGCAACAGCACCACAACACTGGCTACTCAAGAAGAGGAAGAAAAAGAAGGAGAAGGACTACTGAATAAAAATAAGGCAAACTACTAAATGAAAATAAAGCGGGGCAGACAACATGGAAGACGTCGGTGGACTCCAAGATGCCGTGCTATCCTCAGCAGGTCACATTGATCCGGTTTACCAACTGATACTATTTTGGCCCATATTGAAGACTTTTTCAAAGTACTCGGGCGGATAAGTGCTTTTCGAGATATAGACACGGATGACGACGTTTTAAATACTTTCTTTCAGAATTTATTTCAGAGGCATATTTATTGATATATCTATTTATTTAATTATTTATTTAATTTTGGCTTGAACGGCATTCCATATTACTTCAGATAGAACTGATGCTGATAAATTTGATCAAGAGTGGAAGCACTCACCCGGGATTTGTACTTCAGTGCAGCTTTGAGAACTTTCTCGTTGAGCGTGATGTTCTTCTCAGCTTTGCAGGCTAACTTTGCCTGTTGTTCAGAGCCGTCACTCACACAGCAAACATACCAGTCTCCATCGAGGAACAAAAAAGCAACCCACAGCGAGCCGACTAATAATGCCCTAAAAACATTATGGATATAAAAACAGCAAAGACTGCAGAGGCATTTACAATGAGAGGAATAGTATCTACAGACTCTTTTGAAAGACCTGTCCGCCACCAGTATTAAGAAAAGTATTATAAAGGGTGGCAGATACATGTACAGGTTGCAGATCCAGTCTTGTGGTTTGCAGGTGCAGGAAAAATCCCTGTCGAGCAAAATAGTGTAGGTGAAGATAGATATGACCGCAGCGTAGGTGCTCAGCTTCCCAGTGACGATTTTTGTTATAAGGCTCTGCATCTCTGATGTGCGGCTGGCTTCAACTGGCAATGATCAGAGTTCTCCAGCTGCACATTTATATATCCCCGCAAAAAAAAGTATTTGCTGTTTGTATTTACAAGCAGTGACAGGGATGCTGGCACCGTATTATCTTGTGAACCCCAAATGTGTGTCATCATGGCACACCCAGATCTGTGTATCAGCAATAGCAACCGCCAATAAATACTGTTCTGGGTAGTTAGGTTGAAAATGACAAACTGTCTATCGAAGCAGAGAAAATGTGTCCCACCAGATTGGGAGCAACAACTTTCTGTGACAGAGATGTCCATTGAACATCAAAGACATTATGTTAACCTCTGCACAGACTTGTTTTTTTTAAGCTCACGTACACAATTTCTCTTACTGAAGTCTCTATGAACACGAGGCTTCATTTTATAATGTAACATGTTTTTTCTTAAACAAGTTATTTGAGAAAAGTCTGCTTCAGATTAACAACATCGTAGACACCTTTTTTCTACGAATATTGCATCACTGTCCTTAATATGTAAGGCGTTACCATTACCCTCAATAGAGCGGTGCAGGGATGACATATTTATCTGGAAGGAAGCTGCTGGTTCCCTCGACAAAAAAGCAATTGGATCTCTCCATAGGATTTTGGAAAATAGCTCGAAATAAGGTCTGTTGAAAACGAACCTGTTTGATAAATGCACGTTTTGTTCAGCCGGATAGTCTCTTCATTTCTACCCTACTTTTATCATTTTCTAATCATAAATCTAACGGCCAGAAGCAAAATGCTAACGTTATGCTATAAAGGAACTACAGCCGAGTCCAGCAGCACGACTTCAACGTCACGCCAACTTAAGATCCATATTCAAAAGTACAGATTCTAAATGTTTCAAGTTGAAGCGTTTGTTTGAACAGTCTGCAGGAGGCAGGGACTTGCTTTCAAGCAGAACAGAAACTAACTTAGAGGAGTGTTTACGCGTTCGGCGTAATGACGTACAACGGCCTCCACGACTTCTGTAGTCCTATTCAGCCACTTGGTAACAACCATCGTTTTTCAGACACGTACACTCTTCAGAAATCACCAGTGGGGTCACTGCTGATGGATTTAATGTCGTAGAACAAAACGTGATCCGTCTCTTCAATGAGTCTCAACCACAGACCTTATTTCCAGATATTTTCCTAAATCCTATGGAGAGATCCCATTGGCTCGGAGATGAGGGAACAGGAAGTGGTGAAATGCTGACTCACTTCCTGGTTTTAGGACGCATCACTGCACCGCTCTATACTGAGTTATCTTCTCATTATTATAGAGCTTTCTGTTTCTGCTGGAACGGTGAAAACATTATTTTCACCGCCCTGATCAAACGTTATCAGGGCGGTGACGTTATAAAAATGTCACCGCCCTTATTATTGAAAAGCTGCCACATGATTATCTGTTTTGCCCCAGCAGAACTTACTTGGCTAGCCTGGAAACTCCTGGTATGTGTGTGTGTGTGTGTGTGTGTGTGTGTGTGTGTGTGTGTGTGTGTGCGTGCGTGTGTGTGTGTGTGTGTGTGTGTGTGTGTGTGTGTGTGTGTGTGTGTGTGTGGCACTTTGAAAATAACTGTTTGTCCACAGTGTGAAGAAAGTCATTATTAAGACTGGCAGAACCATGAACGAGTCGCAGCCTGAGTGTTGTGGTTGGCAATCGCACGCAAAGTCCTTTTCAAGCAGAATATTGTAGGTCAGGGGTGCCCACACTTTTTTGGCTGGTGAGCTACTTTTGAAATGACCAGCTCTACCAACCAAAAATAAAATCCCAAATTGCAAGGGGGCTGAATAATATGTTTTATTTATAACAACTCTATTTGGGTTCTTGAACAGAAACAAATACATGAATACATAAAACTAAAAACACATGTTAACCTCTCTCTCTCTCTCAATCTCTCTCTCCTCTCTCTCTCTCTCTCTCTCTCTCTCTCTCTCTCTCCTCTTTCTCTTCTCTCTCTCCTCTCTCTCTTCTCTCTCTCTCTCTCCTCTCTCTCTCTCTGTTAGGAAACACATAACAAGCAGGCTAAGAAACCACTCTCCATGGTCCTGAAATGTTAAACATAAAACACAAATATAAGTACAAGGAATACAATAAACGAGTAGAACACTCAACTTAGACACCAGACTCAAATGGGTCCTATGAACAGTCTCTCAAAGTTATTTAAGCAATAGCTCATGACAGGCCGTGGTATATGCTCATTATATCACAGCTAAGGGGCGTGGTTCGGCCCGACGCGAAGCGATTTAAGTCAAATGAAGCAATCTGATTGGTCTTTAACGTTTTTGCGGACCTCTTTGATTACAGATTTGAAAACATCGCTGCTTGCTTTAAAAGTAGAACAATTCATTATGTTAAACCTTGGAAAGTGTCTAGATATCCCTGCCCTAATACCAAAGGAACTGCACACTGAATATGTTTTGCCCTTTGATGTCTATGTCTGGACCGCTGCGTCAAAAAGGAGGGTTTCTGCCCCGTTACTTCTCCGCTGCTTTCTTGTTCCAGTTTGAAAAGCAAACTGTTTGCTTTTCAGCCCAACTGTATACTGTTTTTCTCAGACGCGGAGGGATACTGACTTGTTCTGAAAAGTAACTTGAAATTCTACCGGTGGTATAGATATATATATATATATGCGCTCAGTATATCAGATTGCTTGATTTGACTTGTCCGTTTTATAAAATGATATATACATAGGTCCAATAGGCATTCTCTCTCTCTCTCTCTCTCTCTCTCTCTCTCTCTCTCTCTCTCTCTCTCTCTCTCTCTCTCTCTCTCTCTCTCTCTCTCTCTCTCTCTCTCTCTCTCTCTCTCTCTCTCTCTCTCTCTCTCTCTGGTCCTGATCTAATGCTGAAAAACACAATTCAATATATGTAGGTGGGTCCCTACAATATTCTGATGACTTGCACTAAATGGAGTCCGTCAATGTTGCATAATCAGGACAGTAACTGCTGATGGCTAGTCTCAGGCAGGCCTCCAAATGTTCATCAGTTAATTGGGAACGGTATTTCGACTTCACTATATTCATTTGGGAGAAGGCTGACTCGCATAAATAAGTCGAGCCGAAGAGTGAGGTCAGTGGGGTGGCACATTTTCTGACGTTTGGATACTTTTGAACTGAATAAGTTCCAAAACTTTCCGGCATGGGCACGCGCCTTCAACTGAATGTCGGCCTGCAGCGACAACATCTCATCCTCCAGCGCAGACGGGTTCAGATGAAACACTGCTCCGATGTTTGGGGCCAGCGAATCAATATCAAGGTATTCACTAAACGGATAGCACGTGCATGTGGCGATTGGCTCGAGCAAAGCGAAGTCTCGGAAGCGCTTCTCGGAGTCAGATGTAATGTTATTGACTTGCTCTGTGTAGCGCGCACTATCAAGGAGCGCGCTGTCCTTCCCTTGCTTCTTCAGCTCAGAGGCAATGTTTTGGAAGTTGGTCAAATCTTGGCGCTGCAGCTTTGAACACAACAGATGCAGTCTTCGTTTGAAGGCATTAACTGAGCTGACCATGTCAACCACAGCTCTGTCTTTCCCTTGTAGCTCCAAGTTCAGCTCATTTAGCATGTGTGTCAGATCTAACAGCCACTCCGCGTCATCGAGACGTGCGTACTCCGCGATGTTGGTGCCATGGAGAAATTCCTTTATCTCCAGTAGAAGAACTCGAAATCTCTGGAGAAAATTGCCCCTACTCAGCCATCTTACGTCGGTGTGTAGTAAGAGGTCAGTGTGAACACAGTCGGCATCCTCCACATATGCACCAAACAGCCGTCTTTCAGCATTTTTGCACAAAGTGCGTGCTGGTGTATGATGCAGAAATCCTCCCCTCGTGGGGGCGCGCTCATGTGATTGGCTTAGACTGGAGGAGACATCTTATTGGCTATAGATGAGAGAAATTACAAGTACGAATCGGCTGACCGCCAGGGGAGTCTCAAAAAACCCACACACGAATGCACAGCGATCCGTGCACAGAAAGCGGTTTGTGTTTGCAGGTTCAGAGGATTTAAACGGAAAACAAATATGTGAGGATCAAAAATACATGTAAAACTTTTTTCTGTGTTTGGATTTTATTTACATGTCGATGAAACGGAACACATTTGTGTGTGCATTGAAAAACACAAGTGTGGATCCTTCTGTGTGCATGTGTGTATTATGAGACTGTTCTGAGCCCATACTTTCCCTCCTTAATGCACTTTGGGCATCTGCACCAGCTCAATCAAAAAGGCTAAAGCTAACTTTAAATAAATGTCTCTTACACTTTAATGTTGGTAATTATCTTGTAGTTTCTTTTTGGACTGACTGATCTATACTCTTTCATTGTGACAAAGTTCACATTTATTATGTTTTATATATTGAGCTCTTTGGCTGAACATAACTCCAGAACTCTGTCTCTTTTTCTGGGAAGTGACAGAGGTGGAGCCTACAATAAACACTAGATAAGATTATTATTATTAAATACAATATTTATGTAACAACATTTCCCTTTCCCTTTCCCTTTCTCCGAACAGGTGTAATTTTGAGAACTTTGACACAGGTATTGTGTTTTTTACAGTTTAGAAATAAGGTTACCTCTGTTTTTTACTGTATTAGCTAGACCCTCCAGAAAAACGCGGGCAAAAATCCTTGATTATGCGTCTAAAAATGCGGGCTTTTTATGTGATTTTATGCGGTGAAATTGCGGGAAGTTGCTAAATATGCGGAAAGTTGCGAAATATGCTAAATATGCGGGGAAAAAGAATAACAATTTTTTTTTTAAATATTGGGCTGTCTTATTTATTCTCCCTCACACACAACCTGCCACTAACATTAAACCCCTTTACTGTTCAATTAAAAACATTCAATGTTTATTTATTGTAAAAGCAATTGGGCTATTTTAATCTCACACACACACACACACCCCCCCCCACACACACACACACTTCTCCGCCTCATTCTGTTTTCATTTACTCGTTCGTTATCTGACCAGCTTCAATCTTGTAGGCTACTCACTTCGTTTCTTGTAGCCCTCGAAAGGGTTTTGGAGGTTGATGCTCACCGTCGATTTTCTCTTATGCTCCAACCAATATACAGTCTATGGCTCCAACACACAGTTGCACGGGGTGCAGAATAGTTTCCCCCCACTTTTTGCCCGGTCTTTAGTAGAAATGTTCGTCGGTAAATGAGATGGATTAGATCTTTTCATCTTGGTGTTTTTCTCTATCGTGTGAGCTCCACACGTTCACTCTATAGACAAGTTTACGCGCCAAAACACGGGTAGCGCCATGACACTACACAAATGCACTTCATTTCCGCCGGAAGTCTTTTGCACAGCGTCTGTCGGTGTAAACCGATGTAAACAGTCAGACGGGCACTGGTGTAAACACAGCGATTTCGATGCTAACAGTGATGCTAGCTTGGGAACACGATTCTACTTCTTTGACTGGAGATGGCGTTACTCTCCCCCACCCGAATTCAGTGCAAAACTGGGAGGATAACATGACGACGTGGCCCAGCATAAAACCAAAATAAACTGCCTTATTTAGGTCATGCCCACAGGAGCCAACAGTTGTCTGTTGTTTACATAATGCACAATTTACATGATCTCTTTATGCTGTGCAATATATCATATGTGCCTGTACTGTTTGAGTGAAAATAAAGTTTGATGTAATTTAATTTCATTATTGCACTGTTATTGCATTATTGCATTTCATATGTTCCTTAGAGTGCTACAATTTCTTTTAACACAGTTCATCATTCATATTAAGCTCATACTGTACATAAATAACACTGAATTAATTAATTGTTGAGAGGAAACTAAAGAAATGGCTTCAACAAGAAAGATCACATGTTTAATCCTAACAAGTATTACAAATTAAAATATAAAAGCAGCCCACACAATTACATCACTATGAAAATATTCATATATAATATTAAAAAATACAATGCATGCAGTATTTGTTGTGTTTATCTGTATTTAATGAACAACATGGCTGGGTGCTGGGTGCTGGTTTGTGGTCGTAGCACTCTCTATCTAACCACTCGTTCAGGTGCTTTCTCGAGTGATTGCAACCAACTACCGCACACGTAGTTCCCGAACCACTTTTCTTCATGTTGTAATTGTTATATCCTCTTTGTCTCTGCGATATCAGTGCTTTGTCGGCACAACGGAGCTAGCTAGCAAAACAAACCCAGTCCGCCATTACGGAAGTGCATTGCATCGAAGGGAGGAGTTCAGGATGTAGAGCGGAAACGGCTCAATAACTTGTGTATACAGTGTTGTTTACATTCTGTGATGCGCGAGCTGATGACGTAACGTCAAGACGGGTTAACTTTTTTTTCTTCTCAACTTTGTGTGGAAAAATGCGGGGATTATGCGGCCTTTTGATAAATATGCGGCCTTTTAAAAATCTGCCCCATTTTGCTGATTATGCGGTAAATTCTGCGATCGCAGAATCGCGTTTTTCTGGAGGGTCTAATTAGCTCAGCACTCAGCTTAATCACCAATACTTGAGTGTGCTTTAGCTTATATTATTACAGCTACCTTAGCATGCATATATTCAAAGTTTCACCATCAGCCTCAACTGTACATTGTGTTGATTGTCAATAAGCTTAAATGTCCTAGAGGGGTACTTCAGCTTCAATACAGCAGTCTATATGGTAAAAACAGAAATAAGGTAATAGGGCGCACACACACACACACACACACACACACACACACACACACACACACACACACACACACACACACACACACACACACACACACACACACACACACACACACACCAGGAGTTTCCAGGCTAGCCAAGCAAGTTCTACTGGGGCAAAACAGATAATCATGTGACAGCTTTTCAATAATAAGGGCGGGGACATTTTCATCAGGTCACCGCCCTGATAACGTTTTATCAGGGCGGTGACATTTTTATAACGTCACCGCCCTGATAACGTTTGATCAGGGCGGTGAAAATAATGTTTTCACCGTTCTTCCAGCAGAAACAGAAAGCTCTATAATAATGAGAATATAACTCAGTATAGAGCGGTGCAGTCACGAGTCCTAAAACCCGGAAGTGAGTTAGCACTTTAACACTTCCTGTTCCCTCGTCTCAGAGCCAATGGGATGTCTCCATAGGATTTAGGAAAATAGCTGGAATTAAGGTCTGTGGTTGAGACCAACCCAGTCTCACAAAAAAAGGTGTAATAACTACGTTTGTCCACAACGTAGGACGTAGTATTTCTACAAAAACGCCTCTGAAATGGTAAGATCCCTACGTTTTTTTTCACCATTAATTTCCAATGGCTGGCGTCTATGTCACGTGATCTTTAAATATCTCCCTGCAGAAAAAGAAAACATGGCCGACATTTGTTTTATTCTCGGTGGAAAATGCCTATTTTAAGGTTAGTTTGGCCATTAAAATGCGTTTTGATATCATTTGATGCGAGAAATATGAGTTGTTATTTCAGATTATGTGTGCAGTTGTTGCACATGATCTTTAGTTTGTTAGTTATTACGAAGATTACTTCAGGAAATTGTGTCCATTCAACGTTTTCATTGTTACCAAGGTGGTTGCTAGGGACGCTGCTATCGATATTGTTTCTGTTATGTTGTGTAACTGTTTAATGGTGTTATCTTTATTGCTACCCCCTTCCCCGTCAATGTATAGTGTTGGTCCACAGCGCAAACGTATTAGTTTAACAAAATCCGCATCTAAAATTGTGTCATAGATACGTTATTTTCCCCTGTGCAATTCTCCAACCCAGTCTCACATCTCACATAACATCGTCATTAACAAATACCGGAAACAGACCGAAAACATTTTTTTAAAATAATACTTTATTCCGAGTGTGCTCGCTTTTCTCTTTGGATGTCATCACATAACGGCATTGTAATACACGGTTCGGCTGCATTAAATATTACATATCTGCCGTAGTTCTCTATTTATAGAGCCTTGATGAGAACACTTCTAGACAAACATGAGGAACTGCCGCCAAAACTGAAAACGTGACGTGGATCATAAATATATCAGCAATTAAACAACATCTTACATTTATTTTCAAACTATACATCTCCTAACAGTATCAACAGTAATTCGGCTGACTTTTATATTTGATCCAATTGGTAGATAGGCTGTATTTACACCATAACGGTGCACAGCTGATATAAAGGGACACCTAGTGGTTAAAGCATGTTATTGAATTTCATTATTTTTATTATTAGATATTAATAGGATCCCTATAAAGGATATTCATTACTCGTTATTCTCTACTAATAATTAATTAAAGACTGTATATAATTACTATTTTGCACATTCCTTTCAAGATTTCAAGATTTTCTAAAGTTTATTGACATATCATATTATACACAACTACAGTGTAGTTATGCATTGAATGAAACACTTGGGTCGCAGGTTCCTCAATAGTGCATTACAAGACATCTATCAATATGTGTGTATACCTCCAGCAATGTTAACTATGTTGAAGCACTTATTGCTGATATATATATAACTGATATTATACATATGTATTATACTCTTATATAAGATGTATGTAGATAGTATAAGAAATGTGCAGAATATGACAGTTTAATGGTGGAGGTATACACACATATTGATAGATGTCTTGTGATGCACTGTTGAGGAACCTGCGACCCAAGTTTTTCATCCCCGACCTTGTCAGGTATTGAACAATCAATAAATAAATAACACAGAATTATTAAATATGAAACACAGAATTTGTGTGATTATACTAAATGATTTACAAATAAACATCACTGCATATTTACAACTGTTACACATGCTGATGTAACGCAAATGTTTCCAACTTGGTATCAATAAAGTATATCTTATCTTAAGATGATCGATGGCTACTGCCATATTTGCAAAATGTGCCTCTGAACCTTGAGAAGTGCATGTTTCAGGCTTATCAATGAACAACAGGAGGGGTCACAGACATAAGACCAGCTGTTAAATAAAGCTCTTCTGAACTTAGTTGGCATGTGGGTATATATATTAATGCTGCCCATTATGGGCACAAGCAATTTTCACCCATTTATTAATTATATGTTTTAAATTTGAGTGTTTCCTATCCCCTAAACCTCCAGGGATGTACACAGTTTAATACTGGCAACTTCTTATTATGGGAAATACGAAAACGTCTTTTAAAACTACAACTCCCAGACGTGCCATCGATAGAGAACATTTTGCGAAACACAATAGCCAACATGTGTAGTTCTGGGGACGGGGTGGGGGTGGGGGAGGGGGGATGGGGTGGACCTGTTCAAATCCAGTTTTGGACAGTCTGCCGTGGTTCCATCCCATTTCAAGTGCTGTTCGACGCTCGGCGTAACCCTCGGAGCACACTCACACATCCAATCACAGAGCTTGAGGACTATCACGGGGTTTGTCAAGCGAAGCGGAGAGAATACTTACTTCCGGGTCTAATATTCTCTAAAGCAAATGAGCTGCTCCGACCCTCGATACTGACGGACTCCAACTTGTGTTTATTAATCAAACAAATAAATAAACACAAGGATAATTATGTGTTATTGTTGAGTAAATGGAAATTGCACAGGGGAAAATAACGTATCTATGCCACAATTTTAGATGCGGATTTTGTTAAACTAATACGTTTGCGCTGTGGACCAACACTATAAATAACAGAAAAAATATCGATAGCAGCGTCCCTAGCAACCACCTTGGTAACAATGAAAACGTTGAATGGACACAATTTCCTGAAGAAATCTTCGTAATAACTAGCAAACTAAAGATCATGTACATCCACTGCACACATAATCTGAAATAACAACTCATATTTCTCGCATCAAATGACATCAAAATGCATTTTAATGGCCAAACTAACTTTAAAATAGGCATTTTCCAACGAGAATAAAAACGAATGTTGGCCATGTTTTTTTTTTCTGCAGGGAGACATTTGAAGATCACGTGACATGGACGCCAGCCATTGGAATGAATGGTGAAAAAAAACCTAGCGATCTTACAATTTCAGAGGCGTTTTTGTCGAAATACTACGTCCCAAGTTGTGGACCAATGTAGTTATTACACTTTTTTTTGTGAGACTGGGTTTCTGAGACACACATTTAAGAGAAGGATCACGTTTTGTTCTACGACATTAAATACATCAGCAGTGAACACACTGGTGATTTCTGAAGAGTTGACGTGTCTGAAAAACGATGGTTGTTACCAAGTGGCTGAGTAGGACTAGAGAAGTTGTGGAGGTCGTTGTACGTCATTACACCGAACACGTGAACACTCCTCTAAGTTAGTTTGCCCTGTTCTGCTTGAAAGCAAGTCCCTGCCTCCTGCAGACTGTTCAAACAAAGGCTTCAACTTGTGTTATTATTAAGCAGTATTTTTGAATATGGATCTTAAGTTGGCGTGACGTTGAAGTCGTGCTGCTGGACTCGGCTGTAGTTCCTTTATAGCATAACGTTAGCATTTTGCTTCTGGCCATTAGATTTATGATTGGAAAATAATAAAAGTAGGGCAGACATGTGGAGATTATCCAGCTGAACAAAAGGTGCATTTACCAAACAGGTTCATTTTCCACAGATCTTATTTCGAGCTATTTTCCAAAATCCTATGGAGAAATCCCGTTGCTTTTTTGTCGAGGGAACCGGAAGGAGCTTACTTCCGGGTAAATACGTCATCCCTGCACCGCTCTATTGAGGATAATGGTAACGCCTTACATATTAAGGACAGTGGGATGCAGTATTAGTAGAAAAAAGGTGTGAACGATGTTGTTAATCTGAAACAGACTTTTCTCAAATAACTTGTTTAAGAAAAAACCTTATATTACATCCTTAGTGGCCAAGTCGACTGAGTATGTGTATAAATATATATAGATACATTTTCATAACAAAACAATGGGGTTGCTAAGCCGTTGCTAGGCCAATTGTTGGAGATGCTATAGCAACTCCAACCTACCTCCTGGCTCCGCCCCTGCCTCGTTGTTTAACCGGCTTTAGCAATCCCAAAATGTCATGGCAGCTGAGTGTCCGAAGCTTTTTTAATAAACCCAGTAATTGTGATGGTGTGGATAAACGAGGTGAAAAAAGAGGACACACGTTACCAAATAAGGAGTGAGAGTGACGCGTGGCCAAAGCCTGAAGCTGCGATACACTCTGGTGGCTACCATTAGCAGCTAATTAATTCTCAGATTTTTACGTATAAATGGAATTATGGATTATCAATCATTTGAAAGTGACATATGTTGAGACAGAACGTCTGTCCCGCGCGTTCCTGAGTTGTTTTAAAAGAAGGAAAACTCAAAAGCACCAGGATAAGGTTTACACAATCATCTGCTTTAATGGTAAAACACAGATACAACAATACAATACAACCATACAACATCACGAAGTAACCCGGCTTACTCCGGCTCTGATTCCTCTCCCTGGAAGACATCTTACCATCTTGGGAGCAGGAGGGAAAAGAGAGCGAATTTAGAGAGAACGCAAACTTTCATAGTAAAAACCGAGGAGGAGGTGTTGTGGAGACTTCCCCCAGAGCGGTTATCTCATTGGGAGAGACCAACACATGGCCTGTCGTACCCAATCAGCACGTGCCAGCCAAGAGACCTAGAAGACAAGAGTCTCTGTGTCCCTTCGTCCTGCATTCCTTGCACAGTGTTTTTCCTATCCTCCCCCTCAGTCGTTAAAGCACATTGTTTTCACATACTCTTGGCAGCTTTTAAGATATAGTTGTTTATAGTTGGATTATACAAATATCACCTGTGAGTTACCTTAATATCAATTAATAACAAGGAAAACATTACTGCTTATTATTGATACAAAGTAATTAAACACACACATCTATTTAAGACAAGTACATTTCCCTGATATCTGACATGCTGAAAATCTTAAGAAGAATGTCTCCAGTCCTCCACAACTGTTCCTTTTTCATACAGAGTAATAAACATGTTTAAGCTAATTTCTCCACAATGTTTGTAGCTTTTTAGTACTTCACACATGAAAGAGCAAAACAGAGAAATCAAATAAAACACCCACACACCTAGTTTGAAAAGTAATCACATGTAGCTGCTCCAAAAGACACGTACTTTCGTATCCTGCATATCTTTAACAACAGTTAATTATTCTCGTAGCTTAAAGGCTTCTGTGAACTTCCTTTCACCTTGAAGTCAACTTCCTAGGAATGAATACATTTTATTGATAAGCTCAAAAGGACCTTTGTCTCGTTTACTGTGTGACCCAAGTCTCAAGGCCTGCAAGATGTGCATCATTAACTAGCAAGAATTTAACTGTATTATCTTTGAGGAAAACCCCCTTTGGCTTCCCCTGTTAATTGCAAAAACCATGTATGATTAACAGAGAGACCCTAACACTCTCCTGATATTCTGGGAACTGCAACAAGACTTTCAAAATGGGACATTTAAAAGGAATATACCAGAAATACGCCTTATTGAACTTTCTGCTATAAACACGTTATTGTAATACTTCAAAATATACTTTAAATCCCCCTTTTGATCTTATAATCAAAAGATCAACTTACATAAGACATTTGAAACATAACTACTGTCATTCTTTGCTACTGTGTCTGTCCCCCAACCCAAACAATAGGGAGGGGGAGATGCGGCCTCTCCCTCAAAGGTGGAACTGATTAATCTGATCAGAGAGAAGTAGACTCCTCTGCTGCCTTGAGAAGTCCGGCGTCCTCGTCCCCCAGCCCGCTGACGGCGGCTTCTGGGCCGTCTGCTGGATGTATGTCCTCAGGATCCTGCTCCTCCAGTCCGCTGATGGCCGCTTCCAAGTCGTCTGCTGTAGGGATGTCCCCCTTTTCTCCTAGGGTCACTCTGTAGAGGCCGGAGAACCTGGGGTTGAGCCACCTAGACCTGATGACCTTCAGCCAGACGAACTCCGCTGTGTCGGCCTCCTGCTCCTCGGGTCCCCCTTTGGCGTCAGCAACCTGTGTGGAGAAATCTGATACCCACCCCTTAAGTCTACGCTCAGGGCTTCTGGGCCCTCGGGTGTTTGACCCACCACTGGTAGGCCGCTTGGAGCCTGTTGGTGGGGTGTCTTAAAACAACAGCTGTCTGTGGACAGGTTTTCTAAATTAGTTGCAGACCTCCTCTGCCAGTGCCACTTCAGAATCTTAATACTTGGCCTGTGTCAACAAAATAAACTCCACCATCTTCAGGTGAACTAAATAACATATCTCAATAGCTCTGAATGTCTGAGAAGCATCTGTGTTATTATAAATGAAATCCTTGAGATCCTATTTAAAATCTAAATATAATATGAACTGCTAATGTCTCTGGTAAAGAAACACACTAATGTTATGGATTCAAAAACAACTAAAATCATGATACTGACAAAGTGAATGATTTCCTGGTGATACTGCTTCTACCTGTCACTGCTTAGATATTATCAAGCTGAAAAATGAATACAGAAATCCAACATACTGTCATCAAATGTCTTTCTATTATGAATTCAAATTAAATGCATCCCCATAATGACCTAAAGTTCCTAAACAGTAAAGTCTATGGCTTTTACTTCTTTACCAGGCTAGTTACAAGATGTTGTCTAAATTAAATTCTGTCTCATTACACTACTATGTTTTAACTTAACTGTAATATGTTCTTTCTACATTTCAAACCTCAGTTACTTTAATACCTGTTGAAATATTACAAAATTGTTTCATTATCACAGTTCACCTTCTTTGGTATTCCCATTCTGGAATTACACCTCTCACAGTAGCCCCTTGGCCACTGATTCTGTATCTGTGTTACCTGTTATAACTCAATCAATATTACAAACATGTCAACATTCATCAAACAGTATCTTATCCCCAGATATGGAGCAGGTTAAATCTAAAACTGTCAATCAATGGTCAGATTGAACATCCAAGTTTGGGCGGCAGGTTTCTTCCAGTCCCTAAATGAAAAATCCCACACAGACACATTGGATTAACCTATGGATTAACTTTCAGCCGCGTTTTTCTCGTTTTAATGCCATTGAACACAATTTTTGATCAGAATAACAGCTAAAGGTGAGCATATCTCCGTGTTTTGCTACCTAAAGCTACGTGTGTTGTCTGTATTTGCTTCCCCTGTCGCGAGTTCTGATCGCTCAGTGATGATACTTATATTATCTGTGGAATCTCAGCATGTTAGCTAAACTTGTTTGTACAGATCAGATAAGTATATCGATCAATTTATACCTAGAGTTTTGTGCTAAGTGCGTTAGCATGTTTTCGCTCATGGCTCATTTAGACCCTTCTTGTGAGACTTGTGTTTCGTTTCGGTAAAAATGGTTCGTATCATCAGTTAGCTGAGTTTCTTCCCAGGAGGGTATGACACATTCATAGTTTTTTAAATATTAAGAAGCCCTGAGACACAGTGTCGCCAGGTCTTTGGGGCTTAACAGGTTTTTAAACATGAACAATAAAATGACGGGTAATAATGGATTATGACGGAAATGTTACGATCCTGTCCGTCAAAATGACGGACAACAAAAAAGTCTAACGCAACCACTGGTTCATAGAGACTTCAGTAAGAGAAATTGTGTAAGTGAGCTGCAAAAAACAAGTCTGTGCAGAGGTTAACATAATGTTTTTGATGTTTGATGGACATCTCTGTCACAGAAAGCTGTTGCTCCCAATCTGGTTAGACACATTTTCACTGCTTTGATAGACAGTTGGTCATTTTAAACCTAACTACCCAGCACAGTATTTATTGGCGGTTGCAATGCTATTGCTGCTGATACACCAATCTGGGTGTGCCATGATGACAAACATTTGGGGTTCACAAGATAACACGGTGCCAGCATCCCTGTCACTGCTTGTAAATACAAACAGCAAATGCTTTTTTTGTGGGTGTATATAAATGTGCAGCTGCGGAACTTTGATCATTGTCAGTTGAAGCCAGCCGCACATCAGAGATGGAGCATTTTATAACAAAAATCATCACTGAGAAGCTGAGCACCTACGCTGCGATCATATCTATGTTTACCTACACTATTTTGCTCAACAGGGATTTTGCCTGCACCTGCAAACCACAAGTACTGGCATGCTTCCTGTACATTGGTCTGCCACCCTTTATCATACTTTTCTTAATGCTGGTGGCGGACAGTTCGTTCCAAAGCATCTGTAGATACTATTCCTCTCATTGTGAATACCCCTCCTGCGGTCCTTGCTGTTTTTATGTCAATCATTTTTTAAGGGCATTATTAGTCGGCTCGCTGTGGGTTGATTTTTTGCTCCTCGATGGAGACTGGTATGTTTGCTGTTGGAATGACGGCTCTGAACAACAGGCAAAGTTAGCCTGCAAAGCTGAGAAGAACATCACGCTCAACGATACAGTTCGCAAAACTGAACTGAAGAACACTTCCCGGGTGAGTGCTTCCTCTCTGGATCTACTTTATCAGCATCAGTTCTATCTGAAGTAATGTAACTGTTGTGTTATAACCATCTTTCTTTCTTTCTTCCTTTCTCTAGGCTATCGGTGGCTGGATTCTATTTGTAGTTGCTTTCGTGACTTTCGTCTTGCCGTGTGTAGGGGCATGTTCCGACAAAAGATTTCTGTACGAGAAACTGATTATAATAGAGGAGGGCAAAGTGCTGAAAGAGCTTCTGGGGAATTCAGCAAAAGAGAAGTTGACTGAAGGAATCAAGAAAAACATCCTTGATAAAGATTGGGAAGGGTGTTTCGGTGTTGCTGGAAAGCTGCTTGATCGATCAAAGCCAGAGGTATGAGAAACAGAGAGCCAGGTAAAGAAAATAAATAGTTTTAAGATTTTAGAGCGAGGACTCTGCTTTGTAGTTTCCTACATAAAGAGCCCAAGCTGTTAAAAGTTATATGGTGAAGCAGTTATCCTAATCATTCACTTTTAATACAAAAAAACACTGAGTTCATGGTGGGCAGTAACTGAACATAATGGAGAAAATGACATAGAAGGGGGAAAAAAGAGGATAAATAACAAAAAAAACTGAATTATTTGAAGAATGCAAACATTTTTTATTTAATAAAATGCAACAGGCCACATGCTTAAACATGTTCTATTAAATCAGCAACTGCAAAACGTCTGGTTGTTAGCAAGTCGCTTTATCGTAGTGTCTATGGTAGACTGGATTTTTAAACCTATTTTGATATTAGGCTCAAAACCCGAGCCGTCGCAGCAGCTGGCCCGAGGCTCTGGAACACTCTGCCCCTCCATGTGAGGTCGGGCCAGACCCTGGGGGGTTTTAAATCCTCACTGAAGACACACTTCTTCTCCATGGCCTTCTAGTCAGAGCGGAGTATGACACCTGACATTTCCCTGTGTATTGTTTTTATATTTCTGTTGTAAATGATTGTCTTTTCTTGTAATTGTAAAGTGTTCTTATTACAGTACATGTAGGCCTACAGCACTGTGGCTTGACCAAAAATCGTTGATCAATGTGCTCTATAAATAAAACTTGATTTGATTTGATTAGAATGTCCTTTTGATGTTAAAAATCATCATCACTTTTATTTAAATAAATGTAAAGCTCTGTGCTCAATAGCCGCTTTCACACCGCAGGACTTGCCGTACTTTAGTGCCGGCACTAAAGTACCACGGCACTGAATCCGCCAGGGGGCTAGTGCCAATCGCATTCACACCGCAGTACTTTCCCTGAGGCAAGATTACGCTGACGTCACTTCGTCTTCTTCAAGAATGCACAATCTTAATCGTGTGGTAACGGTTGGGTTTTTTCTAAACTTGTGTTAGGGTTAGGGTATACATCAGATTAAAATCGGCAGGTTTACTGATTATAAAGAATACAAACAATTGTTATGATACAACATAATTTAACATTCCTTAAGATTTTTAATCAGCAACTGCAACACGTTTGAAATGAATCCTTAACAGTTTGCTCTGGACATGCTTTGGTAGTTTCTGCTAGTTTTTTCTCAAATGGCAAGTCGCTTTATCTTAGTGTGTGTAGTAGACTGGATTTTTAAATGTTAAATGATGTTTGAATAAACATATTTTGATACTAGAATTTATTTTTATGTTAAAAATCATCATCACTTTTATTTAAATAAATGGAAATGCTCTGTGCTCAATGCGCAAGGCGATGGTGCCGGACAGGCTGATGGTGTGTTTGCTTTATTCACCTCCTGCTCTCTTTTCTCTTAGATTAGGGGTAAAGTCCAGGATGATGCAGATGATAAGAGGCCCTTGCTCCCTTCATTTTTATTTAAATAAATGTAAATGCTCTGTGCTCAATGTGACAGGCTGATAGTGTGTTTGTTTTTTTCACCTCCTGCTCTCTTTTCTCTTCGACTAGTGATGCAAATTCAAGAGTATGATCTCTGTATCTACACGGGCTGATCATTGAGGAGGCACACCCTGAAGAGATCTATCTCTCCATGGATTAATGGATCATGATCTGATGATGACTGCAGAGCTGAAGTGTGCCTTGTTTAAAATGTCAACTGTAAAATGTGTTATGTGAGGTTTAGGACTTTAGGTGGTACATCTCTTCCTCACGTAGTTCAGCTTTATTTAGGTTTATTGGTCTTTGCCCCCCGATTAGATTTCTGTATAAACTGTATAGTGGATAGGCTGCAGTAGCTCAGTCTGTACAGACGGTGCTTTGTAACGGAGGGGCGCCGTTTTACTACACCTTCATGCATAAATATGGCTTAACATGA
The DNA here is from genome assembly GCF_949606895.1 of Notothenia rossii. NCBI lineage: Eukaryota > Metazoa > Chordata > Actinopteri > Perciformes > Nototheniidae > Notothenia > Notothenia rossii. The sequence continues at coordinate 5,485,853 of NC_136902.1, forward strand.
TTGCAATTAAAGACATTTTTTGTCAATATGACATTTATTTAGCTTTTACTTGAGATACTGCATATTAAGGAATTAAGAATGTTGTACAAAAACTTGCTTGATAATGATCTGATGCAAAAGAAAATCTGGTTTTAATTAAATAATAAATATATATTTTGATTGAGTTTAGTAAACTTTCTATTTGAACATTTTGTTTTTGTGTTCTTTGTGAATTTTCTTTTTTTACGTGTAATTCAAATGTTATCAAATCAAAATAAATCAAAACATTTTTAATAGATGGAGCAGGATATTTTCATGCATGTTTTCAGGATAAATCATTTCTGATAATACTGAAACATGACGTGAGGTGAGTCAATATTTATGAGGTGAAAGCAAAAGAAAAGAAGTTTAGGATGATTCTGAAATGTTTTATATATTTGTTGGAACATTTCCAGAGTGATCCATGACGGCACACAGCACGGAGTCACTCACAATGACGGTGAACGGCTCCGACTAAAAAGAGCCTTTTTAAAAACACAGAATATGACAAAACACCAACAATCAAAACTAAATCTGAGCCAGTTCCAATCCCAGTTGTTTAATAACATACTGTACATAAAATAAAAACGTTTATTTTCTCATCTGTGCAAAGATCCCCAAATTCCCTCGAACACCACCACCGCCAAAGTGCATAACTGGAAGAACACTGTATGCTATGCATATCTTCAACACTCACATACTAGAGGTTTTACTAAAGCACAGGACAGTAGGAGTCATTATATGACAACATCCAATGGAATTAGCTTAACGTAACACATGACACCTTACAAACGTGGAAATGTAGGTAGTCTCCTCATGCAGCTTTTTTATAGTCCTTTTTCGCCTAGTATCACTTTTAATAGGCTTATAATGCAGTCTGTATGAGCTGTTAAAAGTGATACAAAGATTTATGTATTGGAAAAAAATACTTGAGACACAGCAGTCGTTTTCTCACGTAAAGCGAAAAGTACTTTTGTACATTTGAACCAAACTCGAGAACTCCTTTTCAAGTTGGATCCAGGCCTCGGTCTCTGATGTGAAAGTCTGTACATCTTTCCCTACATAATGCACTTTGGGCATCTGCACCAACTCAATCAAAAAGGCTAAAGCTAACTTCAAATAAATGTCTCTTACACTTTAATGTTGGTAATTATCTTTTTGTTTCTTTTTGGACTGACTGATCTATACAGAGGCCACCAGAGGACGCTGCTCTATTCATTTCAGTCCATGACAGCCGTCTGTCTGTTCTGGATTAACGACGTGTCACGTGTTCTGAATTGACCAATCAGAATCGAGTATTCAACTAAACCATGTAATACAAATCGTGAAATAACTGCACATAATTAACAGGGTTCTTTGTAGTACTTCCATTTACCGACGGAGGGGGCCAGGGACGTGCATAGACATTTTGGGGGGCGGGAGCTCAAGTGAGAGAAAGGGCACTTCCTATAATCATTTATAAAAAAAAGTTTTAAAACAAAAGGTTAAATGTAGTTGCACATCTCTGACTTACTAACCTGTAGGTATATAGACTTGGAAGCTTGTTATGGTTGGGCTGATTTTAGAAAATTGCCTTTAAGTAGTTTCATCTGAATTGTTGTATTGTTTTATAAATAGTGTTGTATGTAAAATGATCAGGTAATTGTTGAAAAATAAATTCAGTAGAATAAAAAAGCAATTAGGCAGATAAATAAAAATGTACTTGAATAAGTGTAATATAAATTATACTAAAGAAAACGCTACAATGAAATTGAATGTGAAATGACACCCCAGTATAATTAGACAGGTGCTGCCCGGCTCTCACACAGGTGTTGCTCGTTCAGCTCATTTGGCAGGGAGTCTACAAATGGTGCCACTTCCTGTGTGATCTAGATCATTCAGTCATGGGGACTCAACTCTACCTAGGTGTGATCGTCGTGACTCTTTTTGCGACGACTGTTGCCAATGCAGGTATGCTTAGCACATGTTTGTAAACATCTGCTTTTGTTGGGGAATGTAGGGAAATATATAATAATGATTTGTTTGCAGAAATCAAAGTACAGTGTGAAAAAGACTCCATAAGCATCACATGGACGATCCCCTCGAGGCTGCGGCAATATGCAGCTCGTCACTTCCTCGGAACCTGCATGCCATCTGGGTTTCATGTTCTGCCCAGGGGAGAGGGGAAAGCTGAGTTTAACTACAAACTAGATGACTGCAATTTTAAAAGACTGGTAATGTAACTGCCATGTTTCACCAAAATACCTCTCAGCCTTTTCAATGTCATAATGAGCTTCTTTTTTTTTTTTCTTCAGGTGAAAGGGAAGAATCTCATCTACAAAAATGAGCTGACTTTCAGGCCCCAACCAAGGTCGAGTCCTGCAGCTTATGTGTATCCCATCGAGTGCGTTTATCCAAGGTAGGAGCTTCTTTCTTATTGAAATTCAAGTTTAAAGCTGATATATGGATAAATGTTGTTAATATATTTCAGACCTAAGGGGTGGGTTCCTCCTTTCCTGAACCCGGGGTCAGGTGTTGCCGAAGGCCGAGGAGGGCTGGAGTTCCACATGCTGCTCCTAAATGGTGAGGGCTCATGCTCCCAAAGGCCAAACACTCAAAAAATGCACACTGAGCCGTTTTTACTTTTCCCCTTACAGAACAAATGACAGCGGTAGCGGAGACAAATGTCATCCCCCTGGGCTCCTTCATGCCAATATGGGCAACAGTGGAGCAGAAGTCCCATCAGCCATTGCTGTTGCTCATGGAGGAATGTGTGGCAGCCACTACGCCTGAGCTGCAGGCTAACAGCAATGTGTACCCCATCATTAGAAATAAGGGGTGAGATCCAGTCTCTGATTTCTTTCATTGTTTTCTGGAGTTTAGTCCTTATCGCTGATCTGAATTTCTTCAGGTGTCTCCTGGACAGTGTGAAGGGAAACTCCAGGTTTCTCCCTCGGTACCACTCGTCTGCAATCATCCTCTACCTGCAGTCCTTCAAGTTTGGTCTCGGCGAGGAGGTGAGGGGGTAAATGTAAAGTGCTCTAAAGAATATTTGGTTTCTAGCAAACATGTATGTTTCATGTGCTCCTCAGGTGTACATTCACTGCAAACTGCTCGCATGGGATCCTGAAGTTCTAAGTGAGAGCAAGAAAGCTTGCCACTATGTAAAGGAAAATGAGCGGTAAGGGAAGAGTTTGATTTGTTGGAAGTACGTGAAAATGTTCTGGCCAGCAGTTTAATATGATGAATGCAACTGATGCCATGAGTAACAAGTATGCACCATTAGCCAAGGATGCTAGCTTATTTTAGCGTAACATATCCAACTTGAAGTAGGTCAATGCATTACTTTGATCAGTATTGTGCTTTTATATATCTATAATAAATGATATCCTGCTAACTAACAAAGTATAGATAACAATTGTGACGAATGATAATTTTAAAATATTTGAGAATAACAATATATTTGTTTTAAAAGGAGGGGCACTCAAATGATTAGCCAACCTATTGAGATTTATAAAATAAAAGCCCTGAGCTTTTGTAAAATGTTGACCTTTTTCTGCACTGTAGATGGAAATATATCTTTTGGTCATTAACTTGATATTTATAATTTTACCAGTTTTTATTTTTTATAGAAATATCACACCATTTTATAACGGCTTTTTTCTTCTGTGTATACAAAATGTTTTAAAGCCATGCTGATGTATTTGAGCCTTAACGATTGCTGCCTCCTCAGATGGGAACTCCTGGATGACCCCATGCAGAGCTCCATGTGTGACTGCTGTTCTAGGACCTGCAACACTCGCTCCAAGAGAGGAGACGAATGGGGTATCTCTTTCATGCTAACTTGTGTGCTTTTTTAATATAGTCTTTTTCATTATGAAGTTATTGTTTTTTTTTCCACCTCAGAATCCAACGGCTTCATGCACACTTCTGTGTTGGGACCCCTGATCATAATGGATCCATCGCAACAAAATGCCCACAATGCATCAGAAGTTTCCATTGCTGACCAAGGTTAATGAGTATTTATTTATGGTATTTGTCTTGAAGTTTTGTTAAAAACTTGTCATAAGACTGACGTTGCTAAACATTTTCTCAACAGGAAGTCCAGTCTAAGATTGGGGAGACTGAACAGAGGGCCCAGGAGGACGACATCCATATGCAGATTAAAGTAGTCTATAATCTCTGTATAAATAAAACTGTTAACTCCTGTTGAGAATAAAACGAGTATCTTTACTTCATATGAAGGTCCTACTGTCCTCAACTGTGTCCATCTGTCCCATCAGTAGAACTTTACTAATTATGTGTGACTTTTGTCATTGAAAGATACCGTCAATTATAATGTAACCTTTAATGGCCATGTGAGTTGGAGTATAGCCCCTGAATTTCTTTCACTTTCCATTTTACATTAAGCTCTGCACATGATATACATTCTGACATTACATACACCAGCAGATTGAAAAGCTATGGTGATCTGTCTGGTATTACAACTATGGCAATTATTTATGTTGAGCCTCATTTGAAAAGACAATTCTGATCTGAATTTATTTTCTGGGCACTCATGCCTGCAGTTGAATTTAGCATAGTTTACTTTCTAGCCATGAATATAAAATCAATAGTGATGGCCTGCATGGCACGTGTTTATGCAGTTAAAAGAGGACATCATAGCAACACAGCTAATATTCAGATGTGTGGATATTTTCTCACTGAATACAACTTAAATGAACCTTTTTCCCTTACCTTGAGTTTCCATTAGGTCAAATATATAAAAATAACACATTTGAATAGGACAGGACATCTGATAAAGGAATACTACCTTCCCCCAAATGATCATTTGTTTAGAAATGACTCCTTTTAATTCTCAAAGAAAACTTTTTCTTGCATGATTTGAAGTTGAACAAAAAATCCCAACGTATACATATATTAATGTTAATATATATAACAGCAAAACTAAATCAAAACATTAAGACAACCCATGCACTATCATCCTTAAAGTGTTTTAAATAAGAATGTAAGGTAGTCACACAGGATAATAAATTGATTAACAAATGGTGATTTTGTGCTGCTGATGAAGCTGAATAAAAATGAATTGGGTGTAAGGGCTAATGTGATTGGATGCTCTCCATGCTGTAATCAGTGTGCTATCTGCTGCAGCTGAGACTGTTGACAGGCACCAGGTGAAATACGTTATCTTGATGAATGCCTCTCAGGAACAAGGTATAAGAACATGCACTGTGTCAGTAGCAAGCATTCGGTCATGATGGTTTCATTTTGTCAAGGTGCACTGCTTCTGAGCCTGGCAGCTGCCATGGCAGTATATGCAGGTAAGACTGGAAACAATTAAAGTCTTGTTATTAACCTTGACTCAAATATTTGAGTCTGAACTTAATTTATTTGTGTTGCAGACATGAAAGTGGACTGTGGGCCAGATTTTGTGACGCTGATGTGGACAGAAAGCCGACCCCAGGCCGACACGTCGCTTCTCCGTCTGGGTAACTGTTTCCCAACTAGCTTCTCAGCAGGAGAGGCCTACTTCTATGTGGATCTCACTGACTGTAACTTTAGGAGACTGGTATGTGTATATATATTTTAAACCTGCAAGCTGTGAGTCTGCTATATTTCCTACAGCTCTCTCAGGGGGTCTTTGTCTCTCTAACAGGTCACCGGGGATGCACTGGTGTACAGCAATGATCTGACCTACGTTGCTTCTGCAGATTCTTACAATTTAGCCTTCACCCACCCAGTTGTCTGTGCATATGAGAGGTTAGTGTTCATACCAACATAAGGTGCTAAAGGGTGACACTACCCTTAACTAACAATTCCAATGTGGAATTTTCATGGCCTGGGAAAGTTCAATTTGTTAATAAGCTTCTCCCTCTCAATGCCACCAAGCATGGAAGAACGTCCCAAACTTGTGATGTCATCAGGTATAAAGTCTGAAGCTGCTATATAGACAATGAATGGGAGAATGATTTAGAGAATCTACAGCCTGTTTCTGTTCTATTCCCAAATTAGCTTTATCTATTGAAGTGTTCTCAACAAAAAATGTACATTTACTGAGAACAATCCCTAAGGTACACTGTGTTCCCAATTCATTGTCAATTGAGTTTTTCCCATAGTTTTAATGGAACATCACAAATTTAAGTTCACTCTAGTTTTTTGCATTTTGGAGGAAGTCTTTTAGCTTAGGCGTAACAGTTCATAACTAGAGAATGCAATTCCTGAAGACATTTCTAGTGGCAATACTTTATGCTGACGTTGAATTGCTATGCTTAAATGTAATTAAGAAAAAAGTGAAGAATTTAGATTGAAATGATACATGAACACTGGGGGCTTGAATGTGTTTGAAGAAAATAAAGTGGAAAAGCAGCAGAATATTTGAAATGCAAACTATTGAACTAACTTGATGACGAATGATCTGTCGCCATAGCAACGGTATTTGACACCCCATAATATGCTTAGATATGTGGATGGCTTCATCGTTATCGAACCTGTTAAATTTTGGGCAGTTTGGAGCGTTTTCACTGAAGAGAACCATGTTTCATGGCGAGCATCGTGTTACCATGGCAACGGAATTTAAAGAAATCTCAACTGTCCCGTAGATGTGTTCACGGCTGCACTGTTGGCACACATGTGAAGTTTTAGCACTTTTCGACCATTTCCATAAGAGTTATAGCAATATTGTGTTATTGCAAGGGATGCGTTCCCATGGCAACAGCTTTTTGAGGAAAATTCACTAATGGCACATATGTTGAGGGCTGGACCATTAACTGTCATCTGAAGTCCGGTGTTGTTTTGACCATTTTCATATCGGTTACGACAACATCGTGTTTTATTGCGAGGGATGCGTTTTCATGGAAACAGCCTATGGTGAGATTTTGCGTAGAGCTGTTAAGGCATGGACCGGTGATATACAAGCGAAGTTTGGGGGACGATCGGACTGTGTCCATTGGCGTTACAGCGACATCGTGTTTCATGGCGCGGGATGCGTTTCCATGGAAACGGCATAGGATGAAACCCCATAATTGACATAGAGCTGTTGAGGGCCAGATCATTAACCATTATCTGAAGTATGGTGCTGTTTCAGACCATTTGCTTAAGTATCACGACAACATCGTGTTTTAAGGCGAGGGATGCGTTTCCATGGAAACGGCATATGGTGAGATCTCAGATTTGGCGTACAGCTGTTGAGGCATGGACCGGTGATATACAAGTGAAGATTGGGGGACGATTGGACCGTGTCCATTGGAGTTACAGCGACGTCGTGTTTTAGGCGAGGGATGCGTTGCCATAGGAACACCACATTACGTAACATCAGATTTGATGTAGAGCTGTTCAGGGCCAAAGTGTTAACCATCATGTGATGATTGGTGTTTGAGCTAATGACGTTATGAAACACCTGTCCTTGAGCCCAGAGATCAAAGGTTTCCATGGTGATGTGCAGTTATCAGTGAGAGGAGAGCCTTTCCATTGTTCTGAATGAGAGATAAACGTGTTGCATGTGAAAGTTGTTGAAGAACCGTAACATATATCGGTGAAATTTCAACGTGTGAAGCATCTGAAGAACCCTTGGAATCTAAAGTGTGCTTTTTTTTAATAGTTTTGGGTCAATGTGTCATTTTTGGCAGACTAACTAAAGGTGAGCGGCTGCTGCTGTGAGGAAAGATGAGCCTGAATGTACAACAGGCTTTAATGGAGCTACGAGATGTTTTTCTACGTTTCTCATGAGAAATGATGTCTCAGGAGTGTAGGGTTTGGGAATTATGGCAGGTTTAAATATATATATATGAAGGCGAATTTCAAGCAGTCCTCCACTCTAGCTGTGACTCAAGCACTCTAGCCTTAACGAGCTGCGCAATACACACAAATGTTAAAATCTGAAGATGGCCTCTTTACCAACGTCTGAGCAATGTTTAATATTTCTAAAAGTATGAATCTGATTTAAAAGTTGTTTAATATGAATAATGTCAGAAAGATGTGTAACATTTTAAAGTTGGAATGATGTTTCTAAGTGAAAGTGTGAAGGAACAGTTAGCAGTTGAAGTCGCATGACGATTTTTGAAGTCTGAAGAGTTTCTCCATTGACTTCCACGTTAAATGTGATGAATTATGGGATGTATCTCGGGAATTATGAATGAGAAGTAATATTTGAACAGATTTTCTGCGATGTGGGAGAAAAAGACGGACAAAATAACCCGGCGGAATAAGAATAAAGAATTTGTCCGTAGGAGTAAACAAGCTTGCACTAATAAGTTCAATAGTTTCACTTTGCAGCATTTTCTGTACCCTTCTGCTTTATTTTGTGCAGGCCCAAAGACTGGTATGCTACGATCTATGACCCGGTGTTTAAAACCTACAGTCTAGGAGATCTGCAGTTTAACATTGGCCTGATGAATGGTGGGTAAACAACATGAGAAACTCTCTACGAACGGCAGCTCTCCCTGACTTTTGTAACTTAATGACTCTTCCTCTGTTTACTGCCCTAGACGACTTCTCAGGCCCTGCTGAATCTACACGCTTTCCTCTGGGCTCCATCATCCCCATCATGGCTAGTGTGGTGCAGAACACCCATCAGCCCTTGCTGCTGCTTCTTGAGGAATGTGTAGCAGCTACCACACCAGAGCTGTACCCTGAAAGCACCATGTACCCCATCATCTCCAATAAAGGGTACTCATGGAGCATTGATTTAAAAAAAAAAAAAAAAAACGTATTTTGGTCAACCTTGGTAGTAATGCTAATACATTTTCTTTAACCCAACAGATGTCTTTTGGAAAGTGTGTCGTCACGATCAAAATTCGAACCAAGGCAAAAGTCATCGGAGATCCGCCTATCACTTCAGACCTTTACGTTTGCTATGGGAGAAGAGGTACATTGGCCTTTACATTTTTTTCAGATTCAAGGTTTTATTGTGGAAACTGAGATTAATTTATGCCATGACGCCTATATTTCCCCTCTACTCAACAGGTCTTTATCCACTGCAAACTTTTGGCTTGGGATCCCAATGGTCTTGACAGCACTAAGAAAGCCTGCCACTTTGTCGAAGGGCATGGGTAAAAATAGTACTTTAATATATCAGAATCTGACTTGTAGGTTAATTTGTTTTACATGAGATGACTTATTCAGCTTAAGCCCAGTCTACTGAAGATACAGATGGATCCCGTTCATGACTATTCAAACTTTGGAGACTTTATTTGAAAGAGTTGAGATGCATTTTAATTATCTTTTCATCCAATCTTCATGAACTCAGTTGGGAGTTGCTGGACAACTTGGCCCAGAGCAATCTTTGTGACTGCTGTGAATCGAAATGCAAGTCAAGGAGGCAGAGGAGTGTTGCGTCAGGTATGTACACAACTTCTGCTGTATTACACTTGTTTGGTTGACTGGTACTAAAATATATATTTTTGCAGAGAACCATGGAATGGTACAAAAAGCAGTCATTGGGCCATTTACCATCATAGATATGAATTCCTGAAGGTAAGGGTTTCGTATTGCAATATACATTTATTCTGAACGGCTATATTAAACTTTGTTCTCCCAACAGGAATGGATCCATTTCGCTGACTGGTTTCTTCAATCTGAATTTGGTTTTTATTCTTGTTTCTCTTTGCATTTCAGATTGTATTTGGCCAATAAAAATTAAAAAAAGTTTCCGAACCACTTAATTGAAGTTCTCAAATTATTGGGTTTGACTTGCCTTTTGTGTGAAATGGTTTAAACTGAGCTGTATTACTGAATCTTGATGACCTTGTCTTATTTCTGGGAACATTTCCAGCTCTGTTCAATGTCGTGAACTTTTTTCCTGTGTCAATTTCCCAGAAATATTGATCACTAAATCTTTGAAAGCAATATGATTACGTTCAACTTTTTGTTCAAATTTCCAAACAAAGAACTCTAAAATACTTACATGATAAGCATTAACTGTTAATTCTGTATTCTTCAAGCAGGTCAAGGCTAAACTCAGTAATTGTCCAAAGAATATTATGGCTGAACAATGAAAATAATGGATTCAAAGCTTTTCAGCACTGTACTCAATTGCCCCTTTTTTTGTTGTATGGACTTGTTCCATAAGGTTCAACATGTAATTGTCAAACTCTTTCAATTGCAGACTGATTCTTGGTACATAATACACTCTATCGCTCCTATTCACCTTAGCTGAAATATGTTGCTGTTCTGGTTCATCAATGAGTTTATTTATATAGCCCAATATCACAAATGTTACATTTGTCTCAGTGGACTTCACAGTTTGTACAGAATATCAGTAGGACAATACGACACCCTCTGTCCTTAGACCCTCACATCGTACAAGGAAAAACTTCCAGAGAAAACCCACAGTTTAAAGGGAAAAAAGGGAGAAACCTCAGGGAGAGCAACAGAGGAGGGATCCCTCTCCCAGGACAGATAGACGTGCAATAAATGCCGTGTGTAAATTGAAAAGATAATACATTTGCAACATAGGTAGTCCAAATGTTTGGAAATGCATGTGTGTATAATAGGAAGATGAATCCACGAGGATATCCATCCAGGTCTTATGATCCAGGACCACAGCCACGACTCAAGATCCAGGACTCGCGATCCATGAAACAGGACCGCAGGATCATCCATGACTCCGGATCCCGGCGTATATAGACACCAAAAAGAAAGAAATTTGGGGAAGCTGGGTTAATCGGAACATGAGTACACAGGTATAGACAGAGAGAAGGAAGAAGTAAGATGTCCCCCGACAAACTAAGCCTATATCAGCAAAACTAGGGGCTGAATCTAATCAGCCCTAACTATAAGCTTTATCAAAAAGGAAGGTCTTAAGCGCACTCTTAAAAACGGATAGGGTGTCTGCCGCCCGAACACAAACTGGAAGCTGATTCCACAAAAGTGGAGCTTGATAAGAAAAGGCTCTGGCTCCCATTGTACTTTTAGAGACTCTAGGAACAACCAACAACCCTGCATTCTTGGAACGCAATGCCCTAGTAGGACAGTAGGGTATAATGAGTTCTTTAAGGTAAGATGGCGCCTGCCCATTAAGGGCTTTGTAGGCGAGAAGAAGAATTTTAAATGATATCCTGTTTTCTAGAGGGAGCCAGTGTAAGGCAGCCAGAACAGGAGTAATGTGGTCCCTTTTCCTAACTCTGGTTAGTACACGAGCTGCAGCATTTTGAATCAGCTGAAGCGACTTGACTGACTTCTTGGTACACCCTGATAATAAGGAGTTACAATAATCCAGCCTTGAAGTAACAAATGCATGGACTAGCTTCTCTGCATCGTTTTGAGGCAAGATATGCCTGATTTTTGCAATGTTACGTAGATGGAAGTAGGCGGTCCTTGAAATTGATTTTATGTGGGTGTTAAAGGATAAATCCTGATCAAATATAACACCAAGATTCCTTACAGTCTCACTGGAGGCAAAATTAATGCCATCCATAGTTAGTATATCTTTAGATAATTTGTTTCGTAGATTCTTCGGGCCAAGTACAATAACTTCAGTTTTGGTCGTGTTTAACATAAAAAAAAAGTAAGCTCATCCACGTTTTTAAGTTCTTGAGGCAGTCTTGAATTTTATTTAGATGATTAATTTCATCAGGCTTGATTGATAAATATAGTTGAGTATCATCCGCATAACAATGAAAGTTTACAGAATGGTTCCTTATAATATTGCCTAACGGAAGCATATATAGTGTGAACAAAATAGGTCCAAGCACTGAGCCCTGTGGCACTCCATGGCTAACTTTGGTTTGCTTGGAAGATTCATCGTTGACATGTACAAACTGAGAGCGTTCAGATAGATAGGACCTAAACCAGCCTAAAGCAGTTCCCTGTATGCCAACTAAGTGCTCTAGTCTTTTCAATAGGATATCATGGTCGATAGTATCAAATGCAGCACTAAGATCGAGCAAAACAAGAATAGAGACAAGTCCCTTGTCTGAGGCTATTAGAATGTCATTTGTGACTTTAACCAGAGCTGTCTCTGTGCTTCATGACTAAAGAGATGATGATTTAGCCTATTATTTATTGAACTAGGAGAGGAACTGTCTTTTTTGCATCATGGGCGTTTATATGACACTTTTTGAAATGATTAGTTTTGACCCCCCCACTTCTACCATGTAGAAAGTCCGTGAATCGGTCTACCCACTCGCTGCACTTTGTAGAGAGCTGTGTCAGTGCTTCACTATCAAATCCATTCCACTTGCTTATTGGAGAGTGGTTTCTTAGCCTGCTTGTTATGTGTTTCTTAACAGAGAGAGAGGAGAGGGAGAGAGAGGTTAACATGTGTTTTTAGTTTTATGTATTTATGTATTTGTTTCTGTTCAAGAACCCAAATAGAGTTGTTGTAGTTATAAATAAAACATATTATTCAGCCCCCTTGCAATTTGGGATTTTATTTTTGGTTGGTAGAGCTGGTCATTTCAAAAGTAGCTCACCAGCCAAAAAAGTGTGGGCACCCCTGACCTACAATATTCTGCTTGAAAAGGACTTGGCGTGCGATTGCGAACCACAACACTCAGGCTGCGACTCGTTCATGGTTCTGCCAGTCTTAATAATGACTTTCTTCACACTGTGGACAAACAGTTATTTTCAAAGTGCCTGTAGAAACTGGTGCTCATGCACTAAATGCCACGAAGTTCCTTGGTGTTTTTATTTCCTTCACATTCTCAAGGCTTTTTTAGTTTGTCTGCTGTGGGTTGCTTTTGTGCTCCTCGATGGAGACTGGTATGTTTGCTGTAAGAACTACGGCTCTGAGAAACAGCTACAGTTAGCCTGCAAAGCTGAGGCGAATATCACGGACAACCAGAGAGTCATCATTGAAGAACTGAAAAACTCTTCCCAGGTGAGTGCTTCCACTCTTGATCTACTTTACCAGCATCACTTCCATATTAAAAAAAACAACAGGAATGCAGTTTTGCTGTTATAATATAACCATCTTTCTTTATCTTTCTTCAGCATTACGGTGGCTTTTGGGCCTTTTGTATCACTATTGTGGCTTTCATCTTGAGATTCTGTGAACGATGCAAATGCTGTGAAAAAGTATCATGTTGTTTCGACAGTAAACATCTGATTGAGGAACTGATATTCACAGAAGAAGAACATGTACTGGAAGAGGTTTTGATGAAAGCAGTAAAAGAGAAGTTGGCTGAAGAGGTCAAGGAGAAAACCCGAGATAAGCCATGGAGTGAGTATAAAGGGACTGCCAGAGCGCTGTTTGACGAGGCCATGACGCAACTGAGCAATTCTTAACAAGAGGAACAGCCAGGAGCATGTGAACGAGAACCAGGTAAAGAATACAAGAAAGTCTCAAGGCCTACAGAAAACACATTTTGTAGGTGGGTAACTTTTTTTTATGAGCAGTTTCTAATAACTAAGTGACTTCATCTAATTTGGTTCGAGCAACAATGAGGTGCAGAGTATTTGTTTTATAACTGTAACTGTTTTAACTGGACATATTTTCTGTTCCTACCAGCAGGTGGATCAAACAGAAAAACGAATTTGGTGTTTGTATTTAACCCTATCTGCAGGTTTACTGATTATGAAGAATGAAAAACATTTGTTCTAATAACTTGCAACAGGTCACATGCTTAAAATGTTTCTATTAAATCAGCAACTCCAAAACGTCTGGTCATGATCAAGTTGCTTTATCTTAGTGTTAGCCGTTTTACTACACCTTCATGCATAAATATGGCTTAACATGATTGCAATTAAAGACATTTTTTGTCAATATGACAACATTTATTTAGCTTTTACTTAGAGATACTGCATATTAAGGAATTAAGAATGTTATACAAAAACTTGCTTGATAATGATCTGATACAAAACAAATCTGGTTTTAATTAAATAATAAATATATATTTTGATTGAGTTCAGTAAACTTTCTATTTGAACATTTTGTTTTTGTGTCCTTTGTGAATTTTCTTTTTTTTACGTGTAATTCAAATGTTATCAAATCAAAAATAAATCAAAAACATTTTTAAAAGATGGAGCAGGATATTTTCATGCATGTTTTCAGGATAAATCATTTCTGATAATACTGAAACATGACGTGAGGTGAGTCAATATTTATGAGGTGAAAGTGAAAGAAAACAAGTTTAGGATGATTCTGAAATGTTTTATATATTTGTTGGAACATTTCCAGAGTGATCCATGACGGCACACAGCACGGAGTCACTCACAATGACGGTGAACGGCTCCGACTAAAAAGAGCCTTTTTAAAAACACAGAATATGACAAAACACCAACAATCAAAACTAAATCTGAGCCAGTTCCAATCCCAGTTGATTAAAAACATACTGTACATAAAATAAAAACGTTTATTTTCTCATACATCTGTGCAAAGATCCCCAAATTCCCTCGAACACCACCACCGCCAAAGTGCATAACTGGAAGAACACTGTATGCTATGCATATCTTCAACACTCACATACTGGAGGTTTTACTAAAGCACAGGACAGTAGGAGTCATTATATGACAACATCCAATGGAATTAGCTTAACGTAACACATGGCACCTTACAAACGTGGAAATGTAGGTCGTCTCCTAATGCAACTTTTTTATAGTGTCCTTTTTCACCCAGTATCACTTTTAATAGGCTTATAATGCAGTCTGTATGAGCTGTTAAAAGTGATACAAAGATTTATGTATTGGAAAAAAATACTTGAGACACAGCAGTCGTTTTCTCACCTAAAGCGAAAAGTACTTTAGTCAATTTGAACCTAAATCGAGAACTCCTTTTCAAGTTGGATCCAGGCCTCGGTCCGGGCCCGGCGCTCACTTTGAGCATCATTCATCCATCAAAAAGTACAATAAATGTCACAATTATTAAATAACTTTAAATATTTTTTTTCCAGAATACACGTTACTATGTTTAGATCAGATATGTGGGCAGGCAGTCAAGCAACGTGTAAAAGCCTCAACCCCAAGTGAGCTAGTCTTAATGTTAGCGTGTGTGCTTAGCTGTAAACACAGTCGGATGGGTGACCAAAACGTCCCGTTTTCGGTGGCTGGTACCCGGTTGAAACTCCCGAAAATGTTCCCGTTTTTGAACGTGCGTTAAAAAAAATAGAGCAAGGTGAAATCAAATGTTACATGTCAGTAACAACAGAGTAACAGTGTTGTGCCTGTTTGTAGAGTTAGCGTATTTCTTCTTCTTCTTCTTCTTCTTCATCTTCTTCTTCTTTTGTCTTTAATGGCGAATCGCTTCCCCTTGGAGCATATATCGCCACCTACTGTTGATTTATTAAATGTTCATATTAAATCCTTGTCCTCAGACCAGTGTTTTTGAGGAACTTGAAGATCAGCTTGTTTGCTTAATTTCTTGATTTACTTTCGTATATTGACTTGAAATCCATGTTGTTTGACATCAACAAAAAATAAGACAAACAACTACAGATAGCACCACACGTGATGGTTACTTGTTATTATTTAGGGCTGTATGGATCAGGTTTTTGCCAAAGCGAGCCCTTTTACTAGAATAATAATATGTTATGTATTATATCAACCATATTGGTACAATGAGCGACATCTCGTGACAGATTTTGGAACATTGATTTGATTTTTCTCATGGCAGTTAGACTCTAGACTAGAGACAAACCAGCGGACTTTATTTTAATTTTTAATCTGTGTCTGTCCATTTGGTGTAGTATTTGATCCAATATTACATTTGGTTTATATATTAGTCACTTTCTTATGACATGCCAGGTTTTAGGCCTTGATTTGAACATTCAATCCTGAAAATAAAAAATCAACCAGATTAATGTTTATTTAATCCTGACTTGACTAGAGGTAAGTAAATCTGTATAGGAAGACGAGTTAAGAGGATAGAGGAGAAAAGGTTATGGTATAATTACAGAGCCTGTCCATTTATAAATTGAGGAAATCAATGTTAGTCTGTTAAACAAAGTTCGGCCATCTAATAATGTGCTATCTAATATTAAAGATCAGAGGAAAAGAACAGAACGACAGAGGTAAATCCAGAATAACAAATAAAGAAGCAAAGAGATTGTAGAGCAGTGAGAAGGAAAAAAGCTTGGTGTGTCAATTCATTACATTGCCAGTATTTTTCGTTGTTGTGAAAAAAAAATCGCCCCCTCGGATTTTTTAACAGCCCCCTCAGTCATTTCATCCTGGAGCCGGGCCTGCCTCGGTCTCTGATGTGAAAGCCTCCTTACAAAGATCATCTGTTGGAGCGTTACACTCTGTACATCTTTCCCAACTTAATGCACTTTGGGCATCTGTACCAACTCAATCAAAAAGGCTAAAGCTAACTTTAAATAAATGTCTCTTACACTTTAATGTTGGTAATTATCTTTTTGTTTCTTTTTGGAGTAACTGATCTACACAGAGGCCACCAGAGGACGCTGCTCTATTAATTTCAGTCCATGACAGCCGCCTGTCTGTTCTGGATTAACAACGTGTCACGTGTTCTGAATTGACCAATCAAAATCGAGTATTCAACTAAACCGTGTAATACAAGTCGTGAAATAACTGCACATAATTAACAGGGTTCTTTGTAGTACTTCCATTTACCGACGGTGGGGGCCAGGGACGTGCACAGACATTTTGGGGGGCGGGAGCTCAAGTGAGAAAAAGGGCACTTCCCATAATCATTTATTAATTAATGTAAAACAAAAGGTTAAATGTAGTTTCACATCTCTGACTTACTAACCTGTAGGTATATTGACTTGGAAGCTTGTTATGGTTGGGCTGATTTTAGAAAATTGCCTTTAAGTAGTTTCATCTGAATTGTTGTATTGTTTTATAAATAGTGTTGTATGTAAAATAATCAGGTAGTTTTTGAAAAATAAATTCAGTAGAATAAAAAAAAAAAGCAATTAGGCAGATAAATAAAAATGTACTTGAATAAGTTTACTAGAAATGATCCAAATGAAAACTCTACAATGAAATTGAATGTGAAAGGACACCCCAGTATAAGTAGACAGGTGCTGCCCGGCTCTCACACAGGTGTTGCTCGTTCAGCTCATTTGGCAGGGAGTCTACAAATGGTGCCACTTCCTGTGTGATCTAGATCATTCAGTCATGGGGACTCAACTCTACCTAGGTGTGATCGTCGTGACTCTTTTTGCGACGACTGTTGCCAATGCAGGTATGCTTAGCACATGTATGTAAACATCTGCTTTTGTTGGGGGATGTAGGGAAATATATAATGATCATTTGTTTGCAGAAATCAAAGTACAGTGTGAAAAAGACTCCATAAGCATCACATGGACGATCCCCTCGAGGCTGCGGCAATATGCAGCTCGTCACTTCCTCGGAACCTGCATGCCATCTGGGTTTCATGTTCTGCCCAGGGGAGAGGGGAAAGCTGAGTTTAACTACAAACTAGATGACTGCAATTTTAAAAGACTGGTAATGTAACTGCCATGTTTCACCAAAATACCTCTCAGCCTTTTCAATGTCATAATGAGCTTCTTTTTTTTCTTCAGGTGAAAGGGAAGAATCTCATCTACAAAAATGAGCTGACTTTCAGGCCCCAACCAAGGTCGAGTCCTGCAGCTTATGTGTATCCCATCGAGTGCGTTTATCCAAGGTAGGAGCTTCTTTCTTATTTAAATTCAAGTTAAAGCTGATGGATAAATGTTGTTAATATATTTTCAGACCTAAGGGGTGGGTTCCTCCTTTCCTGAACCCGGGGTCAGGTGTTGCCGAAGGCCGAGGAGGGCTGGAGTTCCACATGCTGCTCCTAAATGGTGAGGGCTCATGCTCCCAAAGGCAAAACACTCAAAAAATGCACACTAAGCCGTTTTTACTTTACCCCTCACAGAACAAATGACAGCGGTAGCGGAGACAAATGTCATCCCCCTGGGCTCCTTCATGCCAATATGGGCAACAGTGGAGCAGAAGTCCCATCAGCCATTGCTGCTGCTCATGGAGGAATGTGTGGCAGCCACTACGCCTGAGCTGCAGGCTAACAGCAATGTGTACCCCATCATTAGAAATAAGGGGTGAGATCCAGTCTCTGATTTCTTTCATTGTTTTCTGGAGTTTAGTCCTTATCTCTTATCTGAATTTCTTCAGGTGTCTCCTGGACAGTGTGAAGGGAAACTCCAGGTTTCTCCCTCGGTACCACTCGTCTGCAATCATCCTCTACCTGCAGTCCTTCAAGTTTGGTCTCGGCGAGGAGGTGAGGGGGTAAATGTAAAGTGCTCTAAAGAATATTTGGTTCCTAGCAAACATGTATGTTTCATGTGCTCCTCAGGTGTACATTCACTGCAAACTGCTCGCATGGGATCCTGAAGTTCTAAGTGAGAGCAAGAAAGCTTGCCACTATGTAAAGGAAAATGAGCGGTAAGGGAAGAGTTTGATTTGTTGGAAGTACGTGAAAATGTTCTGGCCAGCAGTTTAATATGATGAATGCAACTGATGCCATGAGCAACAAGTATGCACCATTAGCCAAGGATGCTAGCTTATGTTAGCATAACATATCCAACTTGAAGTAGATCAATGCATGTACTTTGATCAGTATTGTGCTTTTATATATCTATAATAAATGATATCTTGCTAACTAACAAAGTATAGACAACAATAATGACGAATGATAATTGGAAAATATTTGAGAATAACAATATATTTGTTTTAAAAGGAGGGGCACTCAAATGATTAAACATGACATGACACACATGTCTTGTACTTGAGTAAAAGTAGAAGCACACAGATCTTGTACTTGAGTAAAAGTAGAAGTAACAGAGTGTAGGAATACTCTGTTACAGTAAAAGTCCTGCATTCAAAATGTTCCTCAAGTAAAAGTATTCTCATCTAAATATAGTCAAAGTAGCGACAGTAAAAGTAGTCATTGTGCAGGTTGGTCCATTTCACAATAATTTATATGATATGTTTTATAATGATTGATCATGAAAGTGTTCTCAAAGCTGGTAAAGGTGCAGCTAGTTTGAATGACTTTGTATACTGCAGGGTAGCTTGTGGATTTACTCCAGGTGGAACTAAAGTCTGATTTAACACTTGATTAGATTTCACATCATTCATCCAGATCTGTAAAGTAACTAAAGGTATTAAATACATGTAGTGGAGTAGAAGTACACCATGTACCTCTGAACTGTAGTGGAGTAGAAGAACAAAGTAGCAAAACATTGAAATACTTAAATAAAGTACAAGTATCTCAAAATTGTGCCCAAGTATAGTACTTGTTGAGTTTATGAACTTAGTTACTTTACACCATGTCGAAACATCACACCTTTGTTATCACGGCTTTTTTCTTCTGTGTATACAAAATGTTTTAAAGCCATGCTGATGTATTTGAGCCTTAACGATGGCTGCCTCCTCAGATGGGAACTCCTGGATGACCCCATGCAGAGCTCCATGTGTGACTGCTGTTCTAGGACCTGCAACACTCGCTCCAAGAGAGGAGACGAATGGGGTATCTCTTTCATGCTAACTTGTATGCTTTTTTAATCTAGTCTTTTTCATTATGAAGTTATTTTTTTTTTTTCCACCTCAGAATCCAACAGCTTCATGCACACTTCTGTGTTGGGACCCCTGATCATAATGGATCCAATGCAACAAAATGCCCACAATGCATCAGAAGTTTCCATTGCTGACCAAGGTTAATGAGTATTTATTTATTTATGGTATTTGTCTTGAAGTTTTGTTAAAAACTTGCCATAAGACTAATGTTTCTAAACATTTTCTCAACAGGAAGTCCAGTCTAAGATTGGAGACTGAACAGAGGGCCCAGGTGGACGACATCCATATGCAGATTAAAGTTGTCTATAATATCTGTATGAATAAAACTGTTAACTCCTGTTGAGTATAAAACGAGTATCTTTACTTCATATGAAGGTCCTACTGTCCTCAACTGTGTCCATCTGTCCCATCAGTAGAACTTTACTAATTATGTGTGACTTTTGTCATTGAAAGATACCGTCAATTATAATGTAACCTTTAATGGCCATGTGAGTTGGAGTATAGCCCCTGAATTTCTTTCACTTTCCATTTTAAATTGAGCTCTGCACATGATATACATTCTGACATTACATACACCAGCAGATTTAAAAGCTATGGTGATCTGTCTGGTATTGCAACTATGGCAATTATTTATGTTGAGCCTTATTTGAAAAGACAATTCTGATCTGAATTTATTTTCTGGGCACTCATGCCTGCAGTTGAATGTAGCATAGTTTACTTTCTGGCCATGAATATAAAACCAATAGGGATGGCCTGCATGGCACGTGTTTATGCAGTTAAAAGAGGACATCATAGCAACACAGCTAATATTCAGATGCGTGAGTGTGGATATTTTCTCACTGAATACAACTTAAATGTACCTTTTTCACTTTCCTTGAGTTTCCATTAGGTCAAAGATATCAAAATAACACATTTGAATAGGACAGGACATCTGATAAAGGAATACTACCTTCCCCCAAATGATTTGTTTAGAAATGACTCACCTTTTAATTCTCAAAGAAAACTTTTTCTTGCACGACTTGACGTTGAACAAAAAATCCCAACGTATACATATATTAATGTTAATATATATAACAGCAAAACTAAATCAAAACATTAAGACAACCCATGCACTATCATCCTTAAAGTGTTTTAAATAAGGATGTAAGGTAGTCACACAGGATAATAAATTGATTAACAAATGGTGATTTTGTGCTGCTGATGAAACTGAATAAAAAGGAATTGGGTGTAAGGGCTAATGTGATTGGATGCTCTCCATGCTGTAATCAGTGTGCTAGCTGCTGCAGCTGGGACTGTTGACAGGCACCAGGTGAAATACGTTATCTTGATGAATGCCTCTCAGGAACAAGGTATAAGAACATGCACTGTGTCAGTAGCAAGCATTCGGTCATGATGGTTTCATTTTGTCAAGGTGCACTGCTTCTGAGCCTGGCAGCTGCCATGGCAGTATATGCAGGTAAGACTGGAAACAATTAAAGTCTTGTTATTAACCTTGACTCAAATATTTGAGTCTGAACTTAATTTATTTGTGTTGCAGACATGAACGTGGACTGTGGGCCAGATTTTGTGACGCTGATGTGGACAGAAAGCCGACCCCAGGCCGACACGTCGCTTCTCCGTCTGGGTAACTGTTTCCCAACTAGCTTCTCAGCAGGAGAGGCCTACTTCTATGTGGATCTCACTGACTGTAACTTTAGGAGACTGGTATGAATATATATTTTTTTAAACCTACAAACTGTGAGTGCTATATTTCCTACAGCTCTCTCAGGGGGATCTTTGTCTCTCTAACAGGTCACCGGGGATGCACTGGTGTACAGCAATGATCTGACCTACGTTGCTTCTGCGGATTCTTACAATTTGGCCTTCACCCACCCAGTTGTCTGTGCATATGAGAGGTTAGTGTTCATACCAACATAAGGTGCTAAAGGGTGACCCTACCCTTAACTAACAATTCCAATGTAGCATTTTCATGGCCTGGGAAAGTTCAATTTGTTAATAAGCTTCTCCCTCTCAATGCCACCAAGCATGGAAGTCCGTCCCAAACTTGTGATGTCATCAGGTATAAAGTCTGAAGCTGCTATATACACAATGAATGGGAGACTGATTTAGGGAATCTACAGCCTGTTTCTGTTCTATTCCCAAATTAGCTTTATCTATTGAAGTGTTCTCAACAAAAAGTACCCATTTATTGAGAACAATCTCTAAGGTACACTGTGTTCCCAATTCATTGTCAATTGAGTTTTTCTCATAGTTTTAATTGAAGATCACAAATTTAAGTTCACTCTAGTTTTTTGCGTTTTAGAGGAAGTCTTTTAGCTTAGGCGTAACAGTTCATAACTAGAGAATGCAATTCCTGAAGAAATTGCTATTGGGAATACTTTATGCTGATGTTGAATTGCTATGCTTAAATGTAATGTGTAAGAAGAAAGTGAAGAATTTAGATTGAAATGATACATGAACACTGGGGGCTTGAATGTGTTGGAAGAAAATAAAGTAAAAAAGCTTGGGAAAGCAGTAGAATATTTGAACTGCGAACTATTGAACTAACTTGATGATGAATGATCTGTCGCCATGGCAATGGTATTTGACACCCCATAATATGCTTAGATATGTGGATGGCTTCATTGTAATCGAACCTGTAGTTTTTGGGCAGTTTGGAGCATTTTCACTGAAGTTATGAGAACCATGTTTCATGGCAAGCATCGTGTTCCCATGGCAACGGAATTTGAAGAAATCTCAACTGTCCCGTAGATGTCTTCACGGCTGGACTGTTGGCACACATGTGAAGTTTTAGCACTTTGACAATTTCCACAGGAGTTATAGCAATATTGTGTTATTGCAAGGGATGCGTTCCCATGGCAACAGCTTTTGACGAAAATTCACTAATGGCACAGATATGTTGAGGGCTGGACAATTAATTGTCATCTGAAGTCTGGTGGTGTAGTGACCATTTTCATATCAGTTACGACAACATCCGGTTTCATGGCGATGGGATGTGTTTTTATGGAAACGGCCTATGGTGAGATCTCAGATTTGGCGTACAGCTGTTGAGGCATGGACCGGTGATATACAAGTGAAGATTGGGGGACGATTGGACCTTGTCCATTGGAGTTACAGCGACGTCGTGTTATAAGGCGAGGGATGCGTTGCCATAGTAACACCACATTACGTAACATCAGATTTGATGTAATTTGTTCAGGGCCCGATGTTAACCATCATGTGATGATTGGTGGCATTCTGAGCATGTCAGTTGGAGTTATGACATCATCATGTTCCATCACACAGGTGTTTGAGCTCACGACGTTATGAAACACCTGTCCTTGAGCCCAGAGATCAAAGGTTTCCATGGTGATGTGCAGTTATCAGTGAGAGGAGAGCCTTTCCATTGTTCTGAATGAGAGGTGAACGTTTTGTCGAAGAACCGTAACATATATCGGTGAAGCATCTCAAGAACCCTTTGCATCTGAAGTGTGCTTTTTTTGTAGTTTCGGGTCAATAATGTGGCATTTTTGGCAGACTAACTAAAGGTGTGCTGCTGGGAGGAAAGATGAGCCTGAATGTACAACGTGCTTTAATGGAGCTACGAGATGTTTTTCCAGGTTTCTCATGAAAAATGATGTCTTGGGAGTGTAGGGTTTGGGAATTATGGCAGGTTTAAAAATATATACAGGACTGTCTCAGAAAATTAGAATATTGTGATAAAGTTCTTTATTTTCTGTAATGCAATTTAAAAAAAAATGTCATACATTCTGGATTCATTACAAATCAACTGAAATATTGCAAGCCTTTTATTATTTTAATATTGCTGATTATGGCATACAGCTTAAGAAAACTCAAAAATCCTATCTCAAAAAATTAGAATAGTTCCTCAGACCAAGTAAAAAAAAAAGATTTATAACAGCAAAACACAATCAAACATTTGAAAATGTCCATTAATGCACTCAGTACTTGGTTGGGAATCCTTTTGCACGGATTACTGCATCAATGCGGCGTGGCATGGAGGCAATCAGCCTGTGGCATTGCTGAGGTGTTATGGATGCCCAGGATGCTTCAATAGCGGCCTTTAGCTCATTAGCATTGTTGGGTCTGGTGTCTTTCAGCTTCTTCTTCACAATACCCCACATATTCTCTATGGGGTTCAGGTCAGGGGAATTTGCAGGCCAATCGAGGACAGTAATGCCATGGTCAGTACACCAGTTACTGGTGGTTTTGGCACTGTGGGCAGGTGCCAGATCATGCTGGAAAATGAATTCCTCATCTCCATAGAGCTTTTCAGCAGACGGAAGCATGTAGTGCTCTAAAATCTCTTGGTACACAGCTGCATTTACTCTGGGCTTGATGAAACACAGTGGACCAACACCAGCAGCTGACATGGCTCCCCAAACCATCGCTGACTGTGGGAACTTCACACTGGATTTCAAGCAACTTGGATTTTGCTCCTCTCCAGCCTTTCTCCAGACTCTGGCGCCTTGACTTCCAAATGAAATACAAAACTTGCTTTCGTCTGAAAAGAGGACTTTGGACCACTGTGCAACTGTCCAGTGCTTCTTTTCCTTAGCCCAAGTCAGACGCCTCTTCCGTTGTCTTGAGTTCAGAAGTGGCTTGACCATGGGAATACGGCTATTGTAGCCCATTTCCCGGACACGTCTGTGAACAGTGACTTTTGATACCTGGACTCCAGCTTCAGTCCACTGTCTTTGAAGCTCCCCCAAATTCTGGAAGCGACTCTTCTTCACAATGCTGTTAAGGCTGCGGTCATCTCTCTTGGTTGTGCAGCGTTTCCTGCCACATTTCCCCCTTCCAACAGACTTTTTGTGGATGTGCTTTGAAACTGCACTCTGTGAACAGCTTGCTCTTTGAGAAATTTCTTTTTGTGTCTTACCCTCCTGATGGAGGGTGTCAATGACGGTCCTCTGGACAGCAGTCAGATCAGCAGTCTTCCCCATACTTGTGATTTAGTTTACTGAACCAAGCTGAGTGTTTTTCAAGGCTCAGGAAACCCTTGCAGGTGTTTCGAGTTAATTACACGATTCAAGTGATTCGTTGAACACCCTACTAGTATACTTTTTCATGATATTCTAATATTTAGAGATAGGATATTTGAGTTTTCTTAAGCTGTATGCCATAATCAGCAATATTAAAATAATAAAAGGCTTGCAATATTTCAGTTGATTTGTAATGAATCCAGAATGTATGACATTTTTGTTTTTTTAATTGCATTACAGAAAATAAAGAACTTTATCACAATATTCTAATTTTCTGAGACAGTCCTGTATATGAAAGCGAATTTCAAGCAGTCCTCCACTTTAGCTGTGACTCAAGCACTCTAGCATTAACGAGCTGCGCAATACACACTAATGTTTCAGTCCTATCTCTCAACCAGGTCTCAGTTTGTCAGCATCAGCGGCTCATCCTCCCCCCCGGCCCCAGTCAACCATGGTGTCCCCCAAGGCTCCTTGCTTGGTCCCCTACTTTTCACCATTTACATGCTCCCCCTTGGCCAGATCATACGTCACTTCGGTCTCAATTTCCACTGCTACGCTGATGACACTCAGCTCTATCTCAGCACCTCACCATCTGCCCAGTTCCTTCCACAGTCTCTGGTCAATTGTCTCCATGCCATTAAAAACCTGGATGACAGCAAATCTACTCAAACTCAACAGTAAGAAGACTGAGCTCATGGTTGTGGCCCCCAAGGCACTGCTCCGGAAGGTTGGGGATCTCCTCCTCCACATTGACGGCTGTTCCATCTCCCCGTCTCCCGAAGTCCGTAACCTGGGTGTCATCCTTGACTCAACTCTCATTTCAGTCACATATCAAATCCGTCACCAAGTCTGCCTTCTATCACCTCAGGAACATCTCCCATCTACGACCATCACTCTCCGATTCCGTGGCCGAGACCCTCATCCATGCATTCGTCTCCTCCCGGTTGGACTACTGCAACGGAGTCGTGTTCGGGGTTCCCAGTAAAGCCCTGGACAGGCTCCAGTATGTGCAGAACTCGGCTGCCAGGGTGCTCACTCACACCAAGCCCTGGCAGCACATCACCCCCACCATCATCCACCTCCACTGGCTCCCAGTCAAGCACCGTATCACATATAAACTCCTTCCTCTGACCTACAAATGCCTCCATGCCCTCGACCCCCAATACCTGTCTGACCTTCTCCGCCACCACACTCCATCCCGGAAGCTCCGATCGTCTGGACAGGATCTCCTCTCTACCCCCCGCACCAAGTTGCGGACTTTCGGTGACAGAGCTTTCAGTGTAGCATCCCCCACCCTCTGGAACTCTCTCCCCCCCGAAATCCGCAGCGCCCCAACCCTGGACACTTTCAAAAAAGCCCTCAAAACGCACCTTTTCACCAAGGCTTTCCCCACTATATAGTTAGTTTGATAAGTTTCTTTTTATTTTTCCGCTACTTGCTTGCCCCCCCCTCCCTGACCTGTCTGCCTCTTTTCCCTTACTCCCCCCCCCCCCCATAGATCGTAGCATACCAGGCCCAAAGACTGGTATGCTACGATCTATGACCCGGTGTTTAAAACCTACAGTCTAGGAGATCTGCAGTTTAACATTGGCCTGATGAATGGTGGGTAAACAACATGAGAAACTCTCTACGAACGGCAGCTCTCCCTGACTTTTGTAACTTAATAACTCTTCCTCTGTTTACTGCCCTAGACGACTTCTCAGGCCCTGCTGAATCTACACGCTTTCCTCTGGGCTCCATCATCCCCATCATGGCTAGTGTGGTGCAGAACACCCATCAGCCCTTGCTGCTGCTTCTTGAGGAATGTGTAGCAGCTACCACACCAGAGCTGTACCCTGAAAGCACCATGTACCCCATCATCTCCAATAAAGGGTACTCTCGGCAATGAGCATTGATTTTGGTGGAAACCTTGGTAGTAATGCTAATACATTTTCTTTAACCCAACAGATGTCTTTTGGAAAGTGTGTCGTCACAATCAAAATTCGAACCAAGGCAAAAGTCATCGGAGATCCGCCTATCACTTCAGACCTTTACGTTTGCTATGGGAGAAGAGGTAAATTGAACTTTACATTTTTTTCAGATTCAAGGTTTTATTGTGGAAACTGAGATTAATTGATGCCATGACGCCTATATTTCCCCTCTACTCAACAGGTCTTTATCCACTGCAAACTTTTGGCTTGGGATCCCAATGGTCTTGACAGCACTAAGAAAGCCTGCCACTTTGTCGAAGGGCATGGGTAAAAATAGTACTTTAATATATCAGAATTTGACTTGTAGGTTAATTTGTTTTACATGAGATGACTTATTCAGCTTAAGCCCAGTCTACTGAAGATACAGATGGATCCCGTTCATAACTATTCAAACTTAGTGGAGACTTTATTTGAAAGAGTTGAGATGCATTTTAATGATCTTTTCATCCAATCTTCATGAACTCAGTTGGGAGTTGCTGGACAACTTGGCCCAGAGCAATCTTTGTGACTGCTGTGAATCGAAATGCAAGTCAAGGAGGCAGAGGAGTGTTGCTTCAGGTATGTACACAACTTCTGCTGTATTACACTTGTTTGGTTGACTGGTACTAAAATATATATTTTTGCAGAGAACCATGGAATGGTACAAAAAGCAGTCATTGGGCCATTTACCATCACAGATATGAATTCCTGAAGGTAAGGGTTTCGTATTGCAATATACATTTATTCTGAACGGCTATATTAAACTTTGTTCTCCCAACAGGAATGGATCCATTTCGCTGACTGGTTTCTTCAATCTGAATTTGGTTTTTATTCTTGGTTCTCTTTGCATTTCAGATTGTATGTGGCCAATAAAAAATAAATAAAAAAAAGTTTCCGAACCACTTAATTGAAGTTCTCAAATTATTGGGTTTGATTCGCCTTTTGTGTGAAATGGTTTAAACTGAGCTGTATTACTGAATCTTTAGGACAGTGTCTTATTTCTGGGAACATTTCCAGCTCTGTTCAATGTCATGAACTTTTTTCCTGTGTCAAGTTCCCAGAAATATTGATCACACTAAATATTTGAAAGCAATATGATTACGTTCAACTTTTTGTTCAAATTTCCAAACAAGAACTCTAAAGATACTTACATAAGCATTAACTGTTAATTCTGTATTCTTCAAGCAGGTCAAGGCTAAACTCAGTAATTGTCCAAAGAATATTATGGCTGAACAATAAAAAGAATGGATTCAAAGCTTTTCAGCACTGTACTCAATTGGCCCTTTTGTTGTTGTATGGACTTGTTCCATAAGGTTCAACATGTAATCGTCAAACTCTCAATTGCAGACTGATTCTTGGTACATAATACACTCTATCGCTCCTATTCACCTTAGCTGAAATATGTTGCTGTTTTGGTTCATGACTAAAGAGACGAGGATTTAGCCTAATATTTATTGAACTAGGAGAGGAACTGTCTTTTTTGCATCATGGGTGTCGCAGCATTATATGACACTTTTTGAAATGATTAGTTTTGACCCCCCCACTTCTACCATGTAGAAAGTCCGTGAATCGGTCTATCCACTCGCCGCACTTTGTAGAGAGCTGTGTCAGTGCTTCACTATCAAATCCATTCCACATGCTTATTGGAGAGTGGTTTCTTAGCCTACTTGTTGTGTTTCTTAACAGAGAGGAGAGGGAGAGAGAGAGGTTAACATGTGTTTTTAGTTTTATGTATTTATGTATTTGTTTCTGTTCAAGAACCCAAATAGAGTTGTTACAAATAAAACATGTTCTTCAGCCCCCTTGCAATGTGGGATTTTATTTTTGGTTGGTAGAGCTGGTCATTTCAAAAGTAGCTCACCAGCCCAAAAAGTGTGGGCACCCCTGACCTACAATATTCTGCTTGAAAAGGACTTTGCGTGCGATTGTGAACCACAACACTCAGGCTGCGACTCGTTCATGGTTCTTCCAGTCTTAATAATGACTTTCTTCACACTGTGGACAAACAGTTATTTTCAAAGTGCCTGTAGAAACTGGTGCTCATGCACTAAATGCCACGAAGTTCCTTAGTGTTTTTATTTCCTTCACATTCTCAAGGCTTTTTTAGTTGGTCTACTGTGGGTTGCTTTTGTGCTCCTCGATGGAGACTGGTATGTTTGCTGTAAGAATGACGGCTCTGAGAAACAGGTACAGTTAGCCTGCAAAGCTGAGGCGAATATCACGGACAACCAGAGAGTCATCATTGAAGAACTGAAAAACTCTTCCCAGGTGAGTGCTTCCACTCTTGATCTTGATCATGTTGTTTCGACAGGTGGATCAAACAGAAAAACGAATTTGGTGTTTGTATTTAACCCTATCTGCAGGTTTACTGATTATGAAGAATGAAAAACATTTGTTTTAATAACTTGCAACAGGTCACATGCTTAAAATGTTTCTATTAAATCAGCAACTCCAAAACGTCTGTTCATGATCAAGTCGCTTTATCTTAGTGTTTATGGATTTTTAAACCTATTTAGATATTAGAATGTGCTTTTTATGTTAAAAATCATCATCACTTTTATTTAAATAAATGTAAATGCTCTGTGCTCAATGTGACAGGCGTTGGTGCCAGACAGTCTGCTAGTGTGTTTGTTTTTTTCCACCTCCTGCTCTCTTTCCTCTTGGATTAGGGGTAAAGTCCAGGATGGTGATAAGATACCCTTTCTCCCTTTATCTACACGGGCTGATCATTGAGGAGGCACACCCTGAAGAGATCTGTCTCTCCATGGATCATGATCTGATGATGACTGCAGAGCTGAAGTGTACCTTGTTTAAAATGTCAACTGTAAAATGTGTGAGACGAGGTTTAGGACTTTAGGTGGTACATCGCTTCCTCACGTAGTTCAGCTTTATTTAGGTTTATTGGCCTTTGCCCCCCCCCCCCAATTTGATTTCTGTATAAACTGTATAGTGGATAGGCTGCAGTAGCTCAGTCTGTACAGACGGTGCTTTGTAACGGAGGGGCGCCGGTTTACTACACCTTCATGCATAAATATGGCTTAACATGATTGCAATTAAAGACATTTTTTGTCAATATGACAACATTTATTTAGCTTTTACTTAGAGATACTGCATATTAAGGAATTAAGAATGTTATACAAAAAGTAGCTTGATAATGATCTGATACAAAACAAATCTGGTTTTAATTAAATAATAAATATATATTTTTGATTGAGTTCAGTAAACTTTCTATTTGAACATTTTGTTTTTGTGTCCTTTGTGAATTTTCTTTTTTTACGTGTAATTCAAATGTTATCAAATCAAAATAAATCAAAACATTTTTAATAGATGGAGCAGGATATTTTCATGCATGTTTTCAGGATAAATCATTTCTGATAATACTGAAACATGACGTGAGGTGAGTCAATATTTATGAGGTGAAAGTGAAAGAAAAGAAGTTTAGGATGATTCTGAAATGTTTTATATATTTGTTGGAACATTTCCAGAGTGATCCATGACGGCACACAGCACGGAGTCACTCACAATGACGGTGAACGGCTCCGACTAAAAAGAGCCTTTTTAAAAACACGAAATATGACAAAACACCAACAATCAAAACTAAATCTGAGCCAGTTCCAATCCCAGTTGTTTAATAACATACTGTACATAAAATACAAACGTTTATTTTCTCATCTGTGCAAAGATCCCCAAATTCCCTCGAACACCACCACCGCCAAAGTGCATAACTGGAAGAACACTGTATGCTATGCATATCTTCAACACTCACATCCTGGAGGTTTTACTAAAGCACAGGACACTAGGAGTCATTATATGACAACATCCAATGGAATTAGCTTAACGTAACACATGACACCTTACAAACGTGGAAATGTAGGTAGTCTCCTCATGCACCTTTTTTATAGTGTCCTTTTTCGCCTAGTATCACTTTTAATAGGCTTATAATGCAGTCTGTATGAGCTGTTAAAAGTGATACTAAGATTTATGTATTGGAAAAAAATACTTGAGACACAGCAGTCGTTTTCTCACCTAAAGAGAAAAGTACTTTAGTCAATTTGAACCTAAATCGAGAACTCCTTTTCAAGTTGGATCCAGGCCTCGGTCTCTGATGTGAAAGTCTGTACATCTTTCCCTACTTAATGCACTTTGGGCATCTGCACCAACTCAATCAAAAAGGCTAAAGCTAACTTTAAATAAATGTCTCTTACACTTTAATGTTGGTAATTATCTTTGTGTTTCTTTTTGGACTGACTGATCTATACAGAGGCCACCAGAGGACGCTGCTCTATTCATTTCAGTCCATGACAGCGGTCTGTCTGTTCTGGATTAACGACGTGTCACGTGTTCTGAATTGACCAATCAGAATCGAGTATTCAACTAAACCACGTAATACAAATCGTGAAATAACTGCACATAATTAACAGGGTTCTTTGTAGTACTTCCATTTACCGACGGAGGGGGCCAGGGACGTGCACAGACATTTTGGGGGGCGGGAGCTCAAGTGAGAGAAAGGGCACTTCCTATAATCATTTATAAAAAAAAGTTTTAAAACAAAAGGTTAAATGTAGTTGCACATCTCTGACTTACTAACCTGTAGGTATATTGACTTGGAAGCTTGTTATGGTTGGGCTGATTTTAGAAAATTGCCTTTAAGTAGTTTCATCTGAATTGTTGTATTGTTTTATAAATAGTGTTGTATGTAAAATAATCAGGTAGTTGTTGAAAAATAAATTCAGTAGAATAAAAAAAAAGAAGCAATTAGGCAGATAAATAAAAATGTACTTGAATAAGTTTCATAGAAATGATCCAAATGAAAACTCTACAATGAAATTGAATGTGAAATGACACCCCAGTATAAGTAGACAGGTGCTGCCCTGCTCTCACACAGGTGTTGCTCGTTCAGCTCATTTGGCAGGGAGTCTACAAATGGTGCCACTTCCTGTGTGATCTAGATCATTCAGTCATGGGGACTCAACTCTACCTAGGTGTGATAGTCGTGACTCTTTTTGCAACGACTGTTGCCAATGCAGGTATGCTTAGCACATGTATGTAAACATCTGCTTTTGTTGGGGGATGTAGGGAAATATATAATAATGATTTGTTTGCAGAAATCAAAGTACAGTGTGAAAAAGACTCCATAAGCATCACATGGACGATCCCCTCGAGGCTGCGGCAATATGCAGCTCGTCACTTCCTCGGAACCTGCATGCCATCTGGGTTTCATGTTCTGCCCAGGGGAGAGGGGAAAGCTGAGTTTAACTACAAACTAGATGACTGCAATTTTAAAAGACTGGTAATGTAACTGCCATGTTTCACCAAAATACCTCTCAGCCTTTTCAATGTCATAATGAGCTTCTTTTTTTCTTCAGGTGAAAGGGAAGAATCTCATCTACAAAAATGAGCTGACTTTCAGGCCCCAACCAAGGTCGAGTCCTGCAGCTTATGTGTATCCCATCGAGTGCGTTTATCCAAGGTAGGAGCTTCTTTCTTATTGAAATTCAAGTTAAAGCTGATGGATAAATGTTGTGAATATGTTTCAGACCTAAGGGGTGGGTTCCTCCTTTCCTGAACCCGGGGTCAGGTGTTGCCGAAGGCCGAGGAGGGCTGGAGTTCCACATGCTGCTCCTAAATGGTGAGGGCTCATGCTCCCAAAGGCAAAACACTCAAAAAATGCACACTAAGCCGTTTTTACTTTTCCCCTCACAGAACAAATGACAGCGGTAGCGGAGACAAATGTCATCCCCCTGGGCTCCTTCATGCCAATATGGGCAACCGTGGAGCAGAAGTCCCATCAGCCATTGCTGCTGCTCATGGAGGAATGTGTGGCAGCCACTACGCCTGAGCTGCAGGCTAACAGCAATGTGTACCCCATCATTAGAAATAAGGGGTGAGATCCAGTCTCTGATTTCTTTCATTGTTTTCTGGAGTTTAGTCCTTATCGCTGATCTGAATTTCTTCAGGTGTCTCCTGGACAGTGTGAAGGGAAACTCCAGGTTTCTCCCTCGGTACCACTCGTCTGCAATCATCCTCTACCTGCAGTCCTTCAAGTTTGGTCTCGGCGAGGAGGTGAGGGGGTAAATGTAAAGTGCTCTAAAGAATATTTGGTTCCTAGCAAACATGTATGTTTCATGTGCTCCTCAGGTGTACATTCACTGCAAACTGCTCGCATGGGATCCTGAAGTTCTAAGTGAGAGCAAGAAAGCTTGCCACTATGTAAAGGAAAATGAGCGGTAAGGGAAGAGTTTGATTTGTTGGAAGAACGTGAAAATGTTCTGGCCAGCAGTTTAATATGATGAATGCAACTGATGCCATGAGCAACAAGTATGCACCATTAGCCAAGGATGCTAGCTTATTTTAGCATAACATATCCCACTTGAAGTAGATCAATGCATGTACTTTGATCAGTATTGTGCTTTTATATATCTATACAAAATGATCTCCTGCTAACTAACAAAGTATAGACAACAATTGTGACGAATGATAATGGTAAAATATTTGAGAATAACAATATATTTGTTTTAAAAGGAGGGGCACTCAAATGATTAGCCAACCTAATGAGATTTATGAAATAAAAAAAGCCCTGAGCTTTTGTAAAATGTTCACCTTTTTCTGCACTGTAGATGGAAATATATCTTTTGGTCATTAACTTGATATTTATACTTTTACCAGTTTGTTTTTTATAGAAACATCACACCATTTTATAACGGCTTTTTTCTTCTGTGTATACAAAATGTTTTAAAGCCATGCTGATGTATTTGAGCCTTAACGATTGCTGCCTCCTCAGATGGGAACTCCTGGATGACCCCATGCAGAGCTCCATGTGTGACTGCTGTTCTAGGACCTGCAACACTCGCTCCAAGAGAGGAGACGAATGGGGTATCTCTTTCATGCTAACTTGTATGCTTTTTTAATATAGTCTTTTTCATTCTGAAGTCATTGTTTTTTTTTCCACTTCAGAATCCAACGGCTTCATGCACACTTCTGTGTTGGGACCCCTGATCATAATGGATCCATCGCAACAAAATGCCCACAATGCATCAGAAGTTTCCATTGCTGACCAAGGTTAATGAGTATTTATTTGTCTTGAAGTTTTGTTAAAAACTTGCCATAAGACTAACGTTGCTAAACATTTTCTCAACAGGAAGTCCAGTCTAAGATTGGAGACTGAACAGAGGGCCCAGGTGGACGACATCCATATGCAGATTAAAGTAGTCTATAATCTCTGTATAAATAAAACTGTTAACTCCTGTGGAGTATAAAACAAGTATCTTTACTTCATATGAAGGTCCTACTGTCCTCAACTGTGTCCATCTGTCCCATCAGTAGAACTTTACTAATTATGTGTGACTTTTGTCATTGAAAGATACCGTCAATTATAATGTAGCCTTTAATGGCCATGTGAGTTGGAGTATAGCCCCTGAATTTCTTTCACTTTCCATTTTACATTGAGCTCTGTACATGATACACATTCTGACATTACATACACCAGCAGATTGAAAAGCTATGGTGATCTGTCTGGTATTACAACTATGGCAATTATTTATGTTGAGCCTCATTTGAAAAGACAATTCTGATCTGAATTTATTTTCTGGGCACTCATGCCTGCCTTTGAATATAGCACAGTTTACTTTCTGGCCATGAATATAAAACCAATAGGGATGGCCTGCATGGCACGTGTTTA
Organism: Notothenia rossii; assembly: GCF_949606895.1. Taxonomy (NCBI): domain Eukaryota; kingdom Metazoa; phylum Chordata; class Actinopteri; order Perciformes; family Nototheniidae; genus Notothenia; species Notothenia rossii. The sequence goes on from NC_136902.1 coordinate 5,519,881, forward strand.
TGCAGTTAAAAGAGGACATCATAGCAACACAGCTAATATTCAGATGCGTGAGTGTGGATATTTTCTCACTGAATACAACTTAAATGTATTGAGAAATTTACCTTTTTCACTTACCTTGAGTTTCCATTAGGTCAAAGATATCAAAATAACACATTTGAATAGGACAGGACATCTGATAAAGGAATACTACCTTCTCCCAAATGATTTGTTTAGAAATGACTCACCTTTTAATTCTCAAAGAAAACCTTTTCTTGCACGACTTGACGTTGAACAAAGAATCCCAACGTATACATATATTAATGTTAATATAAATAACAGCAAAACTAAATCAAAACATTAAGACAACCCATGCACTATCATCCTTAAAGTGTTTTAAATAAGAATGTAAGGTAGTCACACAGGATAATAAATTGATTAACAAATGGTGATTTTGTGCTGCTGATGAAGCTGAATAAAAATGAATTGGGTGTAAGGGCTAATGTGATTGGATGCTCCCCATGCTGTAATCAGTGTGCTATCTGCTGCAGCTGGGACTGTTGACAGGCACCAGGTGAAATATACGTTATCTTGATGAATGCCTCTCAGGAACAAGGTATAAGAACATGCACTGTGTCAGTAGCAAGCATTCGGTCATGATGGTTTCATTTTGTCAAGGTGCACTGCTTCTGAGCCTGGCAGCTGCCATGGCAGTATATGCAGGTAAGACTGGAAACAATTAAAGTCTTGTTATTAACCTTGACTCAAATATTTGAGTCTGAACTTAATTTATTTGTGTTGCAGACATGAACGTGGACTGTGGGCCAGATTTTGTGACGCTGATGTGGACAGAAAGCCGACCCCAGGCCGACACGTCGCTTCTCCGTCTGGGTAACTGTTTCCCAACTAGCTTCTCAGCAGGAGAGGCCTACTTCTATGTGGATCTCACTGACTGTAACTTTAGGAGACTGGTATGAATATATATTTTTTTAAACCTACAAACTGTGAGTGCTATATTTCCTACAGCTCTCTCAGGGGGATCTTTGTCTCTCTAACAGGTCACCGGGGATGCACTGGTGTACAGCAATGATCTGACCTACGTTGCTTCTGCGGATTCTTACAATTTGGCCTTCACCCGCCCAGTTGTCTGTGCATATGAGAGGTTAGTGTTCATACCAACATAAGGTGCTAAAGGGTGACCCTACCCTTAACTAACAATTCCAATGTAGCATTTTCATGGCCTGGGAAAGTTCAATTTGTTAATAAGCTTCTCCCTCTCAATGCCACCAAGCATGGAAGTATGTCCCAAACTTGTGATGTCATCAGGTATAAAGTCTGAAGCTGCTATATAGACAATGAATGGGAGACTGATTTAGGGAATCTACAGCCAGTTTCTGTTCTATTCCCAAATTAGCTTTATCTATTGAAGTGTTCTCAACAAAAAGTACCCATTTATTGAGAATAATCCCTAAGTTACACTGTGTTCCCAATTCATTGTCAATTGAGTTTTTCTCATAGTTTTAATTGAACATCACAAATTTAAGTTCACTCTAGTTTTTTGCGTTTTAGAGGAAGTCTTTTAGCTTAGGCGTAACAGTTCATAACTAGAGAATGCAATTCCTGAAGAAATTGCTATTGGGAATACTTTATGCTGATGTTGAATTGCTATGCTTAAATGTAATGTGTAAGAAGAAAGTGAAGAATTTAGATTGAAATGATACATGAACACTGGGGGCTTGAATGTGTGAGAAGAAAAGAAAGTAAAAAAGCTTGGGAAAGCAGTAGAATATTTGAACTGCAAACTATTGAACTAACTTGATGATGAATGATCTGTCGCCATGGCAATGGTATTTGACACCCCATAATATGCTTAGATATGTGGATGGCTTCATTGTAATCGAACCTGTAGTTTTTGGGCAGTTTGGAGCATTTTCACTGAAGTTATGAGAACCATGTTTCATGGCAAGCATCGTGTTCCCATGGCAACGGAATTTGAAGAAATCTCAAATGTCCCCTAGATGTCTTCACGGCTGGACTGTTGGCACACATGTGAAGTTTTAGCACTTTGACAATTTCCACAGGAGTTATAGCAATATTGTGTTATTGCAAGGGATGCGTTCCCATGGCAACAGCTTTTGATGAAAATTCACTAATGGCACAGATATGTTGAGGGCTGGACAATTAATTGTCATCTGAAGTCTGGTGGTGTATTGACCATTTTCATATCAGTTACGACAACATCCGGTTTCATGGCGATGGGATGTGTTTTTATGGAAACGGCCTATGGTGAGATCTCAGATTTGGCATACAGCTGTTGAGGCATGGACCGGTGATATACAAGTGAAGATTGGGGGACGATTGGACCTTGTCCATTGGAGTTACAGCGACGTCGTGTTTTAAGGCGAGGGATGCGTTGCCATAGTAACACCACATTACGTAACATCAGATTTGATGTAATTTGTTCAGGGCCACAGTGTTAACCATCATGTGATGATTGGTGGCATTCTGAGCATGTCAGTTGGAGTTATGACATCATCATGTTCCATCACACAGGTGTTTGAGCTCACGACGTTATGAAACACCTGTCCTTGAGCCCAGAGATCAAAGGTTTCCATGGTGATGTGCAGTTATCAGTGAGAGGAGAGCCTTTCCATTGTTCTGAATGAGAGGTGAACGTTTTGTTGAAGAACCGTAACATATATCGGTGAAATTTCAACGTGTGAAGCATCTCAAGAACCCTTTGCATCTGAAGTGTGCTTTTTTTTGTAGTTTCGGGTCAATAATGTGGCATTTTTGGCAGACTAACTAAAGGTGTGCTGCTGGGAGGAAAGATGAGCCTGAATGTACAACGTGCTTTAATGGAGCTACGAGATGTTTTTCCAGGTTTCTCATGAAAAATGATGTCTCGGGAGTGTAGGGTTTGGGAATTATGGCAGGTTTAAAAATATATATATGAAGGCGAATTTCAAGCAGTCCTCCACTTTAGCTGTGACTCAAGCACTCTAGCATTAACGAGCTGCGCAATACACACTAATGTTTCAGTCCTATCTCTCAACCAGGTCTCAGTTTGTCAGCATCAGCGGCTCATCCTCCCCCCCGGCCCCAGTCAACCATGGTGTCCCCCAAGGCTCCGTGCTTGGTCCCCTACTTTTCACCATTTACATGCTCCCCCTTGGCCAGATCATACGTCACTTCGGTCTCAATTTCCACTGCTACGCTGATGACACTCAGCTCTATCTCAGCACCTCACCATCTGCCCAGTTCCCTCCACAGTCTCTGGTCAATTGTCTCCATGCCATAAAAACCTGGATGACAGCAAATCTACTCAAACTCAACAGTAAGAAGACTGAGCTCATGGTTGTGGCCCCCAAGGCACTGCTCCGGAAGGTTGGGGATCTCCTCCTCCACATTGACGGCTGTTCCATCTCCCCGTCTCCCGAAGTCCGTAACTTGGGTGTCATCCTTGACTCAACTCTCTCATTTCAGTCACATATCAAATCCGTCACCAAGTCTGCCTTCTATCACCTCAGGAACATCTCCCATCTACGACCATCACTCTCCGATTCCGTGGCCGAGACCCTCATCCATGCATTAGTCTCCTCCCGGTTGGACTACTGCAACGGAGTCCTGTTCGGGGTTCCCAGTAAAGCCCTGGACAGGCTCCAGTATGTGCAGAACTCGGCTGCCAGGGTGCTCACTCACACCAAGCCCTGGCAGCACATCACCCCCACCATCATCCACCTCCACTGGCTCCCAGTCAAGCACCGTATCACATATAAACTCCTTCCTCTGACCTACAAATGCCTCCATGCCCTCGCCCCCCAATACCTGTCTGACCTTCTCCGCCACCACACTCCATCCCGGAAGCTCCGATCGTCTGGATAGGATCTCCTCTCTACCCCCCGCACCAGGTTGCGGACTTTCGGTGACAGAGCTTTCAGTGTAGCATCCCCCATCCTCTGGAACTCTCTCCCCCCGAAATCCGCAGCGCCCCAACCTTGGACACTTTCAAAAAAGCCCTCAAAACGCACCTTTTCACCAAGGCTTTCCCCACTATATAGTTAGTTTGATAGGTTTCTTTTTATTTTTCCGCTACTTGCTTGCCCCCCCCCTCCCTGACCTGTCTGCCTCTTTTCCCCTACTCCCCCCCCCCCCCCCTGCCCGACTTGTGAAGCGACCTTGGGTTTCGTGAAAGGCGCTATATAAATATTATTTATTATTATTAATGTTAAAATCTGAAGGCCTCTTTACCAAGATCTGAGCAATGTTTAATATTTCTAAAAGTATGAATCTGATTTAAAAGTTGTTTAATATGAGTAATGTCAGAAAGATGTGTAACATTTTAAAGTTGGAATGAGGTTTCTGAGTGAAAGTGTGAAGGAACAGTTTGCAGTTGAAGTCGCATGACGATTTTTCAAGTCTGAAGAGTTTCTCCATTGACTTCCACATTAAAAATGTGATGAATTATGGGATGTAGCTCGGGAATTATGAATGAGAAGTAATATTTGAATGGAGTTTCTGCGATGTGGGAGAAGACGGACAAAATAACCCGGCGGAATAAGAATAAAGAATTTGTCCGTAAGAGTAAACAAGCTTGCACTAATAAGTTCAATAGTTTCACTTTGCAGCATTTTCTGTACCCTTCTGCTTTATTTTGTGCAGGCCCAAAGACTGGTATGCTACGATCTATGACCCGGTGTTTAAAACCTACAGTCTAGGAGATCTGCAGTTTAACATTGGCCTTATGAATGGTGGGTGAACAACATGAGAAACTCTCTACGAACGGCAGCTCTCCCTGACTTTTGTAACTTAATGACTCTTCCTCTGTTTACTGCCCTAGACGACTTCTCAGGCCCTGCTGAATCTACACGCTTTCCTCTGGGCTCCATCATCCCCATCATGGCTAGTGTGGTGCAGAACACCCATCAGCCCTTGTTGCTGCTTCTTGAGGAATGTGTAGCAGCTACCACACCAGAGCTGTACCCTGAAAGCACCATGTACCCTATCATCTCCAATAAAGGGTACTCTCATGGCAATGAGCATTGATTTAAAAAAACGTATTTTGGTGGAAACCTTGGTAGTAATGCTAATACATTTTCTTTAACCCAACAGATGTCTTTTGGAAAGTGTGTCGTCACGATCAAAATTTGAACCAAGGCAAAAGTCATCAGAGATCCGCCTATCACTTCAGACCTTTACGTTTGCTATGGGAGAAGAGGTACATTGGCCTTTACATCTTTTTCAGATTCAAGGTTTTATTGTGGATACTGAGATTAATTGATGCCATGACGCCTATATTTCCCCTCTACTCAACAGGTCTTTATCCACTGCAAACTTTTGGCTTGGGATCCCAATGGTCTGGACAGCACTAAGAAAGCCTGCCACTTTGTCGAAGGGCATGGGTAAAAATAATACTTTAATATATCAGAATTTGACTTGTAGGTTAATTTGTTTTACATGAGATGACTCATTCAGCTTAAGCCCAGTCTACTGAAGATACAGATGGATCCCGTTCATAACTATTCAAACTTTGTGGAGACTTTATTTGAAAGAGTTGAGATGCATTTGAATGATCTTTTCATCCAATCTTCATGAACTCAGTTGGGAGTTGCTGGACAACTTGGCCCAGAGCAATCTTTGTGACTGCTGTGAATCGAAATGCAAGTCAAGGAGGCAGAGGAGTGTTGCGTCAGGTATGTACACAACTTCTGCTGTTTTACACTTTTTTTGGTTGACTTGTACTAAAATATATATGTTTTGCAGAGAAACATGGAATGGTACAAAAAGCAGTCATTGGGCCATTTACCGTCATAGATAGGAATTCCTGAAGGTAAGGGTTTCGTATTGTAATATACATTTATTCTGAACGGCTATATTAAACTTTGTTCTCCCAACAGGAATGGATCCATTTCGCTGACTGGTTTCTTCAATCTGAATTTGGTTTTTATTCTTGGTTCTCTTTGCGTTTCAGATTGTATGTGGCCAATAAAAAAAAAATAAAAAAAAGTTTCCGAACCACTTAATAGAAGTTCTCAAATCATTGGGTTTGACTTGCCTTTTGTGTGAAATGGTTTAAACTGAGCTGTATTACTGAATCTTTAGGACCTAGTCTGTATTTTGTATTCTTCACTATACTCAATTGGCCCTTTTGTTGTTGAAAATGAATATTTATTAAATGAGCAGCCAACAATCAAAATGACGAAGTTACTGTTTAAGGTCATTACAGGCAAAAAGATAGTTTTTTTTCATGTACTTGTACATTTTGTTGTTTTGGTCTATTTTGCTTCCATGTTTTCTTTCACTCTAATGGAAAGAGAACTTAAAAAAAACACATATAAATGGTGTTTGTTTTACTACCATGTCTGAATACATTCAGCTATAGGCTATACTTTGGTTTAAATCCCATGAATAAAATAGCCAGAGCTAAAGTTAATTTAATTCATCCAATGTCAGACCTTTTAACAAGTTTCAATGTTTTTATTTCATTATCATTTGAGTAAAAGGTTGAAGAGATAACATTGTTTTCTTTTAAACTGACACAGATATAATAAAGACTATCTGTCCAAGCTCAGCTTTGGTAAGGGAGATACGGGACAGGCAGAGAGAAAGTGATGGAAGTCAGAGAGGAACTGCAGGGACAGCCTTCTGAGCCCAGGTTTGCATTTACTTTCTGTTCATGTGCTGTTCAACACAAACTACGTAGGCTTAATAACCCCCTCCATCTATCTACCTGCTAAGTGCAATTAACTCAATTACTGAAATGTTTGTAATACACTGGCAGGAGCGACAAAGGAGGAGGAGCATACAGTTAACAATGAGTGATGAGTAGAGGACAGAGAGAGTAATGAACAGAAAGAAGACAGATTACTTTTCCCATGTTTTGTGAGCATTTTAGCCTCTTCTTCATGTCCAGATTATAATGTGGATGCCCCCGAGCCCCACTAGCATGTTTTGGACCTCTGTATTTACGAAATCCTGGATACGGGCCTGCACACAGACACCAGGAGTTTCCAGGCTAGCCAAGCAAGTTCTACTGGGGCAAAACAGATAATCATGAAGCAGCTTGTGGTATCAGGGCGGTGAAAATAACGTTTTCACAGTTTTTCCAGCAGAAACAGAAAGCTCTATAATAATGAGAACATAACTCAGTATTGAGGATAATTGCCAACTGATGCCGTCTGCACATCAGAGATGGAAAGCACCCTGAAGAGAATCGCTTCTGGGAAGCTGGGTACCATATCCGCCATCATGGTGGAGTTCACCTACAATATTCTGCTTGAAAAGGACTTTGCGTGCGATTGCGAACCACAACACTCAGGCTGCGACTCGTTCATGGTTCTGCCAGTCTTAATAATGACTTTCTTCACACTGTCGACAAACAGTTATTTTCAAAGTGCCTGTAGAAACTGGTGCTCATGCACTAAATGCCACGAAGTTCCTTGGTGTTTTTATTTCCTTCACATTCTGAAGGCTTTCTTAGTTGGTCTGCTGTGGGTTGCTTTTGTGCTCCTCGATGGAGACTGGTATGTTTGCTGTAAGAATGACGGCTCTGAGAAACAGGTACAGTTAGCCTGCAAAGCTGAGGCGAATATCACGGACAACCAGAGAGTCATCATTGAAGAACTGAAAAACTCTTCGAAGGTGAGTGCTTCCGCTCTCGATCTACTTTACCAGAATCACTTCCATATTATAAAAAACAACAGGAATGCAGTTTTGCTGTTATAATATAACCATCTTTCTTTCTTTATCTTTCTTCAGCATTACGGTGGCTTTTGGGCATTTTGTATCACTATTGTGGCTTTCATCTTGTCATTCTGTGAACGATGCAAATGCTTTGAAAAAGTATCATGTTGTTTCGACAGTAAACATCTGATTGAGGAACTGATATTCACAGAAGAAGAACATGTACTGGAAGAGGTTTTGATGAAAGCAGTAAAAGAGAAGTTGGCTGAAGAGGTCAAGGAGAAAACCCGAGATAAGCCATGGAGTGAGTATAAAGGGACTGCCAGAGCGCTGTTTGACGAGGCCATGACGCAACTGAGCAATTCTTAACAAGAGGAACAGCCAGGAGCATGTGAACGAGAACCAGGTAAAGAATACAGGAAAGTCTCAAGGCCCACAGAAAACACATTTTGTTGGTGGGTAACTTTTTTTTATGAGCAGTTTCTAATAACTAAGTTACTTCACATAATTTGGTTCAAGCAACAATGAGGTGCAGAGTATTTGTTTTATAACTGTAACTGTTTTAACTGGACATATTTGAACAGTTTCTGTTTGTCTCCTAATGCAGGGCATTCCAGTAAACTCTTCCTACCCGCAGGTGGAGCAAACAGAAAAAGGAATTTGGTGTTTGTATTTAACCCTACACCAGTCATCTGTGTTTCACCCAAAATACAAGCACTTTTAATCAAGTAACTGAATAAATGTCTGTGCTCACAATTTCACAAAAAGATAATTATATTTTCTCTCTAAGGATAATCTTTCATGTCTTATATTTTCTGTATTAAAGATTAAGATATCTCAAATACTGATGAAGCTAATCATGTTGAATTATTTGTTGTTGCAATGTAATCAGTGATCAATTTTATATTTTTAAGCTTTTTATTTTTTCAACACATAATTGAGATGTATTATAATGTTTGTACTTACAGTATATCCTAAAATAAATGTCACGCAAGCTTGTTGTTAGTGTTTTTCTTCCTGGTCTTTTCTTTTGTTGATTAATGATAAAGACGAAGGGGACATTATTCAACTTCTGAAATCCTCCTCCTGCTGCCTTGATATTATTCCAACAGGATTTTTCAAAAATGTTTTTCATTGCATGGCCTCAGATCTACTTCCAGTGGCGGTCGGCCCATAGGGGCGCTAGGGGTGCCGCCCCCCCTCTTCCCAAATGTTTGATTGTCATTCAAAATAAAAAATAAATAAAAAAATATATTTTTATTTTATTTTTAAAGAACAAGGTAAATATTATATAGTTAGTATCAGTCAAATGTATAATCTACAATAAAATCTCGTTTAAAATTGTTTTACGATGTCTAAAGTTACTGATTAGTCACATGTGTCCTGGCTGGCCGCAGCGTGTATCATTACCCTCTCTCATCCGGGCGGTAGAAAGGAGCCCTCAGCCAGGGCAGAAGCAGCCAACAAGCTGACTGTTGCTATCTGTAAACTCTCTGTAAACTATGCCGCCGAAACATAATTTCAGCCAATCAGCGTTGTCAGATCTGATGCTCAAAGGGCGCCCTGTCAGCGCTGGCCTGTGTGTCTGTGAGTTGTTTGGACTCGTATCCAAGGTGACGCTACAGTACGGTAGTTGTCTGCAGGTGGAGACTCCGGTGCTAGTGGATCGCCGGAGCTGTAGATTAACATTTACATGCTTATTGTAGTTGTAAGGGCAAATGCCTGTAGCACCATGGAGCATATGTTTGGGCTGGACCTGTATTTTACAGGAAAGGAGTGAGCAGAGGGTCGAGACACACACACACACACACACCCACACACACACACACACACACACACACACACACACACACACACACACACACACACACACACACACACACACACACACACACACACACACACAATGTTCATATTTAGTCTCCTGATTTTAAATGTGAATTAAATCATTTGAGTCTTCCCAAAGCACCAGCGTTCTGCAGTTTGTGTGGGCCTACTGTACTGTTGCATAGGAAGATTCATAGCTAATCACACTGAAGACTATGGATTATCTCATATTTTTAAGCCTCAAATTGGCTTAAACATCACCAGAAGTCATAATTGAAGGGGTCATTTCTCAAAATATTATTCCGGGGGACGATCCCCCGGACCGCCCTAGTATGGTTTTGTCACCATTTCAATAGTCCCACCAAAAATATTTTCCACCAGCCGCCACTGTCTACTTCTTATAGTAAACAAGTCTCTTCACTCAGGTGTTTTCACACAGGCCCTGAAAACTGCAGTCATTAAACCGCTCTTAAAAAAGAATAATCTAGATGCTTCAGTAATGAACAACAACAGGCCCATATCAAACCTGCCATTTCTAGGTAAAATCATTGAAAAAGTTGTTTTTCAACAGCTGAGTAATTTCTTGCATTTAACCTGTTAAGCCCTGAGCCTGTTTTTCAGGTCTCAGGCTCGAAAATGACATTCCCAGAACAAATGACCATATCTTCACTTCTAAAAGGCTTAAATTAATAATCTTTTTTCTCAAATAATGATAAACCTGTGAGTTGGATGTAGTAGAGTCAGAATCAATATAGATGTTTTTTTATGTTAAAGAAAATTCAGATTGAACACAGTAAAAAAACTGTAAATTATAGTGTCCTTCCAAAAATTGTGAAAACTACCCTTGGATGATGGTAAGGTAGACTGAAAGCTTTGGGAATCCAAAGTACAACATATAATAAGTACCCTGTATCAAGATTGATGTAAAACAAGTGATATTTGACCTTTTTAGAGAGATTTAGCCAAAAACACTCCACCTCTGAGGTGATTTGGGTGGAAATTGGGGTTTTACCGTTTCTCTGGAACCCATTGGTCGATATTGGTGATTGACATCTCTTTCTGACCGTTAGAGCCAATAGAATCGAAGGGGAGTTTTCACATAGACACCAACGTTAACACAAAAAGGTGGAGGCTTTGCGCATTTAGTTTTGCATGAGAGCGAAGCTATCTCTCGCTCTGACATCTGGAAACGGAAAAGCAGGGTTTATTGCTTATGCATTATCAATAATCATTTCAAAGGACACAGACACATTGGATTAATTTATGGATTAACTTCAGCAACGTGTTTATCGTTTTAATGCCATTGAAGACCACTTTTGACCAGACAACGACAAAGGTGAGCCATGTTTCCGTTTTTAGCTACCTAGCGCCACATGGTTTGATGTCTGTTCTTGTTATTATCTCTGCGAGTTCTTATCATAGAGTGATAATGTATGTACTCATCGATTCTGTGTCATCTCACGATGCGATCGCTCGTTGCTAATTCGGAGGCTCAGCGTTAGCATTGTGGGTTTCTTTTGAAAAAGATCAGTTAGATGAGTTTCTTCCCGTTACATGGATATAAAACATCCATCCATCTTCTCCCGCTTATCCGTGGTCGGGTCGCGGGGATATCAGCTCCAGCAGAGAGCCCTAAATATTCCTTTCCCTGGCCACATCAACCAGCTCTGACTGGGGGATCCCAAGGCGCTCCCAGGCCAGCAAAGAGATATAATCCCTCCACCTGGTCCTAGGTCTATCCCTTGGTCTCTTCCCAGCTGGACGTGCCTGGAACACCTCCCTAGGGAGACGCCCAGGTGGCATCCTAACTAGGTGCTCGAACCACCTCAACTGGCTCCTTTCGACGCGAAGGAGGAGCGGTTCAACTCCGAGTCCCTCCCGGATGACCTAACTTCTCACCTTATCCCTAAGGGAGACGCCAGCCACCCTGCGGAGAAAACCCATCTCTGCCGCTTGTATCCGCGATCTCGTTCTTTCGGTCATGACCCATCCTTCATGACTATAGGTGAGGGTAGGAACGGAAATGGCCCGGTAGACAGAGAGCTTTGCCTTCTGGCTCAGCTCTATTTTCGTCACAACGGTGCGGAAAAAGCGACTGCAGTACCGCTCCCGCTGCTCCGATTCTCCGACCCATCTCACGCTCCATTGTTCCCTCACTCGAGAACAAGACCCCGAGATACTTGAACTCCTTCACTTGGGGTAAGGACTCATTCCCTACTTGGAGTGGACAGTCCATCGGTTTCCTGCTGAGAACCATGGCGTCAGATTTGGAGGTGCTGATCCTCATCCCAGCCGCTTCACACTCGGTCGCGAACCGATCCAGTGAGGGCTGGAGGTCGCAGACCGATGAAGCCATTAGAACCACATCATCTGCAAAAAGCAGCGGTGCAATCCTTAGTCCACCGAACTGCAGACCCCCTCCCCCACGACTACGCCTCGAAATCCGATCCATGTATATTACAAACAGGATTGGTGACAAATCATACTTAAAGGACAGAAACAACTTTGTTTCTATACTACAAATCTGAGTTGACAAATATGACATGTGGGGTTCCTCAAGGCTCCATCTTGGGGCCTCTTCTCTTTAACATCTACATGCTACCACTGGTTCAGATAATGAAAAACAACAAAATAAGGAGGAGGAGACACACAAATGTACATAGCCTTTTCAAGAGGAGACTATGCTCCAATTCAAACACTGAGCAAATGCATTGAACAAATCAATGACTGGATGTGTCAGAACATTCTCCAATTAAACAAAGATAAAACTGAGGTAATAGTTTTTGGAGCAAAGGAGGCCAAGACACCTGAGACCGGGCAGAGTCCCAGGTAGAAGGAACCGGGATGAAATAACCAAAAAGAGAACGGGGAAAATAGGGGGAAAAGTGAAAAAAGATAGGCACTCGTGAGGCGGGCAGAGTCCCCTGTCAACTCCCGTTACATTCCTCCATGGTGTCATTTGAGCGAAAAATGGCTAAGTCAACTTTTACGAGAACCAGGCTGGGGGGGTCAAAAGGGCTTGATAAGGGTAAATAAAATGGCAGTTTCACAAAACTTTTCTGAGTTTAACAGGCTGTGGTTTGCAATTCGCCTGCAGCCAATCAGAAATTGTTAGTGTGGCCGAGACACCCACGAACCATTTCCTCCCCAGGAAAGTACTACCTCTCTAGCAGGGACTATCTGTGGGTGAAAAGGTTTGCGAGAACTAGGGACTAGGCCCAGATCCTTTTAAGTGTGAAACCAAATCTCCCCCCCCTTTCGGCCTAGTTCAGGGGGAAAAGTACTCCGGTGTGAAAGTGCCTATTGGTGCTCTAGGAGGAGATTCAGGTGATAAGGTGTGTGTGTGTGTGTGTGGGGGGGGGGGTTACCTTGGTTGCTGATTGGCTAATGGTTACACAAGCCAAAAAATCGTTATGACATCATAAAGTGGCCAAAATCTGATCAGCTCATTTTCAGACAGGTTTTTATAGAAATGGATCAGGACAAAAAGAGAGAGAATCCCTCTTTAGACAGAGGGGACACATGTTGATGTAGAAGAGACATGAAGAAGAGGGGACACATGTTGATGTAGAAGAGACATGAAGAAGAGGGGACACATGTTGATGTAGAAGAGAAATGAAGAAGAGGGGACACATGTTGATGTAAAAAAGACATGGAAAAGTGGATTTTGAATAATAGGTGACCTTTAATGTGTTTCATTTTTGTAAAGGACTTTGAATTGCTTTGTGTTGAAAGGTGCTATATAAATAAACGAGCTTTGCCTTTCCTGGCAGTACTGGTTTATCAATCTGATCTCTGGGGGAAACGGCGTGGAGGCGAGGGACGACTGAAGGCGAGAAAAACTGATCTGAAAGAGAAAAAAGGATCTGAAAGTGAAAAAACTGGGTCAAAACTGGGTGAGGAACAGCCAAACTCTGCTACCAAAGTGAAGTTGTGGAAGACTGTTTCATTTCCCAAGTCACCCACACACCATGGCATGACTTAGCATGGCAACAAGACACGTAGTTATTCTGCATCAACAAGGTCTCTCCCAGACTAAGAATTCAAAGCAGACTTGGGCTTGGAGTTCCAAGATGTGCTGTTCAAGCTCTTTCAAGAACCACAAAGAAACGGGCAACGTTGAGTATCGTAGACGCAGCAGAAGAAAAACTAAAGGTCTTCAATAAATAAAATGGACCAAAAGTACACCATTTACCTCTGAATTGTAGTGGAGTAGAAGTCAAAAGTAGCATAACATGGAAAAACTCAAGTAAAATACAAGTACCTCAAAATTGTACCACTACTTGAAAATGTATTAAGATCATTTAATTAAGTAAACAAGTATTAGTCCAAACATCAATGATGTCAATCATTTACACAATTTAACTGCGTAGGTCATGGCGAGACTATAAAGTTGTTGCAGCATTAGTAGTGCCGAGATTGGAAAGTGCTAGAATGGCAGGAATATAAACATGGCATGACATAAACCAGTCACACTTGTAATTTATTCTCTAATATTCCTTGTACTTAAAACACATTTGCTAACATGGGCCCATTTGTTGTCATTGTGTTTGCTGGCGTTAACACGGACGTCATAATGTGGCTTCTTTCAGGTTCTGGTCGGTCGAGAACAAATTCTGTTCTTAGTGTGAACCAACACTACAAACTGAAATATCCCCAGGACAGAACTGGAACAAATTTCAGTGAAAAATACATTGGCCTTGACTTGAACCCCCCTGTGGCCCCCATTCGAAATAAGAATCTACGGTCATATTTCTGATAGTGTTGAATCAAAGACTGATAAAAACAACTATGTAAAACAAGACCCAAGGAGACAGACATTGGAGGCTATGGCGGTTGCTATCCTATCTTTGAAAACATTTGTTTGCCATGCCAGAGTCCCGTCCTGACACGATACCAGTGTTGCTGCTTAAAAAACAGGAAATGTTATTTTTTGGGTATATAAATGTGCAGCTGCAGAACTGTGATCATTGCCAGCCAGCAGCTGCACATCAGAGATGGAGAAGTTTATATCAAAAATCGCCACTCGGAAGCTGCGCGCCTACGTTGCGGTCATATGTATCTTTACCTACAATATTTTGCTCGACAGGGATTTTTCCTGCTCCTGCAAACCACAAGTACTGACCTGCAACCTGTACATGTGTCTGCCACCCTTTGTAATACTTTTCTCACTGTTGTTGGCGGACAGGTCTTTCAAAAAACTCTGTAGATTCCATTGCTCAAATTGTAAATGCCTCTGCGGTCTTTGCTGTTTTTATATCCATCACTCTTTAAGGGCATTATTAGTCGGCTCGCTGTGGGTTGCTTTTTTGTTCCTCGATGGAGACTGGTATGTTTGCTGTCTGAATGACGGCTCTGAAGAACAGGCAAAGTTAGCCTGCATAGATGAGAAGGATATCACGCTCAACGAGAAAGCTCTTAAAGCTGAACTGAAGAACACATCCCGGGTGAGTGCTTCCACTCTGGATCTACTTTATCACCATCAGTTATATCTGAAGTAATGCTGTTGTATTATAACCATCTTTCTTTCTTTCTTTCTTTCTTTCTTTCTTTCTTTCTTTCTTTCTTTCCTTCTTTCTTTCTTTCTTTCTTCAGGATATCGGTGGCTGTATTCTATTAGGAATAGTTTTCATGGCTTTCGTCTTGGCATTGTTTAAAGGATGCAAATGTAAGAATGAAGATTCACGTTGTTTCAACAAAACATTTCTGTATGAAAAACTGATTATACTAGAGGAGGGCAATGTGCTGGAAGAGGTTTTGAAGAATTCAGCAAAAGAGAAGTTGACTGAAGGAATCCAGAGCAAACTCAATGCTGAAAAATGGAAAGAGTGTTTCGATATTGCCGGAGAGCTGATTGAAAAAATTACGCCAGTGACGCCAACACCCACCACTGCATCGTCTACCACTGAAGGACCACAAGGAAGCACTGACATACGAGAACAGGTAATGGGAAAAACAGTAAAGAATACAAAAATAACAAGAGATGTTTTCATTCAGTCGGCCTCAAGGCCTGCAGTAAAATATTGTTTGCAGGAAGATAAGTAGGTGTGATTTTATGAGCATTTTCCAAAAATTGCCTTACTTTACTTTATTCTGTGTTCGAGCAACAAGAATGCACAATCTTAGTCGTGTGGTAACCAGTGTTGGGCAAGTTACTTTTAAAAAGTAACTATTAATAGTTATAGTTACTGCTCTCAAAAAAGTGACTAGTTACTTTATTCGTTACGAAATTATAAAAGTAACTAGTAACAATAGTAGTATCTGTTTAGTTGACTCTGGGTGACATGTGGCGATTTAAAGAAATCGTTTTTTGGCTGTTTAGATGGTGCTGCTCTATCTGGGTCACTGCCGGTGGTTGAGACGGTGGGGTCTTTGGCGAATAGTTTTATAGCCCCATGCATGTAGGATTACTTAGGTGCTTCAGGAGATTGGCATTGCTGTTATTCGATGTGGACAATGCTTTCTGTCCTGCACACAGTTTACATTTGACAATAATATTTTGTGCGTCCTTTATCCCCACAAATTGAAAATAGTGGTTATATCTCCAAGTTGCAAATGCACTGCTGCTCTCGCTGATACTTGCATCTGCCATTGTGTGTTGCCGTGTGTGTGTCTGTGTGTGTGTGTGTGTGTGTGTGTGAGTGTGTGCGTGTGTGTGTGTGTGTGTGTGTGTGTGTGCGTGCGTGTGTGCGTGCGTGCGTGTGTGTGTGTTAGCATTAGCAAGCGTTCGTGTGTGTGTATTTTCCCCATAAGGCAAGACCCGCCCAACTCTGTCTCTGATTGGCTTACCCTGAAATGTTACCCCGCGTTAACCAATCATCACTCCTCTCTGGTTACTTTCACTTTTCCATGGTACTGTGAGAGGAAATCACTGTATTCGCCTGTAAATTACATCCGCAGGGAGATTCGGTTCAGTTCCATCACATACTGTAACGCAGTAACGCACCCATTTAAATCACAGTAACTATAACGGCGTTACTGAATGGGAATATGTAACTAGTAACGCTATTAGTTACTGCAAAAAAGTAGTTGCGTTACAGTCCCAACACTGGTGGTAACAGTTGTGTTTTTTCAAAGCTTGTATTAGGGTTAGGGGATAATCCAACCCAGTCTCACAAAAAAATTTGTAATAACTACGTTGGTCCACTACGGAGCCCCCTAGGCCCTAGGGGTCATGGAGAAAAAAAAAGAAAAAAAATTTGAAAGAAAAAAAAAGAAAGAAATGTTTTGCGAGATCTCTCAATACTTTTGCGAGATCTCGCAATACTTTTCATTTAGTACTTCCTGGTCAGTTCGGCTGCTACGGCAACAGAGAAACCACAACAATGGAGCGGTTCATCGATTTTACCTTGAGCTTGGCCTTAAATATAAAGATATAACATCAGTGCTTGTCAATAGGCACGGGTTTCACACATAGACTGTATATAAAGGGTTTCACATAAGTGAAGACACCTCAAAAGAACACTCAGAGTGAGGGGAAACGTGAGCACGTCCCTCTGTGCTGAATTATTGACAGATCACCCATTGTAGCCATGCCTCATACTGCTCATCATACCCCTCTTTTGCAGCCCTGTTAGAGAAACGCGGATTTTGGGTCCTTAGCTTAAATAAATAGTTTTAAGATTTTAGAGCGAGGACTCTGCTTTGTAGTTTCCTACATAAAGAGCCCAAGCTGTTAAAAGTTATATGGTGAAGCAGTTATTCTAATAATTCACTTTTAATACAAAAAAACACTGAGTTCATGGTGGGCAGTAACTGAACATAATGGAGAAAATGACATAGAAGGGGAAAAAAAGAGGATAAATAACAAAAAAAACTGCATTATTCGAAGAATGCAAACATTTTTTATTTAATAAAATGCAACAGGCCACATTCTTAAACATGTTCTATTAAATCAGCAACTGCAAAACGTCTGGTTGTTAGCAAGTCGCTTTATCGTAGTGTCTATGGTAGACTGGATTTTTAAACCTATTTTGATATTAGCCTCAAAACCCGAGCCGTCGCAGCAGCTGGCCCGAGGCTCTGGAACACTCTGCCCCTCCATGTGAGGTCGGGCCAGACCCTGGGGGGTTTTAAATCCTCACTGAAGACACACTTCTTCTCCATGGCCTTCTAGTCAGAGCGGAGTATGACACCTGACATTTCCCTGTGTATTGTTTTTATATTTCTGTTGTAAATGATTGTCTTTTCTTGTAATTGTAAAGTGTTCTTATTACAGTACATGTAGGCCTACAGCACTGTGGCTTGACCAAAAATCGTTGTTCAATGTGTTCTATAAATAAAACTTGATTTGATTTGATTAGAATGTCCTTTTGATGTTAAAAATCATCATCACTTTTATTTAAATAAATGTAAAGCTCTGTGCTCAATAGCCGCTTTCACACCGCAGGACTTGCCGTACTAAAGTACCACGGCACTGAATCCGCCAGGGGGCTAGTGCCAATCGCATTCACACCGCAGTACTTTCCCTGAGGCAAGATTACGCTGAAGTCACTTCGTCTTCTTCAAGAATGCAAACAAGAATGCACAATCTTAATCGTGTGGTAACGGTTGGGTTTTTTCTAAACTTGTGTTAGGGTTAGGGTATACATCAGATTAAAATCAGCAGGTTTACTGATTATAAAGAATACAAACAATTGTTATGATACAACATAATTTAACATTCCTTAAGATTTTTAATCAGCAACTGCAACACATTTGAAATGAATCCTTAACAGTTTGCTCTGGACATGCTTTGGTAGTTTCTGCTAGTTTTTTCTCAAATGGCAAGTCGCTTTATCTTATTGTGTGTAGTAGACTGGATTTTTAAATGT
Organism: Notothenia rossii; assembly: GCF_949606895.1. Classification (NCBI taxonomy): domain Eukaryota; kingdom Metazoa; phylum Chordata; class Actinopteri; order Perciformes; family Nototheniidae; genus Notothenia; species Notothenia rossii. Next base: position 5,538,180 of record NC_136902.1, read on the forward strand.
TAAATGATGTTTGAATAAACATATTTTGATACTAGAATGTACTTTTATGTTAAAAATCATCATCACTTTTATTTAAATAAATGTAAATGCTCTGTGCTCAATGTGACAGGCTGATAGTGTGTCTGTTTTTTTCACCTCCTGCTCTATTTTCTCTTCGACTAGTGATGCAGTCGAGAGTATGATCTCTGTATCTACACGGGCTGATCATTGAGGAGGCACACCCTGAAGAGATCTGTCTCTCCATGGATCATGATCTGATGATGACTGCAGAGCTGAAGTGTACCTTGTTTAAAATGTCAACTGTAAAATGTGTGAGACGAGGTTTAGGACTTTAGGTGGTACATCTCTTCCTCACGTAGTTCAGCTTTATTTAGGTTTATTGGCCTTTGCCCCCCCCCCCCAATTTGATTTCTGTATAAACTGTATAGTGGATAGGCTGCAGTAGCTCAGTCTGCACAGACGGTGCTTTGTAACGGAGGGGCGCCGGTTTACTACACCTTCATGCATAAATATGGCTTAACATGATTGCAATTAAAGACATTTTTTGTCAATATGACATTTATTTAGCTTTTACTTGAGATACTGCATATTAAGGAATTAAGAATGTTATACAAAAAGTAGCTTGATAATGATCTGATACAAAACAAATCTGGTTTTAATTAAATAACAAATATATATTTTGATTGAGTTCAGTAAACTTTCTATTTGAACATTTTGTTTTTGTGTCCTTTGTGAATTTTCTTTTTTTACGTGTAATTCAAATGTTATCAAATCTAAATAAATCAAAACATTTTTAATAGATGGAGCAGGATATTTTCATGCATGTTTTCAGGATTAATCATTTCTGATAATACTGAAACATGACGTGAGGTGAGTCAATATTTATGAGGTGAAAGTGAAAGAAAATAAGTTTAGGATGATTCTGAAATGTTTTATATATTTGTTGGAACATTTCCAGAGTGATCCATGACGGCACACAGCACGGAGTCACTCACAATGACGGTGAACGGCTCTGACTAAAAAGAGCCTTTTTAAAAACACGAAATATGACAAAACACCAACAATCAAAACTAAATCTGAGCCAGTTCCAATCCCAGTTGTTTAATAACATACTGTACATAAAATAAAAACGTTTATTTTCTCATCTGTGCAAAGATCCCCAAATTCCCTCGAACACCACCACCGCCAAAGTGCATAACTGGAAGAACACTGTATGCTATGCATATCTTCAACACTCACATCCTGGAGGTTTTACTAAAGCACAGGACAGTAGGAGTCATCATATGACAACATCCAATGGAATTAGCTTAACGTAACACATGACACCTTACACACGTGGAAATGTAGGTAGTCTCCTCATTCACCTTTTTTATAGTGTCCTTTTTCGCCTAGTATCACTTTTAATAGGCTTATAATGCAGTCTGTATGAGCTGTTAAAAGTGATACAAAGATTTATGTATTGGAAAAAAATACTTGAGACACAGCAGTCGTTTTCTCACCTAAAGTGAAAAGTACTTTAGTAAATTTGAACCTAAATCGAGAACTCCTTTTCAAGTTGGATCCAGGCCTCGGTCTCTGATGTGAAAGTCTGTACATCTTTCCCTACTTAATGCACTTTGGACATCTGCACCAACTCAATCAAAAAGGCTAAAGCTAACTTTAAATAAATGTCTCTTACACTTTAATGTTGGTAATTATCTTTTTGTTTCTTTTTGGAGTAACTGATCTATACAGAGGCCACCAGAGGACGCTGCTCTATTCATTTCAGTCCATGACAGCCGTCTGTCTGTTCTGGATTAACGACGTGTCACGTGTTCTGAATTGACCAATCAGAATCGAGTATTCAACTAAACCATGTAATACAAATCGTGAAATAACTGCACATAATTAACAGGGTTCTTTGTAGTACTTCCATTTACCGACGGTGGGGGCCAGGGACGTGCACAGACATTTTGGGGGGCGGGAGCTCAAGTGAGAAAAAGGGCACTTCCCATAATCATTTATTAATTAATGTAAAACAAAAGGTTAAATGTAGTTTCACATCTCTGATTTACTAACCTGTAGGTATATAGACTTGGAAGCTTGTTATGGTTGGGCTGATTTTAGAAATGTGCCTTTAAGTAGTTTCATCTGAATTGTTGTATTGTTTTATAAATAGTGTTGTATGTAAAATAATCAGGTAGTTTTTGAAAAATAAATTCAGTAGAATAAAAAAAAAGAAGCAATTAGGCAGATAAATAAAAATGTACTTGAATAAGTTTAATAGAAATGATCCAAATGAAAACTCTAGAATGAAATTGAATGTGAAATGACACCCCATATAAGTAGACAGGTGCTGCCCTGCTCTCACACAGGTGTTGCTCGTTCAGCTCATTTGGCAGGGAGTCTACAAATGGTGCCACTTCCTGTGTGATCTAGATCATTCAGTCATGGGGACTCAACTCTACCTAGGTGTGATCGTCGTGACTCTTTTTGCAACGACTGTTGCCGATGCAGGTATGCTTAGCACATGTTTGTAAACATCTGCTTTTGTTGGGGAATGTAGGGAAATATATAATCATGATTTGTTTGCAGAAATCAAAGTACAGTGTGAAAAAGACTCCATAAGCATCACATGGACGATCCCCTCGAGGCTGCGGCAATATGCAGCTCGTCACTTCCTCGGAACCTGCATGCCATCTGGGTTTCATGTTCTGCCCAGGGGAGAGGGGAAAGCTGAGTTTAACTACAAACTAGATGACTGCAATTTTAAAAGACTGGTAATGTAACTGCCATGTTTCACCAAAATACCTCTCAGCCTTTTCAATGTCATAATGAGGTTCTTTTTTTCTTCAGGTGAAAGGGAAGAATCTCATCTACAAAAATGAGCTGACTTTCAGGCCCCAACCAAGGTCGAGTCCTGCAGCTTATGTGTATCCCATCGAGTGCGTTTATCCAAGGTAGGAGCTTCTTTCTTATTTAAATTCAAGATTAAAGCTGATCTATGGATAAATGTTGTTAATATGTTTCAGACCTAAGGGGTGGGTTCCTCCTTTCCTGAACCCGGGGTCAGGTGTTGCCGAAGGCCGAGGAGGGCTGGAGTTCCACATGCTGCTCCTAAATGGTGAGGGCTCATGCTCCCAAAGGCAAAACACTCAAAAAATGCACACTAAGCGGTTTTTACTTTACCCCTCACAGAACAAATGACAGCGGTAGCGGAGACGAATGTCATCCCCCTGGGCTCCTTCATGCCAATATGGGCAACAGTGGAGCAGAAGTCCCATCAGCCATTGCTGCTGCTCATGGAGGAATGTGTGGCAGCCACTACGCCTGAGCTGCAGGCTAACAGCAATGTGTACCCCATCATTAGAAATAAGGGGTGAGATCCAGTCTCTGATTTCTTTCATTGTTTTCTGGAGTTTAGTCCTTATCGCTGATCTGAATTTCTTCAGGTGTCTCCTGGACAGTTTGAAGGGAAACTCCAGGTTTCTCCCTCGGTACCACTCGTCTGCAATCATCCTCTACCTGCAGTCCTTCAAGTTTGGTCTCGGCGAGGAGGTGAGGGGGTAAATGTAAAGTGCTCTAAAGAATATTTGGTTCCTAGCAAACATGTATGTTTCATGTGCTCCTCAGGTGTACATTCACTGCAAACTGCTCGCATGGGATCCTGAAGTTCTAAGTGAGAGCAAGAAAGCTTGCCACTATGTAAAGGAAAATGAGCGGTAAGGGAAGAGTTTGATTTGTTGGAAGTATGTGAAAATGTTCTGGCCAGCAGTTTAATATGATGAATGCAACTGATGCCATGAGCAACAAGTATGCACCATTAGCCAAGGATGCTAGCTTATTTTAGCATAACATATCCAACTTGAAGTAGATCAATGCATGTACTTTGATCAGTATTGTGCTTTTATATATCTATAATAAATGATATCCTGCTAACTAACAAAGTATAGATAACAATTGTGACGAATGATCTTTTTAAAATATTTAAGAATAACAATATATTTGTTTTAAAACGAGGGGCACTCAAATGATCAGCCAACCTAATGAGATTTATAAAATAAAAAAAGCCCTGAGCTTTTGTAAAATGTTAACCTTTTTCTGCACTGTAGATGGAAATATATCTTTTGGTCATTAACTTGATATTTATAATTTTACCAGTTTTTGTTTTTTATAGAAACATCACACCATTTTATAACGGCTTTTTTCTTCTGTGTATACAAAATGTTTTAAAGCCATGCTGATGTATTTGAGCCTTAACGATTGCTGCCTCCTCAGATGGGAACTCCTGGATGACCCCATGCAGAGCTCCATGTGTGACTGCTGTTCTAGGACCTGCAACACTCGCTCCAAGAGAGGAGACGAATGGGGTATCTCTTTCATGCTAACTTGTGTGCGTTTTTAATCTAGTCTTTTTCATTATGAAGTTATTGTTTGTTTTTCCACCTCAGAATCCAACGGCTTCATGCACACTTCTGTGTTGGGACCCCTGATCATAATGGATCCATCGCAACAAAATGCCCACAATGCATCAGAAGTTTCCATTGCTGACCAAGGTTAATGAGTATTTATTTATGGTATTTGTCTTGAAGTTTTGTTCAAAACTTGCCATAAGACTAATGTTTCTAAACATTTTCTCAACAGGAAGTCCAGTCTAAGATTGGGGAGACTGAACAGAGGGCCCAGGTGGACGACATCCATATGCAGATTAAAGTTGTCTATAATCTCTGTATAAATAAAACTGTTTTTAACTCCTGTTGAGTATAAAACGAGTATCTTTACTTCATATGAAGGTCCTACTGTCCTCAACTGTGTCCATCTGTCCCATCAGTAGAACTTTACTAATTATGTGTGACTTTTGTCATTGAAAGATACCGTCAATTATAATGTAACCTTTAATGGCCATGTGAGTTGGAGTATAGCCCCTGAATTTCTTTCACTTTCCATTTTACATTGAGCTCTGCACATGATATACATTCTGACATTACATACACCAGCAGATTAAAAAGCTATTGGTGATCTGTCTGGTATTTCAACTATGGCAATTATTTATGTTGAGCCTCATTTGAAAAGACAATTCTGATCTGAATTTATTTTCTGGGCACTCAAGCCTGCAGTTGAATGTAGCATAGTTTACTTTATGGCCATGAATATAAAACCAATAGGGATGGCCTGCATGGCACGTGTTTATGCAGTTAAAAGAGGACATCATAGCAACAACTTAAATGAACTGAGAAATGTACCTTTTTCCCTTACCTTGAGTTTCCTTTAGGTCAAATATATAAAAAGGACACATTTGAATAGGACAGGACATCTGATGAAGGAATACTACCTTCCCCCAAATGATCATTTTAGAAATGACTCCTTTTAATTCTCAAAGAAAACTTTTTCTTGCATGACTTGAAGTTGAACAAAGAATCCCAATGTATACATATATTAATGTTAATATATATAACAGCAAAACTAAATCAAAAAATTAAGACAACCCATGCACTATCATCCTTAAAGTGTTTTAAATAAGAATGTAAGGTAGTCACACAGGATAATAAATTGACTTGAACATATGGTGATTTTGTGCTGCTGATGAAGCTGAATAAAAATGAATTGGGTGTAAGGACTAATGTGATTGGATGCTCCCCATGCTGTAATCAGTGTGCTATCTGCTGCAGCTGGGACTGTTGACAGGCACCAGGTGAAAGACGTTATCTTGATGAATGCCTCTCAGGAACAAGGTATAAGAACATGCACTGTGTCAGTAGCAAGCATTCGGTCATGATGGTTTCATTTTGTCAAGGTGCACTGCTTCTGAGCCTGGCAGCTGCCATGGCAGTATATGCAGGTAAGACTGGAAACAATTAAAGTCTTGTTATTAACCTTGACTCAAATATTTGAGTCTGAACTTAATTTATTTGTGTTGCAGACATGAAAGTGGACTGTGGGCCAGATTTTGTGACGCTGATGTGGAAAGAAAGCCGACCCCAGGCCGACACGTCGCTTCTCCGTCTGGGTAACTGTTTCCCAACTAGCTTCTCAGCAGGAGAGGCCTACTTCTATGTGGATCTCACTGACTGTAACTTTAGGAGACTGGTATGAATATATATTTTTTTTAAACCTACAAACTGTGAGTGCTATATTTCCTACAGCTCTCTCAGGGGGATCTTTGTCTCTCTAACAGGTCACCGGGGATGCACTGGTGTACAGCAATGATCTGACCTACGTTGCTGCTGCGGATTCTTACAATTTGGCCTTCACCCACCCAGTAGTCTGTGCATATGAGAGGTTAGTGTTCATACCAACATAAGGTGCTAAAGGGTGACACTACCCTTAACTAACAATTCCAATGTAGCATTTTCATGGCCTGGGAAAGTTCAATTTGTTAATAAGCTTCTCCTTCTCAAAGCCACCAAGCATGGAAGTCCGTCCCAAACTTGTGATGTCATCAGGTATAAAGTCTGAAGCTGCTATATAGACAATGAATGGGGGACTGATTTAGGGAATCTACAGCCTGTTTCTGTTCTATTCCAAAATTAGCTTTATCTATTGAAGTGTTCTCAACAAAAAGTACCCATTTATTGAGAACAATCCCTAAGGTACACTGTGTTCCCAATTCATTGTCAATTGAGTTTTTCCCATAGTTTTAATTGAACATCACAAATGTAAGTTCACTCTAGTTTTTTGCATTTTGGAGGAAGTCTTTTAGCTTAGGCGTAACAGTTCATAACTAGAGAATGCAATTCCTGAAGAAATTGCTATTGGGAATACTTTATGCTGATGTTGAATTGCTATGCTTAAATGTAATGTGTAAGAAGAAAGTGAAGAATTTAGATTGAAATGATACATGAACACTGGGGGCTTGAATGTGTTGGAAGAAAATAAAGTGGAAAAGCAGCAGAATATTTGAACTGCAAACTATTGAACTAACTTTATGATGAATGATCTGTCGCCATGGCAATGGTATTTGACACCCCATAATATGCTTAGATATGTGGATGGCTTCATTGTAATCGAACCTGTAGTTTTTGGGCAGTTTGGAGCATTTTCACTGAAGTTATGTGAACCATGTTTCATGGCAAGCATCGTGTTCCCATGGCAACGGAATTTGAAGAAATCTCAAATGTCCCCTAGATGTCTTCACGGCTGGACTGTTGGCACACATGTGAAGTTTTAGCACTTTGACAATTTCCACAGGAGTTATAGCAATATCGTGTTATTGCAAGGGATGCGTTCCCATGGCAACAGCTTTTGATGAAAATTCACTAATGGCACAGATATGTTGAGGGCTGGACAATTAATTGTCATCTGAAGTCTGGTGGTGTATTGACCATTTTCATATCAGTTACGACAACATCCGGTTTCATGGCGATGGGATGTGTTTTTATGGAAACGGCCTATGGTGAGATCTCAGATTTGGCGTACAGCTGTTGAGGCATGGACCGGTGATATACAAGTGAAGATTGGGGGACGATTGGACCGTGTCCATTGGAGTTACAGCGACGTCGTGTTTTAAGGCGAGGGATGCGTTGCCATAGTAACACCACATTACGTAACATCAGATTTGATGTAATTTGTTCAGGGCCACAGTGTTAACCATCATGTGATGATTGGTGGCATTCTGAGCATGTCAGTTGGAGTTATGACATCATCATGTTCCATCACACAGGTGTTTGAGCTAACGACGTTATGAAACACCTGTCCTTGAGCCCACAGATCAAAGGTTTCCATGGTGATGTGCAGTTATCAGTGAGAGGAGAGCCTTTCCATTGTTCTGAATGAGAGGTGAACGTTTTGTTGAAGAACCGTAACATATATCGGTGAAATTTCAACGTGTGAAGCATCTCAAGAACCCTTTGCATCTGAAGTGTGCTTTTTTTGTAGTTTCGGGTCAATAATGTGGCATTTTTGGCAGACTAACTAAAGGTGTGCTGCTGGGAGGAAAGATGAGCCTGAATGTACAACGTGCTTTAATGGAGCTACGAGATGTTTTTCCAGGTTTCTCATGAAAAATGATGTCTCGGGAGTGTAGGGTTTGGGAATTATGGCAGGTTTAAAAATATATATGAAGGCGAATTTCAGGCAGTCCTCCACTTTAGCTGTGACTCAAGCACTCTAGCATTAACGAGCTGCGCAATACACACTAATGTTTCAGTCCTATCTCTCAACCAGGTCTCAGTTTGTCAGCATCAGCGGCTCATCCTCCCCCCCGGCCCCAGTCAACCATGGTGTCCCCAAGGCTCCGTGCTTGGTCCCCTACTTTTCACCATTTACATGCTCCCCCTTGGCCAGATCATACGTCACTTCGGTCTCAATTTCCACTGCTACGCTGATGACACTCAGCTCTATCTCAGCACCTCACCATCTGCCCAGCTCCCTCCACAGTCTCTGGTCAATTGTCTCCATGCCATAAAAACCTGTATGACAGCAAATCAAATCAAACTCAACAGTAAGAAGACTGAGCTCATGGTTGTGGCCCCCAAGGCACTGCTCCGGAAGGTTGGGGATCTCCTCCTCCACATTGACGGCTGTTCCATCTCCCCGTCTCCCGAAGTCCGTAACCTGGGTGTCATCCTTGACTCAACTCTCTCATTTCAGTCACATATCAAATCCGTCACCAAGTCTGCCTTCTATCACCTGAGGAACATCTCCCATCTACGACCATCACTCTCCGATAACGTGGCCGAGACCCTCATCCATGCATTCGTCTCCTCCCGGTTGGACTACTGCAACGGAGTCCTGTTCGGGGTTCCCAGTAAAGCCCTGGACAGGCTCCAGTATGTGCAGAACTCTGCTGCCAGGGTGCTCACTCACACCAAGCCCTGGCAGCACATCACCCCCACCCTCATCCACCTCCACTGGCTCCCAGTCAAGCACCGTATCACATATAAACTCCTTCTTCTGACCTACAAATGCCTCCATGCCCTCGCCCCCAATACCTGTCTGACCTTCTCCGCCACCACACTCCATCCCGGAAGCTCCGATCGTCTGGACAGGATCTCCTCTCTACCCCCCGCACCAGGTTGCGGACTTTCGGTGACAGAGCTTTCAGTGTAGCATCTCCCACCCTCTGGAACTCTCTCCCCCCCGAAATCCGCAGCGCCCCAACCTTGGACACTTTCAAAAAAGCCCTCAAAACGCACCTTTTCACCAAGGCTTTCCCCACTATATAGTTAGTTTGATAGGTTTATTTTTATTTTTCCGCTACTTGCTTGCCCCCCCCTCCCTGACCTGTCTGCCTCTTTTCCCCTACCCCCCCCCCCCCCTGCCCGACTTGTGAAGCGACCTTGGGTTTCGTGAAAGGCGCTATATAAATATTATGTATTATTAATGTTAAAATCTGAAGAAGGCCTCTTTACCAAGATCTGAGCAATGTTTAATATTTCTAAAAGTATGAATCTGATTTAAAAGTTGTTTAATATGAATAATGTCAGAAAGATGTGTAACATTTTAAAGTTGGAATGAGGTTTCTGAGTGAAAGTGTGAAGGAACAGTTAGCAGTTGAAGTCGCATGACGATTTCTCAAGTCTGAAGAGTTTCTCCATTGACTTCCACATTAAAAATGTGATGAATTATGGGATGTATCTCGGGAATTATGAATGAGAAGTAATATTTGAACTGAGTTTCTGCGATGTGGGAGAAGAAGATGGAAAAAATAACCCGGCGGAATAAGAATAAAGAATTTGTCCGTAGGAGTAAACAAGCTTGCACTAATAAGTTCAATAGTTTCACTTTGCAGCATTTTCTGTACCCTTCTGCTTTATTTTATGCAGGCCCAAAGACTGGTATGCTACGATCTATGACCCGGTGTTTAAAACCTACAGTCTAGGAGATCTGCAGTTTAACATTGGCCTTATGAATGGTGGGTAAACAACATGAGAAACTCTCTACGAACGGCAGCTCTCCCTGACTTTTGTAACTTAATGACTCTTCCTCTGTTTACTGCCCTAGACGACTTCTCAGGCCCTGCTGAATCTACACGCTTTCCTCTGGGCTCCATCATCCCCATCATGGCTAGTGTGGTGCAGAACACCCATCAGCCCTTGCTGCTGCTTCTTGAGGAATGTGTAGCAGCTACCACACCAGAGCTGTACCCTGAAAGCACCATGTACCCCATCATCTCCAATAAAGGGTACTCTCATGGCAATGAGCATTGATTTCAAAAAACTTATTTTGGTCAAAACCTTGGTAGTAATGCTAATACATTTTCTTTAACCCAACAGATGTCTTTTGGAAAGTGTGTCGTCACGATCAAAATTTGAACCAAGGCAAAAGTCATCGGAGATCCGCCTATCACTTCAGACCTTTACGTTTGCTATGGGAGAAGAGGTAAATTGGCCTTTACTTTTTTTCAGATTCAAGGTTTTATTGTGGAAACTGAGATTAATTTCTGCCATGACGCCTATATTTCCCCTCTACTCAACAGGTCTTTATCCACTGCAAACTTTTGGCTTGGGATCCCAATGGTCTGGACAGCACTAAGAAAGCCTGCCACTTTGTTGAAGGGCATGGGTAAAAATAATACTTTAATATATCAGAATTTGACTTGTAGGTTAATTTGTTTTACATGAGATGACTTATTCAGCTTAAGCCCAGTCTACTGAAGATACAGATGGATCCCGTTCATAACTATTCAAACTTTGTGGAGACTTTATTTGAAAGAGTTGAGATGCATTTTAATTATCTTTTCATCCAATCTTCATGAACTCAGTTGGGAGTTGCTGGACAACTTGGCCCAGAGCAATCTTTGTGACTGCTGTGAATCGAAATGCAAGTCAAGGAGGCAGAGGAGTGTTGCGTCAGGTATGTACACGACTTCTGCTGTATTACACTTGTTTGGTTGACTTGTACTAAAATATATATGTTTGCAGAGAACCATGGAATGGTACAAAAAGCAGTCATTGGGCCATTTACCATCACAGATAGGAATTCCTGAAGGTAAGGGTTTCGTATTGCAATATACATTTATTCTGAACGGCTATATTAAACTTTGTTCTCCCAACAGGAATGGATCCATTTCGCTGACTGGTTTCTTCAATCTGAATTTGGTTTTTATTCTTGGTTTTCTTTGCATTTCAGATTGTATTTGGCCAATAAAAATAAAAAAAAGTTTCCGAACCACTTAATTGAAGTTCTCAAATTATTGGGTTTGACTTGCCTTTTGTGTGAAATGGTTTAAACTGAGCTGTTTTACTGAATCTTGATGACCTTGTCTTATTTCTGGGAACATTTCCAGCTCTGTTCAATGTCATGAACTTTTTTCCTGTGTCAATTTCCCAGAAATATTGATCACACTAAATCTTTGAAAGCAATATGATTAGGTTCAACTTTTTGTTCAAATTTCCAAACAAGAACTCTAAAAATACTTTCATGATAAGCATTAACTGTTAATTCTGTATTCTTCAAGCAGGTCAAGGCTAAATTCAGTAATTGTCCAAAGAATATTATGGCTGAACAATAAAAAGAATGGATTCAAAGCTTTTCAGCACTGTACTCAATTGGCCCTTTTATTTTTGTATGGACTTGTTCCATAAGGTTCAACATGTAATCGTCAAACTCTCAATTGCAGACTGATTCTTGGTACATAATACACTCTATCGCTCCTATTCACCTTAGCTGAAATATGTTGCTGTTTTGGTTCATGACTAAAGAGACGATGATTTAGCCTAATGTTTATTGAACTAGGAGAGGAACTGTATTTTTTGCATCATGGGTGTCGCAGCATTATATGACACTTTTTGAAATCATTAGTTTTGACCCCCCACTTCTACCATGTAGAAAGTCCGTGAATTGGTCTATCCACTCGCCGCACTTTGTAGAGAGCTGTGTCAGTGCTTCACAATCAAATCCATTCCACTTGCTTATTGGAGAGTGGTTTCTTAGTCTGCTTGTTATGCGTTTCTTAACAGAGAGAGAGGAGAGGGAGAGAGAGAGGTTAACATGTGTTTTTAGTTTTATGTATTCATGTATTTGTTTCTGTTCAAGAACCCAAATAGAGTTGTAGTTATAAATAAAACATGTGTTTATGCAGTTAAAAGAGGACATCATATCAACACAGCTAATATTCAGATGTGAGTGTGGATATTTTCTCACTGAATACAACGTAAATGAACTGAGAAATGTACCTTTTTCACTTACCTTGAGTTTCCATTAGGTCAAAGATATAAAAATGACACATTTGAATAGGTCGGGACATCTGATGAAGGAATACTACCTTCCCCCAAATGATCATTTTAGAAATGACTCCTTTTAATTCTCGAAGAAAACTTTTTCTTGTATGACTTGAAGTTGAACAAAAAATCCCAACGTATAAATATATTAATGTTAATATAAATAACAGCAAAACTAAATCAAGATTAAGACAACCCATGCACTATCATCCTTAAAGTGTTTTAAATAAGGATGTAAGGTAGTCGCACAGGATAATAAATTGATTAACAAATGGTGATTTTGTGCTGCTGATGAAGCTGAATAAAAAGGAATTGGGTGTAAGGACTAATGTGATTGGATGCTCCCCATGCTGTAATCAGTGTGCTATCTGCTGCAGCTGGGACTGTTGACAGGCACCAGGTGAAATACGTTATCTTGATGAATGCCTCTCAGGAACAAGGTATAAGAACATGCACTGTGTCAGTAGCAAGCATTCGTTCATGATGGTTTCATTTTGTCAAGGTGCACTGCTTCTGAGCCTGGCAGCTGCCATGGCAGTATATGCAGGTAAGACTGGAAACAATTAAAGTTTTGTTATTAACCTTGACTCAAATATTTGAGTCTGAACTTAATTTATTTGTGTTGCAGACATGAAAGTGGACTGTGGGCCAGATTTTGTGACGCTGATGTGGACAGAAAGCCGACCCCAGGCCGATACGTCGCTTCTCCGTCTGGGTAACTGTTTCCCAACTAGCTTCTCAGCAGGAGAGGCCTACTTCTATGTGGATCTCACTGACTGTAACTTTAGGAGACTGGTATGTGTATATATATTTTAAACCTGCAAGCTGTGAGTCTGCTATATTTCCTACAGCTCTCTCAGGGGGTCTTTGTCTCTCTAACAGGTCACCGGGGATGCACTGGTGTACAGCAATGATCTGACCTACGTTGCTTCTGCGGATTCTTACAATTTGGCCTTCACCCACCCAGTAGTCTGTGCATATGAGAGGTTAGTGTTCATACCAACATAAGGTGCTAAAGGTTGACACTACCCTTAACTAACAATTCCAATGTGGCATTTTTGTGGCCTGGGAAAGTTCAATTTGTTAATAAGCTTCTCCCTCTCAAAGCCACCAAGCATGGAAGTCCGTCCCAAACATGTGATGTCATCAGGTATAAAGTCTGAAGCTGCTATATAGACAATGAATGGGAGACTGATTTAGGGAATCTACAGCCTGTTTCTGTTCTATTCCCAAATTAGCTTTATCTATTGAAGTGTTCTCAACAAAAAATGTACCCATTTACTGAGAACAATCCCTAAGGTACACTGTGTTCCCAATTCATTGTCAATTGAGTTTTTCCCCATAGTTTTAATTGAACATCACAAATTTAAGTTCACTTAGTTTTTTGCATTTTGGAGGAAGTCTTTTAGCTTGGGCGTAACAGTTCATAACTAGAGAATGCAATTCCTTAAGAAATTGCTAGTGGCAATACTTTATGCTGATGTTGAATTGCTATGCTTAAATGTAATGTGTAAGAAGAAAGTGAAGAATTTAGATTGAAATGATACATGAACACTGGGGGCTTGAATGTGTTAGAAGAAAAGAAAGTGGAAAAGCAGCAGAATATTTGAACTGCAAACTATTGAACTAACTTGATGATGATTGATCTGTCGCCATGGCAACGGTATTTGACACCCCATAATATGCTTAGATATGTGGATGGCTTCATTGTTATCGAACCTGTGAAATCTTGGGCAGTTTGGAGCATTTTCACTGAAGTTATGTGAACCATGTTTCATGGCGAGCATTTTGTTACCATGGCAAGGAATCTCAACTGTCCCGTAGATGTCTTCATGGCTGGACTGTTGGCACACATGTGAAGTTTTAGCACTTTTTAACCATTTTCTTTTGAGTTATAGCAACAACGTGTTTTAAGGCGAGGGATGCGTTTCCATGGAAACGGCATATGGTGAGATCTCAGATTTTGCGTAGAGCTGTTAAGGCATGGACCGGTGATATACAAGTGAAGATTGGGGGACGTTTGGACCGTGTCCATTAGGGTTACAGCGACATTGTGTTTTAAGGAGAGGGATGCGTTGCCATAGTAACACCATATTACGTAACATCAGATTTGATGTAGAGCTGTTCAGGGCCACAGTGTTAACCATCATGTGGTGATTGGTGGAGTTCTGAGCATGTCAGTTGGAGTTATGACATCATCATGTTCCATCACACAGGTGTTTGAGCTCACGACGTTATGAAGCACCTGTCCTTGAGCCCAGAGATCAAAGGTTTCCATGGTGATATGCAGTTATCAGTGAGAGGAGAGACTTTCCATTGTTCTGAATGAGAGATAAACGTGTTGCATGTGAACATTTTGTCGAAGAACCGTAACATATATCGGTGAAGCATCTCAAGAACCCTTGGCATCTGAAGTGTTTTTTGTAGTTTCGGGTCATTAATTTGCCATTTTTTGCAGACTAACTAAAGGTGGGCGGCTGCTGCTGTGAGGAAAGATGGGCCTGAATGTACAACATGCTTTAATGGAGCTACGAGATGTTGTTCTACGTTTCTCATGAAAAATGATGTCTCAGGAGTGTAGGGTTTGGGAACTGAGGCTGGTTTAAAAATATATATATGAAGGCAAATTTCAAGCAGTCCTCCACTCTAGCTGTGAGTCACGCACTCTAGCCTGAACGAGCTGCGCAATACACACTAATGGTAAAATCTGAAGAAGGCCTCTTTATCAAGGTCTGAGCAATGTTTAATATTAATCTGATTTAAAAGTTGAATATGAATAATGTCAAAGATGTGTAACATTTTACATGTAAAGTTGGAATGAGGTTTCTGTGTGAAGGAACAGTTGGCAGTTGAAGTCGCATGACGACTTTTCAAGTCTAAAGCGTTTCTCCATTGACTTCCATGTTAAAAATGTGATGAATTAGGGGATGTATCTCGGGAATTATGAATGAGAAGTAATATTTGAACGGAGTTTCTGCAATGTGGGAGAAGAACACGGACAAAATAACCCGGCGGAATAAAGAATTTGTCCGTAGGAGTAAACAAGCTTGCACTAAAAAGTTCAATAGTTTCACTTTGCAGCATTTTCTGTAACATTCTGCTTTATTTTGTGCAGGCCCAAAGACTGGTATGCTACGATCTATGACCCGGTGTTTAAAACCTACAGTCTAGGAGATCTGCAGTTTAACATTGGCCTTATGAATGGTGGGTAAACAACATGAGAAACTCTCTACGAACGGCAGCTCTCCCTGACTTTTGTAACTTAATGACTCTTCCTCTGTTTACTGCCCTAGACGACTTCTCAGGCCCTGCTGAATCTACACGCTTTCCTCTGGGCTCCATCATCCCCATCATGGCTAGTGTGGTGCAGAACTCCCATCAGCCCTTGCTGCTGCTTCTTGAGGAATGTGTAGCAGCTACCACACCAGAGCTGTACCCTGA
The DNA here is from genome assembly GCF_949606895.1 of Notothenia rossii. NCBI lineage: Eukaryota > Metazoa > Chordata > Actinopteri > Perciformes > Nototheniidae > Notothenia > Notothenia rossii. The sequence continues at coordinate 5,553,761 of NC_136902.1, forward strand.
AAGCACCATGTACCCCATCATCTCCAACAAAGGGTACTCATGGCAATGAGCATTGATTTAAAAAAATGCGTTTTGGTCTAAACCTTGGTAGTAATGCTAATACATTTTCTTTAACCCAACAGATGTCTTTTGGAAAGTGTGTCGTCACGATCAAAATTCGAACCAAGGCAAAAGTCATCGGAGATCCGCCTATCACTTCAGACCTTTACGTTTGCTATGGGAGAAGAGGTACATTGGCCTTTACATTTATTTCAGATTCAAGGTTTTATTGTGGATACTGAGATTAATTTATGCCATGATGCCTATATTTCCCCTCTACTCAACAGGTCTTTATCCACTGCAAACTTTTGGCTTGGGATCCCAATGGTCTTGACAGCACTAAGAAAGCCTGCCACTTTGTCGAAGGGCATGGGTAAAAATAATACTTTAATATATCAGAATCTGACTTGTAGGTTAATTTGTTTTACATGAGATGACTTATTCAGCTTAAGCCCAGTCTACTGAAGATACAGATGGATCCCGTTCATAACTATTCAAACTTTGTGGAGACTTTATTTGAAAAAGTTGAGATGCATTTTAATGATCTTTTCATCCAATCTTCATGAACTCAGCTGGGAGTTGCTGGACAACTTGGCCCAGAGCAATCTTTGTGACTGCTGTGAATCGAAATGCAAGTCAAGGAGGCAGAGGAGTGTTGCGTCAGGTATGTACACAACTTCTGCTGTATTACACTTGTTTGGTTGACTTGTACTAAAATATGTATTTTTGCAGAGAACCATGGAATGGTACAAAAAGCAGTCATTGGGCCATTTACCATCACAGATATGAATTCCTGAAGGTAAGGGTTTCGTATTGCAATATACATTTATTCTGAACGGCTATATTAAACTTTGTTCTCCCAACAGGAATGGATCCATTTCGCTGACTGGTTTCTTCAATCTGAATTTGGTTTTTATTCTTGGTTCTCTTTGTATTTCAGATTGTATGTGGCCAATAAAAATAAAAAAAGGTTTCCGAACCACTTAATTTAAGATCTGAAATTATTGGGTTTGACTTGCCTTTTGTGTGAAATGGTTTAAACTGAGCTGTATTACTGAATCTTGATGACCTAGTCTTATTTCTGGGAACATTTTGAGCTCTCTTCAATGTCATGAACTTTTTTCCTGTATGTCAATGTCCCAGAAATATTGATCACACTAAATCTTTGAAAGTAATATGATTACATTCAACTTTTTGTTCAAAATGTCATCCAACCAAGAACTCTTAACAGTTAATGCTTATCATGTAAGTATTTTTTTTTATTCTGTATTCTTCAAGCAGGTCAAGGCTAAACTCGGTAATTGTCCAAAGAGTATTATGGCTGAACAATGAAGAGAATGGATTCAAAGCTTTTCAGCACTATACTCAATTGGCCCTTTTTTTTGTTGTATGGACTTGTTCCATAAAGTTCAACATGTAATTGTCAAACTGTCAATTGTAGACTGATTCTTAGTACATAATACACTCTATCGCTCCTATTCACCTTAGCTGAAATATGTTGCTGTTTTGGTTCATGACTAAAGAGACGATGATTTAGCCTAATATTTATTGAACTAGGAGAGGAACTGTCTTTTTTGCATAACCAGCATACACAAGTATTTCAAGCGACTGAACAGATAAAGGCAACCTATACAAATCAACCTCTGGGATCCCCTTTAATACCATAGGCCTACTTTTTCCAGGCACTTGTAAGATCTGTTATAACTTGAATATTACCATAGCCAAATTTGCTCAAATGAAAAATCATACTATGATAAAACTTGGCACTACGTTACACTCAGTGGCGGCGCCAGGGTATGGCTGGGGTAGGCTATACCAAGAAATGGCTTAGCCCCACCATGAAAAAAAGTAAACACATTAAATAAGCAAAAAGTTGAACACGGCTTGCAAAAATATACGGGTCGTGTCCCAACACACAAACTGATCCTGCTCTAACAACAAGTGCACGTTACTGATGCAATATGGTTGAGACCATTCGGGCTTAAGAGGGGTGCAAGGAATAGTCTAAGTAGTGGGGGAGTTATATATATATATATATATATCGGATCAAAATGCCTCCGAATGCAATTTGAATAGACCTACAGCCAATCAGAGCAACGAAACGTTGGGGCTGCGTCATGCATTACTGATTGAGATCAATCGGAACCGCCATTCAGCAGCCCCATTGGATCTTCAACGTGTACTATCATACGTCACGTTCACAGTGATCCCTTTTTATTTACTACATGACAAATGTGCCGTTTTATTTCATACAGTTCCATTTTGATTGACACATAATCTAAACCTCACGCGAGGCGTTTCACTGTCAAGGGGGCGATATAGCGTGTATGTAATTACATTGCAAATACTGACTTGAGCCCCACCACTGTATGGGTTAGCCCTACCATAGTTTACCCAACAAAAATACTCTGGAGCCGCCAATGTTACTGACCAATTTATTTGAATACCCTCACACTCACGCAATTATTTAATACTCAACATAATTCTACAAAATAATCCAACCCAGTCTCACAAAAAACGTGTAATAACGTTGGTCCACAACGTAAGACGTAGTATTTCTACAAAAACGCCTCTGAAATTGTAAGATCCCTACGTTTTTTTTCACCATTCATTCCAATGGCTGGCGTCTATGTCACGTGATCTTCACATTTCTCCCTGCAGAAAAAAATAATATGGCCGAACTTTGTTCTATTCTCGGTGGAAAATGCCTATTTTAAAGTTAGTTTGGCCATTAAAATGCGTTTTGATGTCATTTGATGCGAGAAATATGAGTTGTTATTTCAGATTATGTGTGCAGTGGATGTACATGATCTTTAGTTTGCTAGTTATTACGAATATTACTTCAGGAAATTGTGTCTATACAACGTTTTCATTGTTACCAAGGTGGTTGCTAGGGACGCTGCTATCAATATTATTTCTGTTATGTTGTGTGAAATGGTGTTATCTTTATTGCCACCCCCTTCCCCGTCAATGTATAGTGTTGGTCCACAGCGCAAACGTATTAGTTTAACAAAATCCACATCTAAAATTGTGGCATACGTTATTTCCCCCTGTGCAATTCCAGTCTCACATCTCACATCACATCGTCATTAACAAATAGCGGAAACAGACCGAAAACACTTTATTCCGAGTGTGCTTGCTTTTCTCTTTGGAGGTCATCACATAACGGCATTGTAATACACGGTTCGGCTGCATTAAATATTACATATCTGCCGTAGTTCTCTATTTATAGAGCCTTGATGAGAACACTTCTATACAAACATGAGGAACTGCCGCCAACACTGAAAACGTGACGTGGATCATAAATATATCAGCAATTAAACAACATCTTACAATTATTTTCAAACTATACATCTCCTTACAGTATTAACACTAATTCGGCTGACTTTTATATTTGATCCAATTGGTAGATAGGCTGTATTTACACCATAAAGGTGCACTCCTGATATAAAGGGACACCCAGTGGTTAAAGCATGTTATTGAATTTCATTATTTTTATTATTAGATATTAATAGGATCCCTATAAAGTATATTCATTACTCGTTATTCTCTACTAATAATTAATTAAAGACTGTATATAATTACTATTTTGCACATCCCTTTCAAGATTTCAAGATTTTCTAAGGTTTATTGACATACACAAACGGTGTAGTTATGCAATGAATGAAACACTTTGTGTATACCTCCAGCAATGTTAACTATGTTGAAGCACTTATTTTAACTGATATTATACATAATTGAAGAATTTATCGCCGGCCACTAGAGGGCAGTGTCACTGCTGTCGCTGCCCGGTTATGCCGTGCTCTGACCCGGTAGTGCCGAGCGGCCATTTTAGTTCAAACATTTTTCATTCACTCCGCCTCGAGTTGAGAAGTTCGTCCACTCATTCATGTAAGACTGTTTCCACTATTATATTATAGTATATATTATACTATATATATATTATACTATTATACTACTATACTCTGTTTCGTGGTATATATTTGTGTTGATTAAATTGCATGGATGTAATACTTTGTCAGCTTATCTTGCTGCATTACTCTGTTTCAGGGTGTCGTCATCCTTGTCAATAAATTACCGAAACTGACATTGAGGAGTGTGTTTCTTCAATAATATTATACTCTTATATAAGATGTATGTAGATAGTATAAGAAATGTACAGAATATGACAGTTTATTGATTGGGGCGACTGTGGCTGCGAGGGAGTGCGGTCGTCTTTCATCCTTGGGCAAGATACTTAACCCTGAGTTGCTCCCGATGGCATGGCCAACGGTGTGTGAATGTGTATGAATGTTAGGTCCTATAGAGTAAGGTACACTGCTCTGTATGAATGGGTGTGAATGGGTGAATGACATGTAGTATGTAAAGCGCTTTGAGGGGTCTTAAAGACTGGATAAAGCGCTATATAAGTACAGTCCATTTACAGTCCATTTAATGGTGGAGGTATACACACATATTGATAGATGTCTTGTGATGCACTGTTGAGGAACCTGCGACCCAAGTTTTTCATCTCCGGCCTTGTCAGGTATTGAACAATCAATAAATAACACAGAATTATTCAATATGAAACACAGAATTTGTGTGATTATACTAAATGATTTACAAATAAACACCACTGCATATTTACAACTGTTACACATGCTGATGTAACGTAAATGTTTCCAACTTGGGATCAATAAAGTATATCTTATCTTAAGATGATCGATGGCTACTGCCATATTTGCTAAATGTGCCTCTGAACCTTGACAAGTGCATGTTTCAGGCTTATCAATGAACAACAGGAGGGGTCACAGACATAAGACCAGCTGTTAAATAAAGCTCTTCTGACCTTAGTTGGCATGTGGGTATAAATTAATGCTGCCCATTATGGGCACAAGCAATTTTCACCCATTTATTAAATATATGTTTTCAATTTGAGTGTTCCTATCCCCTAAACCTCCAAGGATGTACACAGTTTAATACTGGCAACTTCTTATAATGGGAAATACGAGAATGTCTTTTAAAACTACAACTCCCAGTAGAGACGTGCCATAGATAGAGAACATGTTGCGAAACACAATAGCCAGCATGTGTAGTTCGGGGGACGGGGTGGGGGGACAGGGGACGGGATGGACCCGTTCAAATCCAGTTTTTTCACCCATACACAAAGTGCGGCGGGGAGGAACGATAAGCCGACCCCAACGACTCCGGAGAACAGGAGCCGGGGAGTCGACCACTGCAGGGGTGGTCGATGGGATGGTCGATGGGAGCGGTGGGACCGGAACCGAAGGTTGACAGGGGTCAAGGCCGGGGGTGGACCACCAAGTGCGTGCCCCTGTGTTCCAAGACTCGGAAAGTTCCATCGTAAGGGGGCTTCAGGGGGCCTCTGTCAGCGCTGGAGGAACAGGTGCTCCGCCGAGCAAAGCCCCATGGGAACCCGGGACACGGACATGAGCAGTGGGGATCGGAGCAAAGGCCTTAGCGGAATCCTGCAGGAAAGTGCCCTGGGCTGTCGCCGACCAGGGGGTCAATGTGTTTGGGGGGAAACCCCCTGGAACACGCAGCGGCGGACCATAGACCATCTCAGCCGTGGAGCACTGCAGATCCTCCTTAGGCGAGGTCCTAAGGCCCAGCATAACCCAAGTCAGCTTGTCGCTCCAATTACCGTCAGTTAGGCTGGCCCTGAGGGCCACCTTCATGGAGCGATGGAAACGCTTGCAGAGGCCTTTGGTCTGAGGCTGATAAGCGGTTGTCCGGTGGAGCTTCACCCCCTAAACCCCCGGCCACAGCGTTCCAGAGTTTGGACGTGAACTGCGAAAAACGATCCGGTGAAATGTCCGATGGGGTGCCGAAACGACACACCCATGTTGCAATGAAGGCCCGGGCCAATTCAGACGCCACTGACGACGCGAGTGGGATTGCCTCCGGCCAGCGGGTCCTCCTGTCCACCATAGTCAGGAGGTAGCTGAAACCTTGAGAGGAGGGTAATGAGCCAACCAGATCAATGATGACGTGGTCAAACCTCCTCTCAGGCAGGAGGAATTGCTCCAGGGGGGCCTTCGTGTGGCGGTGCACTTTGGCACGTTGGCAAGCCACGCAAGTGCTTGCCCATGCCCTCACGTCCTTTTTGAGCTCCCGCCAAATGAACTTCAAGGCCACCATCTGCACCGACGGCTTCCCACAGGTCGTGCACCACCTAGAACACGGACTGCCTCCAGCTGGCGGGAGCTACTGGACGCGGCTGGCCCGTGGAGACGTCACACAAGAGAGTAACGCCTGCATCGCCGAAATCAACATCCTCCACGTCAGCCCCCTTCAGGGCGTGGACGCTGGGGTCTGTGACCTGGTCTGCTGCCATGCGGGTATCGAGGTCCAACTGTATGGCCCCAATGACGACCCTTTAGAGGCAATCTGCGACCAGGTTTGACTTGCCAGCCACGTGCTGGATGTCCGTGGTGAACTCCGAGATGTAGGAAAGCTGTCGTTGCTGGCGAGCAGACCAAGGCTCCGCCACCTTGGACATGGTGAACGTGAGTGGCTTGTGGTCCACGAATGCTGTAAATTGACGGCCTTCCAGCAAAAATCGGAAGAGCCGCATGGCCAGCCAGAGTCCAAGGAGCTCCCGGTCAAAAGCGCTGTACCTGCGATACCTGGGCGTCAGCTGGCGGCTGAAAAAGTCTCATAAGTCGGTGGTAATGGAAATGGGGGCCGGGGGTGACGGATGCGCCAACAGCCAGTGCGGTCTTGACCGCCTAGAAAGCAACCTCAGCCTCCGCCGTCCAACTGATCTCCTGGATGGGGTTCTTACCCTTCAATGACTCGTACAGTGGCCTCATAATGTGGGCGGCCCGGGCGATAAAACGGTGCTAAAAGGTCCCCATCCCGAGGAACTCACGGACGACCGGGCCATGTGCGGGCGAGGAAATGCTGCGACAGCCTCAACTTTTGCCCGCCGGTGCTGCCCCGCCCTTTGTGACGCGGTGTCAAAGGAGACACTTTGCAGGGTTGATTATCAACACGTGTTGGCTGAGCCTCGTGAAAAGGGCTCGGAGGTGGGACAGGTGTTCTTCCTCCGAAGTGCTGGCGACGAGTATGTCGTACTAGACCAGTGGTCGCCAACCAGTCGATCGCGATCGACCGGTCGATCGTGAGTGTGGTGCGGGTAGATCGCGGACCGTTAAAAAAAAAAGTAACAAAAGAAAGAAAAATAAAATTAAAATAATAATGTTTGAAAAATACGTTTTTAGATATAAACCTATCAGCCACCACCCTGTTAGCAGGTGCCACTTGATTGACGTATATTTGAGAAGCCTCAATAATATAATACATTAACCGTGCTTTACGTGAACCTCATCATGACACAAGAGAGGACGGCAGGACTGTAATTTCCCGTGTTCAGTGAACGCAACAGAGGCAAGACACCAGACCAATCAGAGAGTTGCATGGAAATACACGTGTGCTTGTGTCAATCAAGCTCGGCTCTGTGTGTGTGTGACAATAGCGCATTTAGTGTGATAGAGAGAGGGAGAGAGGGAGAGAGAGAGGGAGAGAGGGAGAGAGAGGGACCGGTGCTAGCGGGGACCGTGATGTTAGTATCTGGTTAGCTAGCTGCACTAACGGACATAAGGAGCTGTTTCCACAACAAGCTGGAGGAGAGTCCTCTCCTGTCAGACTGAGGGGCTCAGGTGAGCTAAAGGACTCTGAGTGTTTAGAAAGGTTTTGTCACAAATTATTCAAAAGATTATTTCCGCGGCACACCTTCATATGATCATTATAGTTATACAAACAATAAGAGAATAAATGAAAAACAGGTATGAAATAGCCTACTATATGGCAGTAAAACAAGAATACAGTTTAAAAGGGGAGTGATTTGTAAAATATCAATAAAGAAAAAGAAAATCTGTTTACAGTTCTGTTTCATATGGGTGCTGAGAGAGGTATCCATAGATCTCTTCATGTTGCTCTCAAAGTGCACCAGATTGATGCTTTCAATTTCAATATTTAAAAAAAAATCTTCCCGGGGGAGCATTCCCCCGAACCCCCCTAGAGGAGGTGAGGACTCCCCTAGAGGAGGTGAGGTCCGCCCCCCAATAGATACCCGTGCTTATATGCCGTGAAATGATTATGGAGCCTTCATTGTAAGAGTAATTCAGATGCAATTAGCCGATATAAAAGGCCTCAAATTGGAAGCATTGTCTGGGCCGTCTTTTTCACTCAATTCTGCAATAGGTAGATCTCGCCTTTCACCTAGGACGAGGTCGGTGATCTTGGGCTTAAAAAGGTTGGTGACCACTGGACGAACACTAACAGCAAGTCCCGCAGCACCAAATCCATCAGGCGCTGGAATGTTTGAGCCACGTTATTGAGCCCGAAAGGTAACCGAAGGAACTCAAACAACCCAAATGGCGTTATCACCGCCGTTTTGGGGATGTCGAGGGGATGCACAGGCACCTGGTGGTATCCAAGCACCAGGTCCACCTTAGCAGACGTGAGCTTGCCAAAAAGTCTTGAATGTGCGGCACCGGGTAGCGGTCGGGTGTTGTGGCGTCATTGAGGCGGCGGTAGGCCCCACACGGGCACCAACCGCCATTAGGCTTGGGGACAATGTGCAGATGATACCCAGGCGTTCCATGGTCGAGAACTCTGCCTTCGCTACTGCGAGTTTGGAAGGTTTCAACCGCCGGGCCCTGGCGTAGACTGGTGGTCCCTCATTTTCCATTTAACTACACACACCAGAATGTACTAGCTGCATTCTACTGTAAAGCTGGAATGCTAACAACACGAAAGCGGAACACACACAGGTACCACCCACTAACCGGTACGAGGGGCAACACTATATTGCGTTCCTAACCCACAACAATATAACAGTGAATTATGTCCCGTAATGCTCCGCCACAGCACTTACAATGGTATGATCTTGCTTGAAGGGAATATATCGGCACTTTCCTTGCTGTTCGGAGTTTGAATCTTTATGATTTTGCCCTTATTGTAAGTCGCTTTGGATATAAGCGTCAGCCAAATGAAATGTAAAGTAATGAAATGTTATTGTCTCCATTCTGCCTGACGTAGGAGGTGATGCAACACACAGTTTGCGTGCAAAGACAAGAACAACAATCAGCTGAAAAACAAGTAATTGTCAGTGAACTGTAAAAAAAAAAACTAAAACATTTTCTTAGACATCAATTCAAATGTGTGATCTGTGTGAATACGGCAACATCCACAGGACAACATCTCAACTCGTGAAAAGAAAAAGTTTAAACTCACCTCTCCTCTACAACATCAAAAAGTACAGTCATTTTATGAGTCATATATTTAGTTGATCTTCTGTGTTTTGCTTATAGGCTATTGCTCTGCTGGATCGATTGATATTGGGACCTCAGTGATGAGTGTCTGTGCTTTCCTTATATTTACAGTCTATGGTGTTTTAATGCTGAAGCATTACGGTTGTTGTTATTGTTAAGTATTGCTTTGTGATGGTGCCCTTTACTGCATGTTTTAAGGTGCATTACAATATGACATCCCCACGCTTTGTACGTAAATGTACGCGCTGACTGTTGCTCCGTGCTCTCCATTCACGGCTTCCAACAGTATGCCCTTTGACCCTGGTCGGTGGATCTTACACATCATCATCATCAAGTTTTACAACACTGTACCTTTGGACATGAAATAAAACACAGACTGCAAAGGGAGACTGAGTGTAACATTAGTACGGGTGGCTCCTTCTCAGAAAATGTAAAGATTAACTCATGGCATGACTTTATTATTATATATCCATGATTGTAAAACAGAAGGAAACAGACATTGGAGGAAATGGTGATTGCAATGCTATCGCTGTAAAGTCTCGTTCTGACACAAAACTTTACAGCGTTGCTGCTTGTAAAAAGGAACAGGAAATGCTTTTTTTTGTGGGTGTATATCAATGTACAGATAGTGAACTTTGATCATTGCCAGTTGAAGCAAGCCGCACATCAGAGATGGAGAGCCTTATAACAAAAATCATCACTGAGAAGCTGAGCACCTACGCTGCGATCATATTTATCTTCACCTTTACTATTTTGCTCGACAGGGATTTTTCCTGCACCTGCAAACCACAAGTACTGACCTGCAACCTGTACATGTATCTGCCACCCATTATCATTTTTGTATTAATGCTGTTGTTGGACAGGTCTTTCCAAAGAGTCTGTAGATACTATTCCTCTCATTGTAAATGCCCCTGCGGTCTTTGCTGTTTTTATGTCAATCATTTTTTTAGGGCATTATTAGTCGGCTCGCTGTGGGTTGCTTTTTTGTTCCTCGATGGAGACTGGTATGTTTGCTGTTTGAATAACGGCTCTGCACAACAGGCAAATTTAGCCTGCAAAGCTGGGAACAATATCAAAGACCACGAGAAAGCTCTTAAAGCTGAACTGAAGAACACATCCCAGGTGAGTGCTTCCACTCTGGATCTACTTTATCAGCATCAGTTCTATCTGAAGTAATGCTGTTGTGTTATAACCATCTTTCTTTCTTTCTTTCTTTCTTCAGGCTATCGGTGGCTGTATTCTATTTGGAGTTGTTTTAGTGGCTTTCGTCTTGCCATTGTGTGTCAGATCGAAATGCTGGGGGGAAAAAACATTTCTGTATCACAAACTGATTATAATAGAGGAGGGCAATGTGATGAAAACGCTTCTGAGGAAGTCAGCAAAAGGCAGGTTGACTGAAGTAATGGCGAGCAAAATCAATCAGAACGAACAGGAAAGGTGTTTCGATGTTGCCAGAGATCTGATTGAAAATGACTCGTCGTCCACCACTGCAGAACCAGGAAGAGAAGAAAAGTTGAATAAAGGCTTTCTGCTAGATGACGTGGAAACAGAGACAGAGGTAAAGAATACAAAATTAACAAGAGATGTTTTCATTCAGTCGGTCTCAAGGCCTGAAGCAACATATTGTTTGTTGGAAGATAAGTAGGTATGATTTTATGAGCATTTTCCAAAAATTGCATTACTTGGCTTTATTCTGTGTTCGAGCAACAAGAATGCACATCTGAGTCGTGTGGTAACATTTGTGTTTTTTTCAAAACTTGTGTTCGGGTCAGGGTTAGGGGATACATCAGATTAAAACCTCTAAAGTTAAAATCTGCAGGTTTATTGATTATGAAGAATGAAAACATTTGTTTTCATATATCAACAGGCCTGAAGAGTTCTGTCTCCATGGATCATGATCTGATGCTGACTGCAGAGCTGAAGTGTACCTTGTTTAAAATGTCAACTGTAAAATGTGTTATACGAGGTTTAGGACTTTAGGTGGTACATCTCTTCCTCACGTAGTTCAGCTTTATTTAGGTTTATTGGTCTTTGCCCCCCCCCCCCCCCCCCCCCCCCGATTTGATTTCTGTATAAACTGTATAGTGGATAGGCTGCAGTAGCTCAGTCTGTACAGACGGTGCTTTGTAACGGAGGGGCGCCTAAATATGGCTTTGTCAATATGACAACATTTATTTAGCTTTTACTTAGAGATACTGCATATTAAGGAATTAAGAATGTTATACAAAAAGTAGCTTGATAATGATCTGATGCAAAACAAATCTGGTTTTAATTAAATAATAAATATATATTCTGATTGAGTTCAGTAAACTTTCTATTTGAACATTTTGTTTTTTGTGAATTTTCTTTTTTTACGTGTAATTCAAATGTTATCAAATCAAAATAAATCAAAAACATTTTTAATAGATGGAGCAGGATATTTTCATGCATGTTTTCAGGATAAATCATTTCTGATAATACTGAAACATGACGTGAGGTGAGTCAATATTTATGAGGTGAAAGCGAAAGAAAACAAGTTTAGGATGATTCTGAAATGTTTTATATATTTGTTGGAACATTTCCAGAGTGATCCATGACGGCACACAGCACGGAGTCACTCACAATGACGGTGAACGGCTCCGACTAAAAAGAGCCTTTTTAAAAACACAGAATATGACAAAACACCAACAATCAAAACTAAATCTGAGCCAGTTCCAATCCCAGTTGTTTAATAACATACTGTACATAAAATACAAACGTTTATTTTCTCATCTGTGCAAAGATCCCCAAATTCCCTCGAACACCACCACCGCCAAAGTGCATAACTGGAAGAACACTGTATGCTATGCATATCTTCAACACTCACATACTGGAGGTTTTACAAAAGCACAGGACAGTAGGAGTCATTATATGACAACATCCAATGGAATTAGCTTAACGTAACACATGACACCTTACAAACATCATCACACACTGAGTCAAATGTACAACTTGCAACAAACAGATATGCATGCAACATATGCATTTATATCATCATATTATCTTCATACAATACAAGAGTAATCCAAAGACCATATATATTATATTCACAATCAATATATTACATTTCTGTTTCTGGATGATTGACAGAACCATACCTGTGGTTTTGCAGGATGAAGCCGGTTTACATGCTGCATATACTTTACATGAAACAAACCTAAGTTCTGATCCATCACAATTTGTTTAGGAATGATTTGTTTGTTGGTGCATTCAAGGACAATGCGACATTTGAGAATCAGCTCATGACAATCTCTGCTCACAAAGGTCATTTGGTTGGAGAATGAAACCTAGAAGAAGCAGATCAGCAGATATTGTTGTTGTGAAAATAACTTTTGTAAAGTTTCTTCGACTTAAAATGTTACCGATACTGGCGTTTCCCGGAGCACCTGAACACACCATTGAGACAATAACAAATATGATATTTGAGGAATCTTAAATATGTATCTGGATTATTTGATGTCAAACTTAACACAAGCTGATCCCTGAATGAAATAAACAAATCTATTTATTATATCTTACTGTGTTTATGTATTTACACCAGAGCAAATTCCTACTTGGTGATAAACCCGATTCTGATTCTTGTTTTTTAAAATATATTTTTATTGCATTATATTTCAATGTAAACAACTGCTTTATTTTATTTTCTATTTCACTGTATTTTTCTTATTTTTTGTAATGTTATAATAGTGTTCTTAAAATAGTTTGCTATATCTATTTTTTAAATGTTTGTTTTACTTATGTATGCACCACAACGCCAAGTTAAATTCCTCGTACGTGTCAACCTACCTGGGAATAAACCTGACTCTGTTTCTGATTCTGAAGTGATCTCAGGTAACATAAAACATACACAACATTTATTTTCGAGGCTGAAACTCCTGCAAAACCACAAATATAGCACTTTAACGACAGCATGAAGGCATCACTCGCCTAATGCATGGAAGTGACACACAAACGTGCATGTAAAAAAATGAAAAAGTCCACCATAAAGTCCACAGTATTGGGTGTTGGGGGGGGGGGGGGGGGGGTCCGTGCTCTAGCCCAGGCCCTGGTCCTGGCCCTCTGTGTGCCGGCGGCTGGTGCGTTTGCGCTGCTGTTGCCGGGGGCTCAGCTGCTCCCAGTACGACTGGCAGTACTGGTTTATCAGTCTGATCTCCGGGGGGAATGGCGTGGAGGCGAGGGACGACTGAGACGCCCCCCCCACCACCCCCGCCTGGCGAGTTTTGGGCTGCTCGTCCTCGTCCTGAGCGGTGAGCGCCAGCACGATGTCCCGGTCCAGGATGCGCAGCGCCACGCGGGCCACCGTGTGTTTGAAGTTGTTCTCCGTGGCCAGGCAGTGGTACAGCCCCGCGTCTGATTGGTTCAGAAACTTCAGGAGGATGCCGTGGTTCGTCTTCAGGACTCCTCCCACACGGTTGAGCTGCAGAAAAAGGAAATCAAAGTTAGATTAGATTCCTTTATTGTCCCTACAGAGAGTACAGCGAAATTCCAAGCATTCCCGATGGTGAAATCCAGAGATGGCAAAAGTATACATCCTTTACTCAAGTAGAAGTACAGATACTCGTGTTTAAAAATACTCTGGTAAAAGTAGAAGTACTGACTAAACTTATTTACTCAAGTCAAAGTAAAGAGGCTTTGAAATGTACTTCAGTAAAAAGTACCCATAACTAGCAGCTGTTTTAAAGAGTACCTGACCTCCCTTTATATTAATAGAACAATAATGTAATTGTTAGCTAATGAATGTTTCTATGGCGACCAACGGCAACATGACAACGTTTTCATTGGTCCCTCTTCTTTAGAGAAGACCAGGAAATGATGGATACACGGATCGTGTTCAAATCAATAGGCACGCAATGACTCTAAATAATAATGATCACACCACCAAACACACATTCAGACTAAAGGAACCAGCCTGTTTGGGAAATGAGAGAAGTAGAAAGTACAGGTATTTGTGTTCAAAATGAGAGAAGTAGAAAGTACAGGTATTTGAGTTCAACATGTAAGAAGTAGAAAGTACAGGTATTTGTATTCAAAATGTAAGAAGTAGAAAGTACAGGTATTTGTGTTCAACATGTAAGAAGTAGAAAGTACAGGTATTTGAGTTCAACATGTAAGAAGTAGAAAGTACAGGTATTTGTGTTCAACATGTTAGAAGTCAAAGTAAAAAGTCGTCAGAAAAATAAGTAGTGGAGTAAAATACTGATACCAGACAAATGTACTTAAGTACGGTAACAAAGTATTTGTACCCCACTACTTAGCTCTGGCTATGAGTGTAGTGTAGTAGTAAACAGTAGAAATGAAACAACAGGTTTAATTTCCTCACCACTTTCCTCCTCCCCTCCCTCTGGAACAGCCACTTGACCGAGGCCTGAGGAGAGCGAGGCTGGCACTCCAGGAAGGTGCTGCTGCCCTCCACCCCGAACTGCACCGTCTCCCTCAGACGCTTCTCCACTGCACACACACACACACACACACACACACACACACACACACACACACACACACACACACACACACACACACACACACACACACACACACACACACACACACACACACACACACACACACACACACACACACACACACACACACACACACACACACACACACACACACACACACACACACACACACACACACACACACACACACACACACACACACACACACAGAGAGAAACATTTAATTGCCTTGTCGTTGAACTGTGCTATACAAATAAACTTGCCAAACTGCTCCGAACGAACACACTCTGAAAGTTAAAAAGAACAGAGGGAATTGCCCCACCTTTGGCATTGAAGCCCCTGCACTGCCTCAGAGGGTCTCCATGTTTAACGTCCTGTCTTCTGCTCCTCCTGAAAACAAGAAATGAAGAGTTAAGTTGACACTATAGGTCTGGACGATTAAATATCAAACATCATAATATTTGTAACTATATATCTTGATATGGATTTCAACCATATTGTAGTGTTGACTGTTGGTGGGTAAGTGAGAAGATAACGGCTAGAACAGCCTGGTATATTCAAAAGTACATCACGACGTAATTCGATACGATGCGATACGATTCAATATGATACTATACGACACGGTACCATACAATATGATATTGGTACGATGTGATCAATACTGTCAACTGAGGTTGTTTTAAATGTGATATATAAATAAAGATTGAGATTGAATACGATATGATATGATACGATACAATGCAAAACCATACAATATGATACACAATGACACATTATGATCATACTTGCCAACCTTTAGACCTCAGAAATCGGGAGCATTTCAAAATGCAAAATTTGAGGGGGGTGCTAGTGGATCGCCGGAGCGGTTAGATTAACATTAACATGCTTATTGTAGTTGTAAGTGCACTGCCTTGCGGCCTGTAACACCGTCCTTGATGGAGCATATGTGTGGACTGGACCTGTATTTTACAGGAAAGGAGTGAGCAGAGAGTAGAGTAGTTGTTGATTCTTGTTCTGTTTTCTGTGAATATCTGCCTCACCCTCTCAGACTTTGAGTTGAGCGCGCTACTAAAGAGACGTGTTACCATGGAAACCAAACAATGGTGTAGCTGTATTAAAGTCAGAGTGGAAACAGTCGTGTGTAAATCTGATTTTGTCAGAAACCGGGAGAAATGCGGGAGAAATATGACCCCGGGAGGAAACCGGGAGAGGGCAATGAAATCGGGAGTCTCCCGCCAAAACCGGGAGGGTTGACAAGTATGATTATGATACGAAATAATTCGATATGATACGATACTATAATATACAATACGTGGGGATGCGATACGATATGATATGATACGATACTATACCGTACTATATGATATGATATTGATACGGTAGCATTCTATAATACTTTTTTTGTGAGATAACATTTTACATTTTCGCAACATCAACAAGGACAAGATATTAAGTGAAGAAACAACAGACACTTAACATTTCATTTCATTTTCAAGACCCAATAAGGGACATTTTATCTGGGATTAAACTGTAACAAGCGTCTTTGGGTTTCTAGAAAAGCGCATATAAGTATCGTGTATTATTATTTAATTTGAGTATTGACGGGTGCAGTAAAGCGTGCTTCAGTGTGACCCCTGACCTCTTGGTGGAGGGGGTGAAGGCGGAGCAGCTCTCCCCGTCCCAGGCGCAGTAAGGGTCTCGGGCGAGGCAGCAGTCTGAGCACGCCCGGCCGTAAACCCCACAGCGGTGCAGAGACACCTGGGTCAGCCCCGCGTCCGATGACACGTACAGCTGTTGCTGTTGGGAGGCAAGAGAAACACTTTAAAGGTCCCTTATTATACTGTTTTTCATCAATATATCACAGGTCTCAGATATATACAGAACATGTCTCTGATTGGCTGAAACACCAAACAGATCATTGCAGCATTACCCATAATCCCCTCTGTTTCAGCCCTGTTTCCAAAGTGATGATTCTCTGTCTGTTACTTTAGATGAAAATAAGGAGCCCCTCCCCACGCCCCTCTGAGAGATTTGGTTACAAAGAACTCAAGAGGCCCACTTTAGTTCCGATATAGTTCCGAAATGTCGCGTTCACACCAAAAAGAGGCGGAACTAAAATTAGTTAATGAGAACCTTTTTACCCCCTTCTCCGTCCCTGCTAGACAGCGGGTACTTTCGTGGGAGGAAAAGGTTCCCATGTGTGATTGGCTGGGCGGATTGCAAACCACGCCCCGTAAAACTCCCAAAATGTTTTGTGAAGCTGCCATTTTATTATCCTCGCATTAGCATTATTAGCATTAGCCCAGTGCACCAACGCAGAGAGACTAACTTATGGAAACACAAAAGAAAACATGGGAGCGGTGGAGATGAGGAGGTGTCGTCGTTCTGGAGATTTACTCTGAAGGCTTCAGTAGAAGCTGCTGGGAGTCCCAGCAGCTTCTACTGAAGCCTTCCCCAACTCCGGGGACTTCGGGTGGCAGTATACGCCGTGAAGTTGTTTGCGGCCTGCCAGTAAAACCCAAAGCAGAAGAAGAAGAAGTGACGTCAGCGGCTTAATTTGTGTAATCTTCTCTCAGGGAAAAGTACTCCGGTGTGAACGCGATCTGAACTTAGTTCATGAGAACTAAAGAGTTGTCATGAATTAATTTCTGATGAACCTTTGTGGGAAAAGTACTGCGGTTTGAAAGCGGCTAATGGTGCTCTAGGAGGAGATTCAGGTGATAAGGTGGAGGGTGGGGGTACCTTGGTTGCTGATTGGCTAATGGTTACTCAAGCCAAAACATTGTTATGACATCATAAAGTGGCCAAAATCTGATCAGCTCGTTTTCAGACAGGTTTTTATAGAAATGGATCAAAAAGAGAGAGAATCTTTGTTCCTGAAACTTTCAGAGTCTCTTTCCACAGAGGGGACACATGTTGATGTAGAAGAGACATGAAGAAGAGGGGACACATGTTGATGTAGAAGAGACATGAAGAAGAGGGGACACATGTTGATGTAGAAGAGACATGAAGAAGAGGGGACACATGTTGATGTAGAAGAGACATGAAGAAGAGGGGACACATGTTGATGTAGAAGAGACATGAAGAAGAGGGGACACATGTTGATGTAGAAGAGACATGAAGAAGAGGGGACACATGCTGATGTAGAAAAGACATGAAGAAGAGGGGACACATGTTGATGTAGAACAGACATGAAGAAGAGGGGACACATGTTGATGTAGAAGAGACATGAAGAAGAGGGGACACATGTTGATGTAGAAGAGACATGAAGAAGTGGATTTTGCATAATAGGTGAACTTTAAACTCAGTGGGGTTTGGTTCATTGATGTACATTTGCTAAATGAATTCTGATTTGTGAACTGAAATGTGTCTTTCAGAAGTCAAGTCAAGTTTATTTATAAAGCCCTTTTCAACACAAGTGCTTTATAAAAATGAAAGACATTAAGAGCATTAAGAAACATATTATAAAATGGCATTTAAAAACACTCACTTACAGTAAAGGCAAAGATAACAAAATGTGACTAAGACAGGTACATGCATATAAGTCACAGTGCAGTGTGAGATATTAATATATCAATTCAATAGAAGAAGTAACTTACTCTCTTAGACGATATCTTCATGGTTTTCACTGGAGCTCTGGACTGGAAATTGATAAAAGAGTTAATACATTTGTTATCTTCACGGCCTCCTGTATATTTTATACTTTTTAATGCTGCTTTAATTCTATTTTGAGATGTTTGAATTCAGTATTGTTCATTTCTACTTATGTGCAATGCCTTGTTTTTTCTGCTGCTGCAACGCAAACATTTCTGAAATTGGGATCAATAAAGTAGCTCTTATCTTACCTTATGATAAAAAAATATCATTATTTAATCCTCTAACAAGGGATAGAAAAACAATTGCTTTAATCTAATGATATGAGATTAATAATAATATCGAGGACATATTGAGACGTACCCGGAAAACCTCCACTTCCTCCAGCGTCAGCTCCTCCATGCTGGTCGGGTCCTTCGGCAACACAATCACTTTTTGGACGGTGCCTCGATCTGGAAATTACATTTAAAATGTTTATTGACAACATCTAAAAAAAAACAAATGTATGACTTATTAAAAAAAGTATATAACTCTCCCAATGAGGAATCGTGTTTGTTAAATATGTTTTAAAGAATAAAAACAATAAAGATCAAGATATTATTCCCATTTGGGTCCTTTAGGTCAGTGTTTCTCAAACTCTTTCACACCAAGGACCACTTAACCAATAAAGAAACATTCACGGACCACCTAACTCCACAGATATCCCAAAACAATAGGCCTGCTCACCACTCCAACAGGATTAGCAGCCTAATGACAGCTTAACCTTCTCTACTGTATATCGCCTCGTTCAACCAATAAATCAACAATACAAATACAGATTATAAGCATTTAGTTCAAATGCGATTTAAAATGCTCTCATGTTTTACACCTCTTATGAAATGTAAACTACATTTATTACGGAGTTTATGTCCGAGCCAACAGACTCACAGATCGCTGGCTACTGAGAGATATGCGAAATACACCGCATATACGACACTGTGGATTTTCAAAACAAAATACAGTAAACCGATGATCGCAGGCCCAAGTCTAACTCTCTGAGGTCTAAGCCATTTGTTCACATGTTAGGCTCGCCTGGGCTTTTTTTGTAAAAATGCTATTAAAACATGAACCTTGGTGACCATCGGGCTGGCCTGCGTGGTCTGCCTTCAAAACAAAAATAAAAGAACGTGTCTGCAGCCCCAACAACAGCCTCTGATCATCAACAGGCTTCATGCAATGCTTCATCAGATGTATTAGATAATAATCTCTATCCCACTCCTAACACATCTACATCTACTTCCAGCATGGATACATGTTCATAAAATACATCCATTGTTTGTTTTATACGCTTCTTGAAATAAAAAATAAAAGACATAGTTTAAAACTATGTGTTTTATTTTTTATTTCAGAAACTATTAGTTTTTCTAGAACAGATTACAAATCGCCTGAAAATGGTACAAACAAGTGGCAACACGTGTGACGAAGGTGTTGCGCTGAAACTTAAGCTCGCTCCATTGCGGAGATATTCCCGCGAGAGTGCGGAAAACATTAATTAATTAATTAATTTCAAATGTGAAATTTTACCAATATACTCACGGACCACTAGGGGGCACTCACGGACCATCAGTGAGCAATGCTTTAGGTGTATGTACAGAAGAGTTTCATTGCCATTTCTACACTGTATCTTTGTGCATATGACCTTTGAATCTTTGAATGTAAATAAAGCTTTTTCAATAGTTTTTGAATAATAGGTTACAAAATAAGTTTAAGTCTCTCTGTCTCACTCTGTTGTATCAATGTTGTTCAGGCTGTTCCTGTCTTTCAGTGTATGGCTATGACCCAGCAGATAAAAGAAAAACAAATAAGGTTCTCAATGAATGCTTGGTAATGCAGTGCGACGGCCTCACCTGTCCCCAGGAACAGCACCTCGTAGCGGGCGTCCACGGCGTCCACCTGGTCCACCACCAGCGCCGTGAAGCGGTAGTCCACGCCGGTCCTCACCACCAGGGGGCGGCGGTGTATCGGGTACACCGGGTTGATCATCAGGGGGTGCGCTCGGATGAAGTTCACTGTCTCGTCGGAAAAGTTCTTGGAGGAGCCGATCCCGGGAGTGAAGGTTCCTCCTGGACACTGGAGGGGAGGAGGGGAGGAGGGGAGGAGGTGGGGGAGACATCATTTGGTTTTACTTTGATGCAGGTTTTTCTTTTTTTAAATGAATAATTTGCTAACTCTTTTAATCTCAGAGCCGTTTATTTTAATGGTAAGAAGAAAATAAATGATAATAAACAACCCAACAAAGTATTAAACTAATACATTTTAAACAAATTAAAAAGTTGTTTTTAAAAATAACATTAACAGGCTTCATAATAAATAATAATACAAATAAATAAAAAAAACGCTCAAAGAAACATGAAATGAAAAAATTCAAAATAAATAAACATTTCTATCAATAATAATAATAATATTAACATGAATTATAATATAATATAATATTTTGAAATAAAAAATAAAAATAAAGGTATCGTACAGATCCAGGCCGTGGGTAGGGGATCTTCCCGGTGTACTCCGTCCACTGGTAGTTATGTCCGTGTTTGTGGGCGAACGGTCCGTTGAAGACGTTGCGGATGTCGGCCATCGAGTAAACGCAGACCGCCGAGCCCTTAAACACAGAGCTGCAGCACAAACACAGCAACAAGAAGGTGGTTCACTTAAAATGCAAATTGTGTTTTCAAATATTCAAGTATTGAATGTTTGGAATTCTGTTTGAGTTTTTTCCTCTTTTACTGAAAGAGTAGATATGATCTGATTTGTTTAGCGGATTTTGTGCAATATTACAAAATAAAAACATCTTGAGAATTGTTCAAAGTGTCAAACATCACTCCAAATGACCATTTTAAGACATCTTCACAAACCCCATAAGAAAAGTAATTCTGTCAGCTTCACCTGCCCATCAGGACTGGATTAGAGATATATTTGTCTTTGTTAATATGGAATAAATGAGATGTACGCTGAGAGGGTCGTCTGCTAGTTTTAAGAAGACATGGGGACCATTTTTTGCATATACTGATCAATTGATAAACATGCCTAATTTGCTGGAATGACTTAATTGGTTAATTACTGCACTCAATATATGTACGAGTATATGTGAGCACTCATTTACAACTGCCATGTTTCAAGATCATTTCCTAACTGTCAGAGGTGACCTATCGTGTTTGTTTTGTTTGCTCGTGGCCTTTTTTGTTTTGTTTTACCAGACAGACCCCTACCCCTAAAGACACAGGTAAACTTAGCTAAAGTACTTTTAAATGGTTTGTGGGTCAAACTAGAGGCCAGTTTTATTACTTTCGGAAAAAACTAAAGGATCTTATAGTTCCAGGGTGGACTATAGAGTACATTTTCTTAGTTGTACTAAAACTATTGTGAGCTTTATAGTAGGATACAAGGTGCAGTGGGTATTTTCTTAGTTTTGGGGAAAACTTTGACAGTCTTTTAATGTTTC
This sequence comes from Notothenia rossii, assembly GCF_949606895.1. Lineage (NCBI taxonomy): Eukaryota > Metazoa > Chordata > Actinopteri > Perciformes > Nototheniidae > Notothenia > Notothenia rossii. The sequence continues at coordinate 5,575,633 of NC_136902.1, forward strand.
TTTTATCTTTTCTTTTTAATGACTGTTTTTAAATGCCTTGGTCTGAATGTCTTTCATGTTTATAAAGCACCTTGAATTGCCTTGTGTTGAAAGGGGCTATATAAATAAACTTGCCTTGCCTGTTTAGTCTCCTTCTCTAATCTGGTATTTCGTACCTGTTTTTGCATTACCTAAAGCCCAATGTGATACTCTGTACACATCTGGTATTTGTCTGAAAACCCAATCAAAAAAGTCTGAAAAAAGGAAAAGTAATTCTCTCATTTGTTTTGACATTTGGAGATGTCTGCGAGATTTAGATTTTTCCGCAAGTAAATGGCGAGCACTTGTGTCCTGGAAACTGCTCAGAAACCTCTTTAACATCAACATATCTATGAAAGCCAAACATCTTCTGAATGCTGTAAATCTCTGGTCTCTGTTTGTAAAGTTTCATGAGGCTGTGATTCTCCTAAAGCTCATTTTGTGTACACGAAAATCCACTTTCAAACCAAGGTCTCACGACAATAAAAAGGCAACTAGCATCATCACAGGGGGAAACTACGGAGCTCATTAAATCCACCAGAGTCTCAGCATTTCAATGAAGCAACTCCAACACTGTTTAGGGAAATATTCACACACACCATCTTTAGACATTCAAAGAACTGCATGTTTTTTACCCCAAACTGCATGTGATTAGCATAAAGTGGGCGGGTCTGTGAAGGGGAGTCAGGGGTCTCTATAGAACCCATTTTCATTCAGATGTATAGAGGTGAGAGGTCGAGGGACCCCTGTGACCACGTTTCTCCCTCAACTAAATCAAGGCTTTCTTAGGAGCGATAATAAACCTCCCTCCCAAACACATTCCTAAAGTTGTGTAGTTTAATTTGACGCAAGAGTGGTCATTTTAAAACGAAGTAGCTACGGAAACATAGCATTGAAGTATTATTTTGTATTTAGTGATTGTTGTGCTTTTATGTATGTCTTAATGTGTGCATATGTATAAATCTGTTGATTGTTAAATGAAACTCAGCGCAAGTTCTTTCAGGAAGACTGGGATACATTCAGTCCGCAGCTGCTTATAATCAGCTCATCACAGGCTTCCTGCTAACCAATTACATTTCACCTCATTCTCCAGCAGCCAATCAGCGAGCTGCAGCCAAACTTTAAAATGGTTCTCCTCTCTCCTGCAGTCAGCTGTGATTTCAGGCGTTCATGCTGCGGCCCGCCTCCTCCCCGTCCACCTCCTCCCCGTCCGCCTCCTTTCATCACATCCAGAGCCAGGAGAGCTAATCCAAAGACCTCATCACATCCCCTCTTCATCCCATCTCCTCATCAAATCCAGATCTTCATCATCATCACCAGTGTCTAGACCCCGGGGGGTTCATATGCTCACGGCTGCATTTCCCCCTTTAGATATACCATTTCAGGATCGAGGTCTAATCGCCAAAGACTTAACATTTATAATTTGGCATGTGTCAATAAATGTTCTTTAAACAAAATGAAGTCTCTCCTGATTGAAC